>NC_052016.1:25737188-26040218 GCF_015832195.1 Motacilla alba alba | reverse complement strand
AACAATTTCTTAATTTGGGGTTGTTCTGGAATGGAAGACATGCCCTCGATATCTGTTAGTCATTTTAGCTGTACTACCTCTCTAAATCAGACCAAATCTCTGCTGAAAGCTGAAAACAGCTGTAGAATCAAAGCTGTGACTTGAATAGCTTGATACAACTCCTATAATCCTATATAGATCTCAACATAGTGTCTCTCTCTAGCTGGAAAAAGCTGACTTCATCTAGTTAAATGCTGGGATAGTTTTAAAGTAGCCTATGGAAAGGTGCTTTGTGCTCTTGTGGTTTAGTTCCTGGAAGAACTCCCAATCCGGCATTACTGACAGTGGCATAAGAGGAGGATGGAAGTTTGTTCCTGTAAGGTTTAGAGCATGCATTCACGTAGGTTAAATGCTCAGCTACCCTGGCCTTTTCAGGAACTGAGGGATTAAACTAAGTATCACCAAGGAGAAAGCCTCAAAAGGAAAAGCAGTATATGGGACACAATCCATATGTGTACAGAGCAGCACAGTTGACATTGTAGACTTTTTGCCCCACTTGGAAGTGTCGGAGCACTACATCAGCTAAAGAATTTTGCTGATTGCTTTTTTTAGTAGGCCACTAGCACTTCACACAATTAAGTTCTGTCTCTTAATATTGGAGTCTGTGTCTTGACAATGGGACAGTTCTTCTGTCTGATGCCTGGGGGATCAAAAGCCAGATCTTGAGAATCAGCTGCAAGCAAAGATGTAGCACAAAATTGTTGCAGCAGAAAACAAGCGCTTTTATGTCATAGCCTTGCTTGAGTGCTGCATGCACAACAGCATACTGAGGAAAAGATAAAGAGGATAGGATAATTGAAAAGGAGGAATATAACAAACTACTTTTTCACTTCTTCAGGAGCATTTTTTAATGTAAAATAAAATATGTAGAGGCACGTGTCCTTTCTGATGGTACTCGCTGGTTCTAACCTCACTGAAATTTAGTTGCAGTAAATCTTGTCCAGACCTCCTGTGTTCTGTCTGTGTTCTCTGCCTTGGCAAATTTAGAATCCATATTTTATCAGCGGTGGTAGCAATGGATGATGATGTATCAATTTGGCTTTTGCACTATTTATCTAAATGTGCTTCCTGAAAGAGTAGAGTTTGTCTTCTGTGCTGGGATAATTTCATCAGTTCAGCAGTTCTGCCTGCAGTGACATAGAAACCCTCCTGAGTTTCTCTACTGTTTACATGTGGACTTGGCAGTGATATTCCTCATTTCAGACATTTTTTTTTTTGTCACCTGCACAGCTTTACCACATGTGAAGAGTTCCACACTGTTCCTTTTCAGTTGCATATTTTCTTTTGTGCTCCATACTGTCTGGTAGCAGGTATGAAAGGTTTTTCCTATTTTTATTAGAACCAAAAGAGATGAAAATTTAACTACCTAAATGAAAATTAAGATAAATGTATGAAAATAGTAAAAGGAAGAGAATCTGAACACAAGGCTTTGTCTTGCATTCTGAAATTGCATAAAAATACTTCTTAAATTGCATGCTAGTTAGTTCAAGGCTGTGTGATTGAAATATTTAAAAATGACAGAATCAGACAATTTTTCTCACCTCTGTGCAACGTGGGAATTGAAGCAATATTGTTCAAGAAAAGAAAAGCTTGACATAGCCAGTTAGACTTTAGAACATTCAAACTGACCAACAGTCTTATAAATATTGATAAACTGGTGGATATCCAGAACATGTAATACAAATTTGAAGATGTTTATTCAACCACAGAGCTGGGTTTGTCTTAAACCCTGAAAAGAAATGTAGAGAAAAATCTAACTAATACCTTCATAGAACTTCATGGGGAGCTGTGAAATGGTATCACTGATGGCCCATTTGACAGGTCCAGAGTGTTGTTTCTCCTTAATAACACAGTATGGCTGCACATAAAGACCAGTTCAGGCCTATGACTCAGTGGAACTCTGTTTATGCTTTGGCGGACTGGAAATTGTCATGTCTTCTCCTGACATGACTAATGTCACACAGAAGTACATACTGTGGACCTTGAAAGAAGGGGAATGTAGGCTGCATTTGTGAGCTGTGATTGCTGCATTAATATGTATAGGCTGTCCATAAGCACTGTTTGCTTCAGATCAGCTTCCTAGGCCCTTATGGATCTTGCCTTACACCTGCCCAGATCCTGGTGTCTAACAGAGCTGTGTGATCTGAAACCACTTGTTTCTGCCAAGGAAACACAAGTGCAGTGTTGTTTGTTCTGGTGCTTAGACATCTGCTTGTCCATATTCCTTCCTGCCTCTCCATACATATGTGTATGTTTTTATATTTTGCTTACTGCTCAGCCAAGATGATCCAGGGAATCACTCATGCAGGTAGGACAATGGAAATTACATTTCATATGTCTGTGTCTCAAATTCACCATAAACTCTTGCTGGAATACAGTCCCTCTACCTGGAGTGGCTTGCTTGTGTAGGTAGAATTAAAAATCAAGTGTGGGCCTTGGATTAATCCTGGGGTAAAACCATAAAAAATCTGTGTATTTTAAGTGGTGTGAGTGAGCGCGAATTTGAATCTGTGTTTACGTTGAAAGGTGATGTGTTCAGACAATCCAGTATATGCATTTTGAGTGACTTCATTAGAGGTGCTCAGTACAATTGATGCATATTTAGGCGATCAATAAACTAGGCATTTGAAAAATGTTAAGGGAAAGTAGAAGGCAAAAAGAAAGCAAACCACATCATTCTGGTAAGCTAATGAAAAACCAAAGTTGTATGTAAAGTGAGCTTGGTTACAGCATAGTGTCCTTAAAACTATATTTTCATCCTCTAGAAAAAAAGTGGTAGCTGATCATTTGACCAAATTTGGTGCTTGACTGGTTCGGTTAGATTTATTAGGGTTTTAGTAGGTGATGTTTAAGTGCTTGGTTTTTAATTTTCAGCCAACTGTGCAGTGGAACTCTGTCAGAAAATTTGGTAGCTCCTGAGGGCTTGTATTTAAAAGCCCCTCAGCGCTGGTAAGAATATATTACCTGGCCTTGACAAAGAGTGTGGTCTGTTGTTGCTTAAGGAGCTGGGGTTGCTACACAACCTTAACTCTCACCTTGATATTGGCCTTACTCTCACCTCGCCTTTCAGCGCTATCCTGGCTGCCCCAAGGCCTGGCTTGGGCTGAGGTTTTCACCATGCAGCTAAACCATGCCTAAGGTGATGCTTGTGGCAGAAGCACCCTGTTGGAGATCTGCAATTTGTTGGGGTCAGTGACAGAAAAAGTCCTTTTGGACTTTTGAAACTTGAAGAACTTCACTTTGATGTGTCTATGATCAGTAATCTGACCTAGAAGTAGAAATTGAGAAAGATATTAGGCCTTTGCATTTGTAAACTGCTCCTCTTTTGAAAGTGTGATTAATGCCACAGCATTTTGTTTGAGGATTTTTCCGTTAAAAACTCAAGCAACTTAGTTTAGGGGGCTCTCCTGTCTGGGTGGGTCTGGGGCTGCCTGGGGGTGGTTCCAGACAGCTTTGATGGGCAGGGTTGAGCCCTACACTGGGGGCAGTGGCAGCTCAGGGAAAGTCTGTGTGAAAAAGGGCAAAAACATGGCACAGGGAGAGGAAGAGGGAGCAAAAAGAATGAGAAACAGTGGTGTGTGGAATGCCAAGGCCAAAGGCACTGCACCATGGCAAATCATGTATTCCCTGCAGCTGAGGGAGGACTCAGACTGGAACAAGCAGACCTTTCCTGAAGGAACTGCTGCCCCTGCAGAGCGTACACTGGGTAGAGGACTCCAGAGTGAAGTTGAGCCTGGGAAAGGGAGAAGAAGAGGTGGTGTTTTAATATTAGTCTACTTTTCACTACCCAAATGTGCTCAAATATGCAATAAATTAGTTTTCCCTAAGCTGTGTCTGATTTTCCCATGGAAGTAATTGGTCAGTGATCTTCCTGGCATTATTTCAACCAAGAAGATTTTCATCGTGTTTTCTCCCCTGTCTTATGGAGATGGAGGGAGTGAGAGAGTGGCTGGGTGGGTGTTTGGCCCTTGGCTAAGGATAACCCACCCCAGAATTGGGTGATCAGTTGGTCAAATAGTAATTTTGGTCCTTTTGAGATGCCCTGAGTTGCAGCACAAGTGTGCAGAAGGCTGGCAGGGATAATGTGGGATATATTGGTGACCTGTGTCTTGTGGGGCAGTAGCCGGAGGTCAGGAGTGCCTGGAGGCTCCTCAAAGAATACTGGGCACCAATTTGTGGCCACCTGGATCAAGTCCCATGAGTGTCAGCTTAGGATCAGGGCTTCCCACAGCAAATCATGTGTCTCGTTGCCCTTTTCTTTAGAAATGGGGGTGGATACAAGACTCAGCTAATGGCTAGATATAGGTTTGAACAGACCAGAACATTAAAAATCCTGTAGCAGAGTTTTTACTATTCATTGCTTTCCTTTTGTTGAGTTTCTATTCTGACCCTAGTTCCATTGAACAGTTTATAAGAAATAAAATCCCAAACTGGTTCACGTCTCCTGAAAAGTAGAGTCATTCTTTCTTCTGAATATTAAATGCAATGCACTAAAATGCCCTGATGCTGTAATTTGGTGGCACTCTGTTGTAAATGTAATATACTTCCTAGTGAAACTGGTAAAAGAGGCATCTTGAAGTTAGGTGAACTTAATTGGAAAATATTTCATCAGACCAATTAATAATTAAGCAATAGTTTTTATTGCAGTTCTAAGATGACAAATGAGTAAAGAAACGCAATCCCTCCTAAACATAACCAGCATTCTCAAAAAAAATATAGTTAAGAGAGGCTATCTTGTCTAAATTACACTTTTTAGTAAAATTTTCCAGTTTTGGAAATGATTAGAAGATTTACTGAGTTTGCCAAAGAATTGACAAACTCAAAAGCAGTCTTGCACTGTGGTGGCTGAAAGCAGGTACCAGTCTCCATGAGATGTAAGCAGGCACAACTACACTTCAAAGCTTGCATGGAATTCATTGATTTCATTTGTGCAAGAAAATACATGAAGGTACTGTTTAAATTCTTGAATAAGTATTTTTCTGATTTTTTCATGTGGAAATTTTTTTTTTTGTTAATATTTTAGAATTGTTGCGGAGATCTCACCGGGTCAGTTTAACATTCCCTGAACTATGTTTTGGTATAGGTAATTATTTAGTGCAGGATTGACTGTGCCTCCTGGGAAAGGAGGGGTGAAATGATTCTTGATTCAAATAGAAAGTTCATCAGGTTTTCCTTCAGCTCTGTTTATTGGTGCATAAGCCTTATGTGTCTGTGAGAGGCAGAGAAAGTGTTTCAGACATTAACTCAGTGAATCTATGGTCTCTGATCACATGCTGGTGCTCTGGTGTCTGTAGAATGTAACTGTGAATCTGGTTGTCTAACTGGTGCTGGAAGCCTTTTTTTGAGTAATACAAAGACTGACTATGCAGCCTGAAGGAGGCAAGATATCAACTTTGACTGGAGTTTTGCTTGAGGATAGGATGGACTGCAAGACCAGTTGCAGAGTATGTGAATGATAAAACAAACCTGGCAAGGCTAGGAAGCATGGCTGGCATAGAATATATTAGAATGAAGACTTGCTGCAATGAGTGTTTCATGGCACAAGTATGATCATCAATAAAAAAGGAGATCCTTTAGAAGTGAGAGAAATATCTCAATACAATGAACTTCAGTAATGTTCATGTTCAGTTTCTCCCCAGCAGTTAAACCTCCAGTCTTACTGCTTGTGCTGTATGTATTAACAATATGACAAACTCAAAAAATAATTTTCCCTTCATCCAGGAAAGACTTGTTTCTGTCAGAGCATGTCTCACACTCTTGGTAACTTGACAGTTGCTCCAGGCTTTGAGAATTGGCTCCAGACAGCTTGGGTGTACTGTAAGTTGTCAAAGCTGTTAGTTTTTCTTCAGGCTGACAGTCTTCATGTGATTGTTCTTCTTTTCACATTTGGCCCAGAGTCATTTTATATGTGTGTGTGAATCCCATAACTGAGTTTGGAAATGGATGCATTTTGAAGATTTCCAAATTAGCAGAGTAAAATTAATTATGGAAAGAACCCATCTTCTTGCAGTGATTTCAGTGCAGGTATGGTGTTTTAGTGCGCTGGGGAAGAATTTTAAAATCTGAGTGGTTTATAGGGTATTACCAGCTATCTTCACGGTTTATCTCTTTGCATTTGCTTTCTCCACAGAACTAGAAGGCAAAATGTATTTTTGTATGGGACTCCAGGTCATTTGGGATATAAGAGGCTTAGCAACCCAGAGATGCACATGATGTGTTGTATGGTGCAAGTGACTCAAATTCTAAGTTGAAAAATATAACTGAAATACCGTTAAGCCTAATTTTTATGAAGTTATGAGCAAAATTGTACCATGAAAAATTTCTTCTGCACATGTGACTCTTGGTGTAGTATCAGAATCGCAGAAATATCAAAAACTACTACGTTTATCTTACCACATCCAGCTTCAATTTCTGATTTGTTTTTTTTCCAGTGGAACTCCTACTCCACCTTCAGATGCTGATGTTACCACACTGAGAGGTCAGTTTTTATCTAACTGCTGTTAAGGCTGATTCTGAATTACCAGAAAATTGAGAAATTCATGTGTTTGGATTTCAGAAAGAGCTCTGAATTTTTACACCTCTCTAATGCAATTTGTAATCTGGAGATCAGGTTATGTGTTGACATTTTGTTATTTCATGAATCATGAAAGTCTTACTCAAGAAGTTAGTTGTGTGCTGGCTTTACTGCACCTAAGTTCATGTTTCCAAAAATGCATCTGCTTAGCAGAATGTCAGCATCTTATAGTGATTAGTGTATTTGATACTTTTCCTCAGGCTTTTCATGTGTCTCCCATTCTTTTGCTGTCATGATGATGGGAATAGGAATCAAATTTGACTATTAGTTTATGCTTGCTGAACTGCTTCTGTGGGTATACAGAAAAAGAAAAACACAAACAAACCCAAACAAAATAATACTGTTCTCTTTCAAACTCAGATGCAGCTGCCAATGTTCCTCCCCCTCATGAAGTCTCCGTCGAGAGTCCTGTGGGCGATACCATCCACGAGCATGACAATGTAGACACCACTGTGAGTGGTTTTTTTTCATTTGGTTCACCATTCTGTTGCCTTTCCTACATGATATTGTTTATGGTCATTTACATTTTAATAGCAATTAAAGCTGTTGTTAGTATGGTGTGTTAACACAAACTAGGATTTCATAGTGATGCCTTTTTCTTGGTCCTGAAATTAAGAGCCAGAAACGGTTAAGGGATAAAGGGGTTTTACCTCAGTATTTAATAAGGATTCTTATGGTGCAACGATTCACCAAGGTGGAACACGCTGAAATGCACACTCATGGTAGATCACGTATAGAATCTTACAGATGCTGCAAATTAGTATATCTAACAAAGATGTTCCAATGAGAGGCTTGAATGAATAGTGTGACATCCCCCTATCCCCAAGTGTTCTCCTTTAGATGGGCCTAATCCTGGTGTACAGGATGTGTTCTAGAGGGGGCCTTGGTTTCTCAAGATAGCGTAAGGCTTTCTGGCCTCCAGCTGTGATGCCTTGAGGGTGTTTGATCTCCTGGCCTAACAGAATACCAGGACTATGCTAAGGTGTCAGACTTAAGGAATTGTAAATATGCATGCTAAGGGTACTGAGAATACATAAAAGGTATATTTAAAAAAAGGCAAAAAATCATCTCAGCATCAATATAATCAGGGTGTGAATTTCTAAAGTTTTAAGACATTTTCCTGGGCAGATATTTTTTCCTGGGCAGATATTTGGAGAGGCTTTGAAATACCTCTTCCCCCATAGTGGGAGATCATGTATCAGTTGAACTATCAGGTGAGGATTTTGCCAATGTCATAGGACTAGAGAGGGAATGCCTAGTGGCTCTGAAAGCTCCAAGAAGGATGTGGAACACTATTATTCCTATGGAAGCACAACATTCCTTAGGTTGCTGTAGTGGAGTTTCAAGGGTCTGTGGGGTACAGTTGTGTAGGGCAGCAGAGAGGTGGCCTGGACAGCCTTGAAGACTCTGATACTCTGCTCTTTTTCCTCTGTTGATGTAGGTGAGCTTGTATTTAACATCTTACAAGTCACTCACTCTTTCTGTGATATTTAACCAAAGCTCACAACACAGGCAAGTCTAAACCCCACATTTAAAACATCTTTGTAGAAGTGAGCTGACCACCATGTATGTCCCAGGGCAGTATTTGCTTCTAGGAAACAGGTCGTCCAGCTGAAATTTTAATTCCACACTCTAGAATCCAATTGCAGTATTCATGGGCCAACATGACTGAAAAAAATTTTGTAAACCATTGTTATCAATTAGCTGGCTTTTTTTCTCTTATCAAAATGAAGCTCTTAATGGATCACAGAGAAGCTCACAAAGTTTCAAAAATAAATAAATAAATCAAAGTTTGATATATTGTACTGGGATTAACTGGGCCATATTTTTCAATAAGCTAGTGGGGCCCTGAAACAAAGCTGAACCAAACTGTACTTTCTTCTAGAGCTTTCAGTGCTGACTGGAGCTCTGATGTTGGAATAAATGCAGAATATGGAACAGACAGCTTCTGACTCAAGTACAGGGTCTGACCTTATGTACCACGAACACTTGTGGTTTGGTCCCAAGAACAGCATTATTCTTCTTTTGAAACAGAACTACCTGGAATATTTCTACTGGAGCAGAGAATAGGACCACTCAGTAAATTGGAAAGGAACCAGAATTAGATTGTTGCAGCTTCTACAGCATTTTTACTCTGTACAGTTACATCCCACCTCATTGCTCTTAGCAGCCAAAATGCATTGCTGATTACAAGGCCAAGAGTGAGCAAAGATCATCTTCTGCACCTTGTATGCTGACTGTGCCAGGTTTTGGGGGGTCTGATAAATAGCACTATATATGCCTGCTAAATGTGTATCTCTCAAATGCTAACTAACTTTAAGTAATGTACCAGTCCTTATGGTCTTTGGACAGAGTTATCCAGTGAAAAAGGGATGCGAGGGGCCGGAAAGAGAATTTAACTAAAAAATTTTAGAGGGTTCCTAAACAATGTAGAAGTTGCTCACTGATGGTGGATAAACTTTCTGGAGAAAGTTTTTTTCCATTTCCTGCATGATACATAACTTAGACTGCAGCTTCATTGAAAAGGTCTGTTTTTCTGGCTCTCTATTTTTCCTTTTTAATAGGAAAAAAAGCAACAAATACGTATGTGAATAGTCAAAGACAAAACCTCTAGCAAAAGACATTTGGCTAAAGTTAACAAGCCAGCCTTCACTTCCCTCCCAGACAAATCTATATTAAAAAAAAATAATTCTGATGTCTTTCAGTATACCACAAGGAGTAGTATGCTCTTTTAAAAAATACTAGGGAAGTAAGCAGAAAGCATGCTTAATCAATCAAACTGGATTAAAATTTGGCATCCACTGCTGCCTGTGGAACCATGACACCTCCATGCATCCTTGATGCACTGCACAGCCACTGCTCTGGGGCTTTTTGGGCAGCTGTAGACACAGCAGTTGAAGCCCACTGCTTTAGCTCAGCAGAGCTCCCATTGCCACTGCCCGTTGTATATCTGGGGGGATCCTTCACCTCCTGAGGCTGAACAACACAGAGTATTATTCCAAATGTAGAACTTGGCAAAGGCAGCTTGTCTTCCAACTGGAAGATTGCGAAGGAGCCTTGTGATAAATGAGTAAATTTTGAGTAAATCAGCCTACACTGGCTGGGCTCAAGTGAGATGTTTGAGTAGCCATGGTTGCACTTTAAATTGCTTCATACATCCCACACATCTGTATTTCACTTTGTACCTGAGGTCAATGAGATGGATTTACACTAAAGGTGCCCAAATGAAAATCAGAATTACCTTCAATATGAGAATGCTCAGGAAGTATTCTTGCTTAGTAGACTGCCTCATTATTTGCTGCCTCTGTCCCTGAGGCTTCATGAGCACTCCATTTTTAGTGCCAGGCAATCAAGTGTGCTGATGGCTCCAGCAGTGGACATGCTGTGCTTTGGACTGCAGCATTCACGTGCCATTAAGTGTGTCTCTTCTCTCCCTTCTTCCTTCCCTTCCAGATCAATAATGAGATAAAGAAGCAGGATGAAAAGATAGTCAGACTTGTAACTGAGCAGATGATTGAGTTCAACATTTTGATTGTGGGTGAACAGTACAGTGAGGAGCTGAAGGACCCATCTGCTGCTGAGTATCAACTGCTGTCTGAACGATTCATATCTCAGGTGATTCCCTTCCCTAACTTCATTTTTCCTTTTGCTGGCTCTGCAAAGCAAAAGCAGCAAAAAGCATCTGTGTCAGGGCTGCTGATTTTTGTCTACCTATGGTTTCCAATATTTGTTTTTTATTTTGTCTATATTGGTGGTAATTATATTGCCATCGTATTTTGGAAGCTGGGTGTGTGTCTGCCTTTTCTCTTTGGAGAGGCATCTAAGTTGTCATATGGCTGCTTATCATGAGGCTTATCTTTTCTCTAGCTTTGCCTCCTTCCTAGCCCCATTTAGTTTGGGTTGGTTCTCTGAATCCTTTTTACTGGGGCTAACCGTCTGCCAGATCTTGGGCCAAATGGGAAAGAAATGTACTCTTTACTGCAGCCAAAAAGCATCACCATGAGTTTCACAAGTTGCTAGCATACACTAGACATCTTAGTTTTCCTAGTTGTGAGCCCCAGTAGCAATGCCATAGTATGTCTGAGTGTAAAAAATGTTGGATGGGACAGAGTCCACCTGGCACATGAATATTCCACTCCTTTGATCTCTTGCCTGGTTTTCTCTGAGTTTGAATAAAGAAGCTCTCAGAAAAAAAGTCAGCAGCACTGTGATTGTTTAAATCTCACCAGAGACAGTTTAAAAATAAGGCGATGGGGGAGGGGAACAAGAATTTACAGGGTAAAAAATAATCCTCAACTGGGAAAGATCTTTGGAAGCTAAAAAACTTTCTGAACCAGCATGAACTTCCAGTATTCTCTATCTTGGTTTTGTTTCCTGTAGCACAGTTGATTATCTTGGCAGTCTCTTTCCGTTTCTCCCCTTGGAATGTTTCTATACAGTTCTTGGGGAATGCTGGATGTTTTTCTTCATACTTTTTATTTTCCCTTTTTCTAATAATAAAACAATGTCACCAAAATTACTCTTCCATAAAGAAAAGAATATTTAACTGTTTTTCACCTATTAGATATAACAGCTCAGATACATTTTTGGACAATGCTAGAAACACTTCCTAATTTTTCACCACATGAGCAGAAGTGAATGGAATCTGTGTTAATTTTTTTTGTTGTTTTTCTGTCAAAATAGATTAAAAGCGTATTTGAAGGACTACCTGGATACAAAAAGATCCATATACTGGATTACAGGTAAAAAGATCCTGATGCATATATGATGAATGAACATGATAATGTAGGATGGTATAATGAGCTGACACGATGCTTGGCAGGATGTCAGGCGTGTGTGTGGGACCTCCTAGGATGTATTAACCGACTGCTCTCATATTTGCTACCTCTATATATGTGACTGAAATAGAAATACAGAACTGATTTTTTTTCCTTCTGGCATTCTTCACATGAAATATTTGCTGTGATTTTAAGACAAGGCATTATTGTTCAAGATTCTATCCTAAAATTTAAATGTATATTAGTATCTGCTACTTCTAATATATCCAAGTATTAAACAAGGAAGGACATAGAAATCCTTTTGGAAAAAAAGTGATATATTTAAATTTATTTTTCAAATTCTTAGTGTTAATTTGGGATGGCTCTAAAAGTTAGTGTTTAGGATATGTAAAGGTCTCTCTCGGATGAAAAAAAAAGAGGTGGGGGATAGTTTGATAAATGATATGGAATGTTTTAACTCTCTGTATTCCTAGAAATATACTTTTAAATCCATTTGTGCTTCAGAGTGACATTTAAAGTTAATTTGTTATGTTAATGCATCAAATGTACAATGTCTGACTTTTGGAGTACAGGGCTCACAATTTGTGATTTTTCTTGAATTGACTGGATATAACTTTTAGAACCTAATGAGTGTTTTCATGAGTTAATATAAATTGTGTTTTCTTTGAGACTGTAAGCTGTATTTCCTAGAATTTATTGTCCGGAGTATTTTAATTAGCATATACATAGGTAACAAAGCAACAGTAGAGAGGTCTTGTGATTGGAACTCTAGGCTACATCCAGTTTTCAGCCTGGAAGGTGGCAAAGCCTTCCATCTTGGTATTTGCAGTCTAGTAGGTTTGCAAGAACTATGTTCATTAGAGAAGACAAATAAAAGGCTGGTATTTCTGG
Source organism: Motacilla alba alba (assembly GCF_015832195.1). Lineage (NCBI taxonomy): Eukaryota > Metazoa > Chordata > Aves > Passeriformes > Motacillidae > Motacilla > Motacilla alba. Next base: position 26,027,936 of record NC_052016.1, on the reverse strand, counting down.
CAAAGTCTGTTCTCTGCTGTGCATGACAAAATCCCATTGGTTGTAAGTTAAACATTTCGGTAAAATAAGCGAGTCTTGATCTTCTTGATACTGACAGCAATTTACCTGCATTATTTACAACAATCTGAGATGGCCCTGCTCTGCTGATTCCTTGGGATCAATAGCAAATATCTCAGTTCACTAAAAGCAGAACAATTTGTTATGTAGTTGAGTAACTGTGAATAACTATGCAACTAAAAAGGATTTTCCTGTATGTGTTTTCAAATGGTTATGCTCTGTAGAATATCAAAGCAAACATGTTAAATTTTTAAGACTTAAAGGAAGTTATGACATTAATTTAACGAGTTTTGCTGTTGTTTTGTTTTTATAATCAGCCCTTCTGAGGAAGACAGGTAAAGACAACTTTTTTATAGATATTATCATAATACAGATGGGAAAAACATGTTTAGCTAGAGGGCATTGTTTTTTGGGATTTGTAATTTTTGTTCAGAGCAAGATAGTTATTTAACATAAATATTGTGAGAGAAGTTTCTACCAGAAACTACAAGTAACTGATCTGTTTCAATTAGGGGTAAACCTAATTTGCTTATTTAAGTCATAATAATAACAAAAAAAAACCCCTCAGGAAAAATCATCCTAAACACAAGTCAGCTACTGGGGTAACTTGTGTATAAGAATCTCTTTTGTGAAGAAAACAAGATTGCTGAACAATGACTCAAAGTCTTCATACGTTGCAGCAAAGTCTTGAATAGATATGGGATTATTATTATTACTGAAATTGAAGCAGATAAGAACCCCACAGTTCTCCAGCAAAGGCTGTTAGCTTAGCTTCAAGGCCAGGGGTGCTGCAGATCTTAGCAGGACTTTAATAAATGTTCTTTAGCAGAACATGGGATTAGTCTGGACTTGTTTTCCATCAGACTTTCCATCAGTTCCATCAACTTTCCATCAGACAAGAATCCAGAATTTTCCTTCTTTAGTATGTTAAGAATGTCACAAGACAGAAAAAGAACTGCAGCCTTAATTTACTAAGTGTATTAATTTGTTCTGTGTGTATCTCAGCATGGCCAGTTTCCATGAACAAGTTTAAAGAGAATGAGCATTCTAACTGTAAAAAAAAAAAAGGTTAGAAACACAAATCTCTTTACAAACTATACGCAACTGTTCACAAGGGCTGTGTTCCAGGTACCAGATGTTCAGCCCTTTCCAGAAAGAAGATGGTGTTGTAGTTATTTGTTAGGCATTATGAATGGCAGCACAGTTGTATTAGACCTAAATGTTGTGTTTGAGGAGCACACTCTGTTCCATCTTTCCTGTGCCTTTTCACTGCTGCTGTCCTTTTTAATCTCCTCTGCTGACAGTCAGTGCCCATGGTGAGCCTATGGTGGGCTCATGTCAGTGATAGAGCCAGCAGCCAAAACCCCAGGCTCCTGGATTTAGTCAGTGTGTTTGTGAATTTTCTCTGTTGTATCTGGAACTGGGGTTTTAAAGACTTCTCTGAACAGAGCCATTGTTTTAGAAATCCAATCTTCTGTGGAATCACGAAAACTTGCATTCAGAACACGTTTCTAATGCTTCAGAGGTTACCTAATTTTTTCTTGCTGTGTTCTGTCTACAGCCAGAATGTGTTGTATCTTGTAAAGTTCCCTTGTGCTTATGCCCAGTGTATGGTAAATCTGATTGCAGCCTAATCTGTCATGTGCAAAAGGACATCCAGGTGTATTAAGCAAAACAAAATTAAGAAAATGGAGGAGAATTAATATGAAAAAACCCCTAAACTGTACCCAGATGCAAAACTGAGTTATAGAATAAATGATCATATGAGTCTAGATAAATTTTAACAATTTGATGAATTAAATACTATTTTATTGCCATTAGAAACATTCTTTCAAGCAGGTTAACACTGCACAGTGACAGAGATTAGGGCTCTCACTTGCTACTATAGATTGCTACTATGTACAACATGTTTTTCCTATATATTTTCATACCTCAGAGCCGTTCCTATTATTGGTATGATCTTAAAAATCACCATTCTCACCACTGCATGCTGGTGGACCCACTAATAATGCTTGCAGAAAGTCTGTGTTCTGGTCGGCCTGTGGTCTGTCCGCTGTTCACTAGTAGAAATATGGGACTGGCACCAGACCAGATGTCAGTTTTGGGTAGCATTTCCCTTGACAACTTTGTGGAAAGAACCAAGTAGTTTTTATTCATCCTTTTGAGCCATTGTATTTTTATATTAAAAAGGGTATTAACGTGGGCCCTTGTGAAAAAAATATAGTGATTGATTGCTTGCTTAGGAAAACCTGGAATTTCTCATCTGTATTCTTTCTCTTTGTACAACTGCAGTGGGGTGGAAGTTCACTATGCTGTCACGTTTGATGGAAAAGCCATCAGCAATGCCACCTGGGACCTGATTAACCTTCATTCAAACAAGGTGGAGGACAACTCCTTCATGGGCATAGAGGATAATCCAACAGTTGTGTACACCATCAGTGATTTCCGAGATTATATTGCTGAGATCCTCCAGAAAAATGCTCTGCTTGAAAATGCTTCCCTCTCTTTAGACCCAAACTCTCTTCAGCTTACTAATGGTGGGTGTTAATTATGATGCATTGGTGTGCCACACACCTGACTTCTTATAAAATAAATCTCAGATGAGTGAATTATTCAGCTGTCCTCTGAAAAATTGAACAGAACAAAATCAACTATATTATAGCCTGTTTTGCTCAGATCTTAACCAGGTCAAGTCATTAGCAGTAGCATCCTATTTTTGATCCATTAGCCTAGCCCCCATTTAATTTTAATTTTTATTTTGAAACTGAGGTTTGTGGTGTGCAGTTTCAGCAATACTTTCAAAAATTAATAGGAATAAAAGGGGGAAATGTGGTTCACATGGTACACATTGCATCAGGGTGACCTTCAACTTAGTAGCTCTGTGGGCGCCTTGGGGAGCACAAAGGGAATACCAGATTATTGCTGAATATTCAGTGATCCTGCTATAGGTGATGAAAGAGTGCTGACACCCCTTTGTTCTTATCTTTCCCCTTCACTTTCTGTCAGTGATTTGGAGGCATTTCCAGAAACAAAATCTCTCTGGCAAACTTTTTGAGATTTCAGTCAGTCTTCCAACACTACTTCCTCACACTGTTACTGCAGCCTTTATTTCCCAAGTGTTTCTATTTCCACAGTGAAGGAAATACTGAACCCCACATCAGAAGACCCATCCTGGATTACTGAGCATCCAGTTGTGCTGGAGCGCCCAGAGTTTGATGTGAGTATGGTTCTGAGCAGTGGCCTTTGGACACATATAAACAACTTATTTCAGCAAGGTAGAATTGTAGCCAACACTCAGAGCTTCTCTATCCTGTTGTTCATGCAGAATAAGTACTAATGAAGGCACACCTTATATTGGAGTAAAAACTGGTGAAACCTCTTATGTGACAATTCTAGTGTCTGCTGCCCAACAATTTTCTGTGATCATCTTATTTTGATTGCAAACATCTCTAAAGAGGGGATTCTTCCTTCCTTGATACTACCTTTCTTTGGAAAGAAGAAATAGATGTAAATCCTACAGCAAGCTGCTAGAATAAATAAAATGCTAAGTTTCATAAGCTCCTTTTGTTACTGTATTTATTTCAAAGAAAGTTCTCAATTTGGTCTTAAAATTATGTCCATCTTCCTAATACCAGCAGAGGAAAATAACTGACACTGGTTCTTTTTTTTTAATCTCTTAAAATTGTAATTGTCTCCTCTGACTCCCTCTGGAATAATCCAAAACACAGAATAGAGTTCTGTGTCAGACAGGAGACTTGGTGTCCCTGACCATGTCTGTACAAAGGGACTTCAAGCAAAGATACTGAGTTAGGTGCCAGCAATGCTGAGATCAAGTCAGTCAGTTCTGCCAACAGAGAGATCTTCTGAGTGCTGAATCATTGTCTGGGCAGTTGGTTTCTGCTCTCCACTCTGTTCTGTAACACAGATGTGCTTTCAACAAGAAATGAGCTCAGATCATGCCCTAAAATCCAGATCCACTTGTGCTGGATAGCAGGTTCTCACTCAGTCCATCATGAGATAATGTTGTGAACACAGACACATTTAATTTTAGCCAACTTCTGAAATTTTTATGTAAGCAAAATCTGTTTGCACAGAATGCTAATATTGTTAGAATGGATTTAGGTATAATGTCCTTAATTTCATGACAGCCTTCGCTGAGCCTTAAAAACTACTCATTGATGTCTAAAATGAAAATTCATGTGGATTTGCCATAATGGATTAAACATGGTGTAGATAAACATGAATTTAAGTTGGCTTTCAGAAAAGAGCTTTCTCTTTACTGGAGACTTCTTACTGGAGACATCTAACTAGTCTAAAATGTTGTAGATGTTTATTTTAGTAAGACAAAGAATTCTGCCATTCTGACAGATGTGCAGGCAGGAAGATATTTCAGAGTAATGGTAGCTTTGCAATAATAAATTTTAAACCGGTTTTTGGGAATATTATTATGACAAAAATTGTGGAAGTAATATTTCTCTAATCAGGAATGTGAATAAAGGCTTCTATACCTTCAGTCAAAAACTCTGATTATGTAAAAGATATCAAGTATATCCCCAAACCAGATGTGTGCAATCTGCAATACACAGGTAATTTGCAAAGTAGCTTCAGATAAATATAAGAAAACCCTAAATATGCTTAAACAGTACACAACTGAGCAATTATTTCCACAGATGTCAAACCTCTATGGTTCAAGTAGCTGCTTTCAAGTAGAACTGTTACCTGTGGAAAAGAATTTTGCTATAGTTTTCCCCAGGGGGTTTGACAATAAGCTGGATTTGTTTTAGCATACCAAAATCATGACATTACATGGGACTGTCATGATTTCACCATTGAATTGCTACTACATGGTACAACTAATTCTTTTGTGTTTTGCAGCTTTCTTTAAAAGTAAAGCAAAAATCAGGTCTAGTTTTTGAAATCTGTATTTTCTTGTTTATGTTGAATTGTAAGAGAGAATGCTCTGGCTTGAGGAGTACAATGCCTTCCTGGCAGCAGAAAATGAAAAATCAGGGAGAAGGGTTCTGTGTTTACAGCCATCTATCATATTTGTAAGCCTTTTACATTGGTGAAAACCAGAAGTAGCCAATATGATATTAAACTTGTTAGTGTAATTTATTGCCCTGTAACAAGAATCTTTGAATAATGTTAGTTGCCATAGGAGCATTTATCCACATTCAAATAAATGATGAGGTGCAATCCCTGGTGACTAAATGTTTACAATTAATAAATTTATCGAGGAGAAATTACTGGTAGTCCTAATTCATTCTTTATGGAATTTATACTTGTAATTTATTTCTAATTGTGTACAGTAACTCTTTTTACAGCTTTATTTAGAGTGGCTAGTCTTGCCAAAATTAAAATTGCTGGAGCACAGGTCTCTATGGTATATATGCTTTTCAACTGATTGTCACCATATAAATTAAAAAATTTGATGCGACTGTGGTGGCATAAAAACTAGCATTTTTAAATATGATCATTACATGCAAACAACTAATTTAAGAAAAAAAAGTACCTTAACTGGCCTGTTTCCAAAGCGTTCAAATGCAGTTTGAATTAAGCTGAAAATTTAATTCACTGGAGTAAAATTTCAAATTGAAAAGTATTTGGCTTCTTCCTGTTATTCCTACTGGTCAAGCAACAGAAAGAGATTTGACAGGAACAGTGAGCTACAGAAATTATTACAGTAGTTTGGAACTGAAATGACAGGAACCTGTGTCCACTTCAACTTTACTTGTCATCATTGGCAGTTTGTTAGCCCTTAGCAAATTGCTGCTTCTTGAAATTTCTTGGCAGTTTTTCATACCCTACAGGGTTTTTGGTCCATATCCCACTGCTGCACGGCATTCATATGTGGAGAGGTATCCATGTAAAACAATAATTCCTGAGTTTTAGGCTATCAGCTTGTTTTCATAGCCTTGCCTTTTTCTAATATAATTACCTCATCAGACACCATAGTAGGAGATTAATATTCAAAGACGAAATATGCTAACTACTTTAACTGTAAACCAACCATTCTATTGGGACATGGAATAGTAAGTAAACAGTGTGGAAATTGGAGATGTAATGACAAATGATTTTTTCACATTTCAAATAATTCACAAATTCATTCTGCATGCACTTTGTTGTTCATCATTACTGCTGACTGATTTTGTTTTTGTGCATAGGTATCTTGGCTTTGAGGCTAAATTATTCCAGGTTCTAAATGCTATTCATTACGTTCTGGTGTTTGTTATTCTCCTGGGTTCTCATAGCCACAAAATAAAAGATATCAATAAATGATAACAGGGCATGCATCCATTGAAGTTCACTTTCTACACTGTTTCATGTATCATAGTAACTGAAATATTAGAATTACTGTATTGGTTGTGTGGCTGATGAATAACTGCTGTTAGAACCTCATCATGCTTCAGGAAGGCAGAAAACATTAATCTTTGATTTAGTTGGAGAGGATGATTTTTTTTCAGCATAGGAAAGGAAATGAGGCTGGATATAGATGGTAAATCTCTTAATACCCTAAGGGGTTCTGCACTCCAAAAAATCAGGATGGCTCCTTTCCCTTTTTGGTGGACATGACTGGACATGCCATTTGTCAGAAGGATGTGCATCTTACATGTCTATTGCACAAGATTAGCAAGGGTCTATATTGGCCACTTGTTGTGTGCATTGCTCACTCAGAGGCAGTAGTCTGAGGCTTGGCCACTGCCTGCTGTTAACCCCTTCTCTGTGTTCAGCCCAATGCAAACAATCAGTGTTTCCCCTGTAACAGTGGAAATATTAACAGTGGCTTTATGTTCCAGGAAAGCACCTTTTTAGCTGAACGTCCTTCTGCAGATGAGTCAACTGTCAGCAATGCCTTGCCCTTTGATTACACCAAACCAGATTCCATCTCAGACAATGAGCAGGCCAGTGACAATGAAATCCAGCCAAGACCAGAGAACATTGACTATGGGGCCGGTTTGGTACCTGAAGCTCCACTTTCCTCAGAGGTTGATGTCACTTCTTTGCCTGATGGGCAGAATTTAGAGGCTACTCATTTAGTCACTGTACCAGTGTTAGAGCATGATTCTGTGGACTCTCTGGAATGGCTTTCAGCCCCCAGTTCTTTAGATGGTAAGTTAATGCTATTGACTGAAGCTTAAATTTGGATACAAGTATTTCCTGATAGTCACCAAATTGTAGTTCACTGAAATGAGTTTTCAGAAAGGTCTGAAAATTGAGTATCTTTCTCTGCCAGTTTTTGCCTTTCATGTGTGCATGTATCCAAGAGCTATATACCAAGGTAAAATGCTTGTAATAGCTAATAATACCTCTCTTCTGGAAATAATACATACATGGCACTTGTTAAATAGCATAGAAGTAATTTTGTATGTCTTGACTTGGCCCATAGAATATCTGAATGGAAAGTGGGAGAGGTTAACAGGGGTCCTTATGACTTTGGCATACAAAGGCTGGGATAGATTATGGAAAATGTGGAACACAGATCTACAGATATTAAAATTAATGAAATGTGACACTTTTTATCATAAACAACATCTAATGGTCAATTTGTTTTTATTTTAATGTTTGAAGATACTGGACTATCTGAAGAACTTTTGCCTTTAAGTCCTTCTCACCTTGTGCCTGAAGAATCTCCATCTACTGATGACTATGCAGTTCCTCTGCTTTCTGCACCAACAGTGGCCTCTTCATCAGTTGTAGAGACTGATATTAAAGAGAAGGAAGAAGTAATCCAAGGTAGTCCTGAGGGCAGTGACAGTGCAGACTCTGTGGAAGAAGTTCCTTTTCCCTTAGAAGTGCCCCCTATGGAAGATGAAACTGATATATTTCTTGGAGATAGAGTTATATATGATGATGGGTCTGGTTCAGCTTTTGATGGTTCAGGAAAAGAAATGGAATCAAGTATCTGGCCTTGGGAAGAAGCAACCCTGGAACCAGTTTTCTACCCTGGTCCTGATAGCTGGCTTGAAGATGACAATGAGTCTTTATTAATCAAAACTGAGGATATTCCTGAAGGCATGATTTTAGACTATATTCTTAACTCTGGGAATAAATTAGATTATGATCTTTCCAAAGATGAGAATGAAGGGATAGTCAATATAAAAGATTTCCTTGATGAGTCTGAAATATTTGTCTTTCCAGAGACTACAACTCCGCAAGTACCTCTGTTACAGGCAGAAGAGCCATCGTCTGTGGAACCATCTACACAGACAGACACACTGGGCATGTATGATTCCTCTTTTGTCATGCCAGCTGGAGAGGCCGCTGTCTCACCACCACATACAGATCTGTCTGTGGAAGATAGTCTCCATACATCTACAGGGACTGTCAGTATGGAGCAACCTGAGGAGTCCAGTGTAGGCCTGAACATAATCCCTGAAGTAGTTGAACACCAAAGCAAAGACAGGGCAGTGGTAGAAGAACTATTCACAGTGAAGCAGCCGGATGTAATGGAAGCTGTTACAATAGGACACTTGGACAAAATCTCTTTAGAAACTATTCTGACTGCAGATCCTTCTGTGGTAAAGCCTGTTGCTTCCACAGAAGAGCAGCAAGCCCTAGATCCATCACTGGCAGACCAAGACACTCATGGATCAGCAGTGAAGGAACCAGCTGATGCTTGGCCTACTGACAGGGCACTAGAAACCTCCTTAGATCAGACAGTGCAACCAGCAATGCCAGTGGTTACTCAAGGTTCAGCTGCAGTTCCTTCTGCAATAGATCACACCACTGTCCTAGAGGGCTTTGCTGGACAGGATGGTACAGACCATGGCACACATATTTCCCTGAGCTTCAGCACTGTTATGGATTATCAAACCATGAGTATAACAAAAAGCACCGTTGAGCTTCCATCCCATCTCCCTCCTGTGGGATCCACGCCGTCATTGTCTGTGGCTACCTCAACAAAGCTGGGAGATGAAACAACAAGATTCCTGGATGTTTCAGTAGACCTGGGTCATGTTAGCACTGCCCAATTTTCTCCTGAGCAGACTGAGGAGGAAAGGAGAATGACTGAAAGTCATATCGAGCTAACAACTCGTGTCCAGTCCACAGAGATGGCCAGTGTGGCTTGGGCCACACATGAAACTCACTACAGCAGTACTGTCCCATCCCGAGCTCTAGTAGTGTTCTTCAGTCTTCGGGTTACCAACATGATGTTTTCAGAGGACCTGTTTAATAAAAACTCTCCTGAATACAAAGCCTTGGAGCAGCGGTTCTTGGAACTGGTGAGAGTCACTTCTGTGCTATATGTCCATTACCAGATAGAAAAAACTGTTGGTAAATTATATTTAGTCATCCCTCACAGAGAGCAACTCAAAACTGGTGTTCACACACAAGACTTATGTCCTTCTGTGAGGAAAGCTCTGTCTGGAAATGGGTGGTGGGATGCTGTTCATCTTTTATTCAGATAATAGTGTCTCTAAAGGAGAACTCCTTAGCATCACGGACCAGCTGCTCTGCTGGTGTCAATGAATACAGCAGTGTAGCTGAAGTCACTATTACACTCACCTTACTTGCTTCCAGAGTGCTCTGTATTTAGTGTGTAGGGAGGAAGATGCAAGAAAACCTGGAGCTGTGAGCAGGTAACATTTCTGCAACACATTCACCCTGTCCTAAGTAAGAGGTAGCTCAGAGAATTAAGCTGTTCCTAACCTGACTGATGACTTGGAAAGCCTCAGAGGAGTTACACAGCAACAACTGACAAATTTAAACTGGAAATTTCCCTCATCTGAGTGAAACAAACATTCTCTTGTGAGAGATGAAGGAGGCAAAGCAGAGAGAGGGAAGGGGGACAAGCTTGAAGTAAAAACCCTGTGAAATGGCAAGTATTCCAGGTACTTAGTTCAACGGAGAACACAACATGTGTCCTGAGAACTGTGTTTCTGAATTGTAAATTTTTATAAACTCCTTGCAAATTGCTATACTCTTAAGAACTGCCTGAAGTACTCAGGCTTCTGGCAGACTGCCAGCACAGACCTCAGCTGGGTAAAGATTAATGTCCTTGATGTAGGATTTGGATAAAATCATTCAGCCTCTAATTGTCTGCTGCCGTAACAGTGCAACTGGCTTGAGTAGAGAGAGACTCAAAGATTCAGCTTTTCTGTCATATTCCCTGTGTTGCAGCTGGTGCCCTACCTTCAGTCAAATCTGACAGGATTTCAGAATCTGGAAATCCTGAACTTCAGAAATGGCAGCATTGTGGTGAACAGTCGAATGAAATTTGCCAAACCTGTGCCTCGGAATGTCACCAACGCTGTGTACATGATCCTGGAAGATTTCTGCAACACTGCGTATCACACCATGAACCTGGCCATCGATAAATATTCCCTGGATGTTGAATCAGGTAAGGACACAAGGGAAATGCAGCTTAAAGCAAGGGATCCAGAAAAATTTCTGGTTTAAGTGCTGAGGATCCCAACAGCTCAGAGGCTGCCCACTGCTCTTCACAGGCTGGGCTTTAGTAAGACAGTCTTTCATAGAGTAAAAACAAACAAATGAAAATGTGCTCTGGGACTAAAGAAATGAACATCAAAGTGGGACCCAGACAGAGAAAGCTGTATGGGGTCCATATAGATTTATGGAGAAAAAATAACTCATGGAATACTCTGTATAATGCCCCTGTATTTGACCTGGGGAGTGGAGGAGAAGACAGCTCAGGGAGAACAGTGGTGCCCATCTCTCTTGTGCTTACCTTCATGTGTGGTTTGAACTTACTCCACATGGTTATTCCCACAGGTGGTAGCCAGTTTACCTGCCAGGTTGGCATCTGCACAGATAACAGTTGCTGCCTCATGCTTGGGGTAAGGTCTTGGTCGCACTAGAAAGTCAAAGGTCCTCTTGCTTCATTTCTCTACTACAGGGAGAAGGTTGTTTTGTTTTTTTCCCCTGTCCAAGTTAGCCAGTAGTTTACCACATAAGCAACCCGGAAATATCTCCTGTTTTAAGGTTAGAGAAAAAGAGTTCTGACCTGTTGCCATATGGTACCTGTTCTTCCCAGATAGGTCTCTTATAATGATGCTCTAATTAGCATGGCAAATGTTCTGATATTGATTGTTTAGCTGTATGCCAGCCTCTTAAGGCTGATACAAGTGAGGTATCTTGAATGCTACAAGCTCATGCTCTTTGCAGACAAAAAGGCAAATCCCCTTACAGCAGATGGTGAGTGCCTGAAATCCCACTGCCCTTCCCCATATGCTGCCTAGGTTTTCCATTGCAAGAAATACTGGAGATCACCTGTGGTTTACTCATTTGTAAGAGAAAGTTCCAGCAGACAGAGAAAATAGGAGGTACTGTCTGTTCCAGTATGAAAAAGATTACTTTCTACTTGTTTTTTTGACTGCTTTTAGGTGGTCTTAGCCATGCCACTGGCATGTGCAGACAGAGGAATATTTGCTAGTGCTTGTTCACCTTAGCAGAACCTTTTGTTACTCAGGAAAGATGCACACGGGATTTTTGTGGATTATCAAGACACCATTAGAGGAGATGGCAGCCAGCACCAATAGTTTTTGCTCTGTGTATTGTCAGGTGAGCAAGCAGATCCCTGCAAGTTCCAGGCCTGCAATGAGTTCTCTGAATGCTTAGTAAATCGCTGGAGTGGGGAAGCTGAGTGTGTCTGCAATCCTGGCTACCTCAGCATCGATGGGCTGCCATGCAACAGCATTTGTGATCTGCAGCCAAACTTCTGCCTGAACGACGGCAAGTGTGACATAAGCCCTGGGCAAGGGGCCATCTGTAGGTAGGTCACCCTGCTGCTGGAAGTTGTGCTTCCTGGATGAAAATGCCTATTGTCCCGTCTGTTGTAGCATTCTATAAGATTTGTCCAAAATTCTGTGCAATATTGTGTAACAAGTGAGTAGATTGTGATAATCATTCATGTCGTGCTGCTCCATGCAAGCTGCAGTATTAACATTAGTTTTCCTATGTATATATCTAAATGAGACACTAACAAGTTAATAAAACAGAACCATCACAAAATAAAACTGACAAGGAATAGAGGTTGTAATGGAACACGCTCAGTTTTCAAATCACTTTTATTGGCCTTTGGGGACAGAATTTACCTCCAGAGGTTTCCTCAAGCAGCAGTGTTTGATAATGTCATGCCACCTATGAGAGTTAATTCCATAACAGGAATTTATGTCTGAACGTCACATTGATAGTGCATAAATACATTAAATATACTGCTTTTGATATAGAAAAAAGCATAAAAGTAGATAATTGTAGCTTTGGGAAAAATTATGTGAGTTCATAAAAGGATGAAGGAACAGGCCCCAGATATTTGCTTAAAAAAAGGATACAGATGCATCTGAACAGGATTGTTGTATTTTGCAGGTAATCAAAAGATGGAGTCAAGTTGGTGATGCCCCTGACACAACATTTTACTTTTTACTTTTCAAACAATGTAATAATCTATTTTTAAAAATAAAATATGCCTATCAACAAAAATTAAGAAAATTACCACAAACAATAGTATTACTACTAGTAGTCATTTATGTTTCTTCATGTGATTTTGTTTTTTTTAAAAAAAAGTTCACCTAGAACTTCTCTGAAGTCAATCTTAGACTGTTAACAGAAGAAATAAAAATGGTTTTAAAACTTTAAAATTGGATATTATCACAGATGCATTAGACATTTAAACATTTGAGTGATAGTCTTAATCAGAAGCAGGTTCTAATCTGAAACCAAGCCTGTTCCAGTTCTACCTTTGCAGTGATGATTTATCACATGCAAGGCTCAATCAGGGCAGGAGTTTTTTCTCAGTCTAAACACCTTCCACTTTTAATACCTCACAGGGTACTGTAAATTTCATAAAGCACAGGTGTTTTCCACCACAAATGCATTACCCTTTTGCTATTTTTCCTACCTTCATTCAATTCCATGATTGCAGTAGTTCATCCTGGAGAAGAGGAGGCTCCTGGAAGACCCTTTCTGTGGCCTTTCCATACATAAAGGGGGCTTGAAAAAAAGGTGAGGACAAACCCTTTAGCAGGGTCTGTTGTGATAGGGCAAGACTTAATGGTTTTAAACTAAAATAAGGTAGATTCAGACTAGATATAAGGGAGAAATTTTTTACAGTGGCTGTGGCGAAACCCTGGAACTGGTTATCCAGAGAGAAGGTAGATGCCCCTGGACTGGATGGGGCTCTGAGCAGCCTGATCTAGTTGAAGATGTCCCTGCTCATTGCAGGGGACTAGATGACCATTAAAGGTCTCTTTCAACTCAAACTGTTACATGATTATCTACCAAAAAGTATGTCCATAATAATAATAAAGAAAATTAGTGATTGGACAATGCACCGATATTTTTGGGATGATTTAACTGAGGGCACATCACAACAGGAACTTAAATACACCAACCAAAGCTTTTGCTGGTGTGTAATTTCCCTGTGTTTCTTTGCGCAGGTGTCGTGTGGGAGAGAACTGGTGGTACAGAGGGGAGCACTGTGAGGAATACGTGTCTGAGCCACTGGTTGTGGGTATTGCAATTGCTTCTGTGGCAGGATTCCTTCTTGTGGCATCTGCTGTCATCTTCTTCTTGGCCAGGACCCTTCGAGATCAGTACACAAAGAGTGATACTGGGGACTCCCAGGGGTAGGTGACACCATCTAATATTTTAAAACACATCAGCTACAATAAGGATAATTCTGTCGTAAGTCTTGTGTCACACAGTTTACAAGCAACAGGACGCACAGGCTCCTCCAAACTCCAGGCTTCCTTAGTCTATCTGCTGCCCTTCTAGGCTGCAGAGAAGCTCACAGTGTGTTTATTGCTCCCCCAGGCAGGGTGACAGCCTCTCGTCCATTGAGAATGCAGTTAAATACAACCCCATGTATGAAAGTGACACGACTGGCTACAGCCATTATTACCGGAGATATCCACAGCTAACGTCCTACAGTTCCACCAGTGCAGAGACATCCACAGACTACAGCAGTGAAGAGATCAGGCACATTTATGAAAACAGTGAGCTTACTAAGGAGGTAAATGACCTTGTTTTCACAGTGGCATGGGAAAGATCATGGAAACAGTAAGCTTATTCCACACGTCTAACCTCAGAGGTGGGCCCGATCTTTCCCCAGTGTCTATGCTCCAGATAAACAGGTTGCAGCTGCTGCAACTATTTAAAAGAAGACAGAAAAGCAGAAAAGCTTTCTTTCCCTGCTTGCTTTTAGAGAAAGTTATGGTTTTGTTCTGAGCTGTAATGAATTTCACATAATAAAGGAGCCGACCCCTCAGGTAACTTCATGGGAGTTGGGGAGGTTTGATGTATTACTTGACACAACATTTACCTTTTAAAGCCAACTCTCTTATGTAAGAGTAGTTGCACAGTAAAAAATTGGTACATCCAGGCCTTTTCACAGGATGCTTTTGTTTTGGGTGTTTTCTGCTTGTTTTTAAAGTTTAAGTCTTTCTATAACCTGCAAGTTAGATCACATCTTATTTCTTCCTGTATACACAGTATCCAAGGTTTACTCTAGAAGGCTAAAGAGAAGGGATTTACATCCCAGAACTAACCACAGATCCTTAAGCAACTGTGAAAGGTGTGAATCCAGTATGTAGCTGGTAGGCTGGCTGGTAGTCAAAGTACCTCTGAGAGATAAATGGTTTTGTGAAAGCCTGTTGAAATACTATACTCTGTCCAAACCCTGGTTTTGATTTGAAAGTGAAGTATTACTGAAGTCAAATGAAGTGCTTCACTTTTTTTTTTTTTCAATTAGAAAAATTATAATAAAATAAAATAAAGAAGAATTTTAGTATTGGAGTGCCCAATTTCAAGCTCCACTCTTTGAAGTAGCAACACATAGGAGGTTTATTTCCCAAAACTCAGAAATCAGTTATTTCAGTAGCATTATGATTTCTATTATGTGCTTACAAATCTGTTTATTTTATTCTAGGAAATTCAGGACAGAATTCGAATTATAGAGCTCTATGCTAAAGATCGCCAATTTGCAGAGTTTGTTAGGCAGCATCAAATGTGAGTGAAATGTCTTGTCTGGATAACTAACTCTTTTGATGTTTTGTCCTGTGGCCTTTACATTACTGTACTATTATTTAAGGTTCTAGAAATGCTAGGACACTAGAGGCAAAGATTTCAACATTATTTTTGAAGAGGCTCAGTCCTTTTACAGTATTTAATAATCCCAGAAGTCCTAGGGGGGAAAAAAAAGCATTGAAGAGGAATCCCAGAGTTAATGGATGTCAGAGCTCTGACATCAATTCAGATCCTTGAAAGATGGAATCTTATTAATTCCTCTGGTGTAATTCCCATTGCCCAGTGCTTTGCTGATAACCAGAATTTTTTAAAAGCCAAAACAAAAATACTAGGTTGTTTTGAATTCTCAAGATTTGGTAACTGACCAGCACCGGACAGATCATTGATACAGTCCTGTCTGGTATGGTGGACTGTAACAGAAACTTTACAATTCCAAACAATTAATCACTCTGAGCTGTGTGCTTTGATGAAAGCTAAGCACAAGGAAGGTCCTCAAAGACTGAACTGTTAGCATGAACTCTATTCCTGCTGTAGGAAGCAACAAACCACAACTTGCTGGGTTACTCTGAATGATACTGTAGTACAGTTCCTGGGCATCCTATAAAAATATATACAGGAGCAAAATCTTGTGTTACCAGATCTTCAGCAATTTTTTTTTAATTGAAAGGAACAGCAGTTCCCATTTTTCCATGTCAGTCAATAATTTTTTTCGTCTTGAAAAGAATCAGCATCTAGATTTTCCACAGCTGGAAAGCAGTAAGGGCTGCCTTGTATAAGCCTTGAATCCAGTGTTTGAAAGATATGAACTTAACCACTGCTTTTCTGTTTTTCATTTTAGGAAGCTGCTTTAAGAAAAAAAGAAATTGATAGAATACATGTGGGAGATAAAACGCTACCTTGGTGCCCCAGCAACGGGCTCAAATGTAACTGCAAAGTTACTTATAGTCTTAACATTGCATGGATGGATACAGATGTTTTCTACATGAATGGCTAAAATGTACAGATGTCTGTTTATCTCAATTTCTTCTGGCTTTTCCGTGTAAACTGACACTTTGAAGAGGTAATCAGAAACAGCAGAGGTTATGAAAGTTCATTTTTCTTTAACTTCAAAATGGACATTGAAAGCTTTTTGTATACAAAGCCAAAAAAAAAAATCTCCTTGGATAAGACAAGATACATGCACAACCAAAATAAAATGCATGTTGAAAATCCCTGCCTGGCATTTTATCCCCTCACTGGAGCTTCCAGTGGAAATTCTATGGGTATAAAACACTAGCAGAAGGAAATATTTGATTTGCAAAGGAATGAGTTGTAGGGGAGAACTATTGTGCTAGAGTTATGTTAGCATTATTTTAAAGCATTCACAAAATTTTAAAGCAGACATAAACAAAACCTTGCTGGAAAAGCTTTTCTTCTGTACAGATGCCTGATGTACATTTTGCTACCTGGCATTAGCAAAGCAGAGGATAGCACCGAGCCTGCAGCCCCCTGAGGGCTCTTCCTGGAATACAGGGAGCCTTGGCCAGGCAGGACAGTGCTTCTGCAGCACACTACAGTGTCTTTAAAGCCAGGATGGGTGGTTCTCCAGCTCATTCTGGCAGACACACAAGCTGGGGCACAGAAGGGCTTCTATCGTCCAAATGTTCTGTGAAGCTTAAGTGACTAACATTGGTTTTTACTTTTTTTTGTATGTAGGCATTTTGTTTCATATTTTGTAAGTTAATTGCATTACTTATTTGCTGTGTGTTTCCTTCCCAGCTTGTTTTCATAATGGATTTAGTTGTTGAAATACAAAGTTGACTAGTTTTATTAATGAAATACTCTGCTGGCATTTGTGCCCATTCTTTTATATCTGTGTTATATTTAGTGTTTATTCAGTGTTGAATTCAGCCAACTAATATTTGAAATTACTGAACTGGGCAGTAGCCTGCCATGAGCTCCCTTTCAAAATCAGGTACTTAAATCCATGCACATTTGGTAGATGTCAGCACTTTCCTGTGGGGAAGGGAAAAACTGAAATCATTCTCAGTTTATTGGAAATCAGCATAGAATCCCTCAAACAGAAAAGAAGCCTGAAGCATTTTGAAATAGCTGATTTGAGAGGGGGACTTCCAAGTAAAGAAAGGGGATTTGATCTTCAAGTTATGAAGAGAGTTCTGACTCTATGTTAAGCTGTGTTGGGGCTCTGTTCAGTCACCCAAGGTCTCTTGTTCAAGTCATTAACACAGCTGTCAGGGTTAGGGCATCAATTACAATCACATTAGCTTGTGCTAGCAAAAAAGGCCAAGTGATTTATTTCTACAACATCTGTAGTTCTCGGCCCCCATGTGCCAACTGCCACCTGATAGTTTCTAGAGTTAAGTGACAGTGAGAATTACTTGGTTGTCTGTAGACAGCTTAGCTAAACAACAGAATATTTCAATGCAATTTTTCTGTGTGTCCTGGAGAACCTCACTGGATCACTTGTGTAGTACCTTCTTGCCTTGAGTGGCAGGGGATGGGTATCAGAGCCACACATATTTCAAATAAATGCTTATATAAACCACTGAAAGCCAAATAATGCCAGACAGCAGGAAATATTATGGTGCTGCTGAACATTGTGACCAGATGTTATGAGACAGGCAGGCCCATGGGCTGTCAGAGCAGCTGGGCCAGAGTCTCAGGCACAGCCCACTCCTCGTGGTCCTGCAGCAGCACGGCTGAGCCATCCCAAAACACCAGGGCCTGTGATCAGAGCAGAGAATTTCTGGGCTCCAGGGTGGGCAGCAGCTTGGAACTTGTTTCTGTGCAGCTCAGCTGCCAGCCCTGGGAGATTTGGTGCTGCTCCTGTTGGGTGCAGCAGTGGATGGCAGCTGGGATCACGGAGGTTTTCAAGGAATTCTGCTGTGCACAGGCTGAGATGAGGCTTGGTTATACTGAGTGTGAGGTGTTTCAGTGCATATACAGTGATCTTTTCTTTGTGTGTATGTATACATATGAACATGATGATATGTTTTCACTACAATAAAAACTTATTTCCAAAATATTCTTTTCTATAACATTCATGTAGAGACTATGAGTTTGACATGGAGAAGGTGTCTTAGCGATGAGCATTTGTGTGTGTGTAGGATCAGAAAATTGTTTTGTTTTAACAGAGTTGGCTAAGCTGTTAAACTCCTTAGCTAACAAAAGTGCCAAATATAGTTCATTAACACTTGCAAGGTTATAGGCTGAAAATTCATGCTGGAAAGCACATACCTGGGTGCTTTGCTTCCAGTTAAACTCTTTTGAAGATGTTTCATCTCTATTCAAAAAGCCAGGAACTTAATGAATGATTGACTTTCTTTGATACTTTCCCAATTGAAGGCAAAGATACTCTAAACATCCTAACAAAACAAACAAAAACCCCAAAACAACAAAAAAGCCAACCACCACCCAACCAGTTCTGTGTACAAGTCTATCAATCTATTAACAGTTAGCATGTACTTTTTCACTAGAGAAAAGTAAAAAGTGCAGGTTTAAATGACTTGGCTTAATTTAAGAGCATGAAAAAAAGCAGGTATTGTTTACTAAATGCTGACAGGTCTATCAGCATCTGTGGCTCCCCTCAAGGCTGGAAACACAGAAGAAAATGAGGTCCCCCAGGAGGCTACCAGCTGCCCCTTTAACAGAGGATCTCAAGCACACTGCAGCCCAGGCTGGATCTCTCAAGGCCTCATTTGTAAACCTCAAGGCACTAATCCACAGTGGCAGAATTCTACCAGGGCCAGAAATTCTAACAGAAAACAAGTGTTCAGAGCTGCAAGCCTAGCACACAAGCCTTTCAGGACAAGCACGTGTGCTTGTCCTGTATTTGCTTTTTCGCAGAGCACCGAGCCTTTCCCATAAAGAAGCTAAAAGATACCAAGTAACTGAATCTCTATTCCATGAAGCCCCAGACTGTGAGCTTCCTCCAACTGCTGGATAACAGTTTAGTTCCAGAAAAAAAGGCTTTTTCAGGTTCTCAGGGACAGCTGAAATGACGCATTTCTTCTATCTTCTCCAAACCAAAGAACTGCAAGAATAAACTTTTTAGGTTTTAAGAACTTACAGCTTAAATGTTAGAATGAAAAAAGCCTTTAATAATCCAGGCTTTTATTCACATTTCTCATCAGGCCTGCTGGAATTGGTCCTTATTTTAAAGGGCTGCAGGAGTATGAGAGGACTTTGAGCCCTCTGCCCCATGGATTCTGTGAAGAGAGGCACACAAAGGTGCTAGAGCTCCAGCATAAGGACAGTCATCTCATCCTATAAAACGAAACAAAAATATTCACCAGTACCAATTTATTTGTCCATCTATAAGCATCATAGGACAGACACAGACTAACTCCATACAGCATAGGAAATGGGTCAGGGCATTGTTACTGTTTTAAATATTAGTAAAAAACTCACAGGGCTTTTGTGGTGTTTGGTTTATTTGAAGAATACCAGCAGCATTTCTGTCTTATCCTTCTGCTACTTGATCCAGTTTGGGAACACATGCATCATCTTCTATATAACATTGATCCATTTGCTTTGGTTTCACAACTGGAAAAAAATCCAAAGCTATTCCTGTGCCAGGATTTTTTTCATTTGTGAGACCAAGTGGGAAAGTTTTGTTTTTGCCATATTTACCACTAATTAGCTCTCCTATTTCAGATTATTAATGACCCCTGGGAATTTTTGTTGAGTTCCTGTCCTCTTGGACTCTTGTTTGTGCTGCTACTCACCCTCCTTGCTGGGTCACCCACCACACTGAGCAATGCAGGCAGCTCTGCTTGGGGGATGGCAGCAGGTTGCAGGACTAAAATGTCATCTTGCCTGAGGTGCTGCAGCTGTTCTGAGCCTATTCTTTTAGTTTTCCTGTGTTTCCAGTTAAACACAAAAGTAGATTTCAACTCTTTGTTTTTTCAGATGAGAAATACACTCAGTACTAGAATTTTGTGAGACAGATGGCAATTTATATTTTTTAAAATTCAATTCTACCATCAGCATATCTAAGGACTTTGTTTCTGTGCTAAATATTTAAGCTGGAGTAAACTACACTTAAAGCCTGGCCTTTTAGAAGGGGACACTGCCCCCAGCTCTCGTTTATACAACTAAACCAACAAAATATGACTGTCTTGAATCATTTGAGGTTTAAATGTTGTTCAAAAATCTATTAAGCACAAATTAGAATTGGTGTTAATTAGGCTTGCAGTTGCATCTCCACAGCTGATTACCAGAGGGGAAACCATGCCTTTCTGGAAAGGCTGACATAGCTTGAACAGAAATTAAAATGGGAGCAATAAAGGATATGTCTATACAACAAAACTTTATGTGATAGCTTGGGCTTGTGGCTGGATAAAAGAGAGCAAGTGAAGAGGTAGATTTTCAGAGGTGAGCTTGCAAGTAATCTGAAGTGTGAAAGATTTCTGTCTACTCATGGGAGACAGCTATGAGGAAATTCATTCAGCCCCACCTAAAGATTACACAGTGATTGTATGATCTCTTGTCTCACAAAGGGAAGGGGATGCAGAACACTTCCAGCAGCAGCACAGGACTCTCTCCTGCTGTGACCTACAGGTAATTCACTGCACTTAACTGTTTGTAGATCACACCATCTGCTCAGTAAGGCAGTGGCTTTTCTTCCCATTCCTAGTTTCACATGGAAAGATCAGAATGTTTTGATCCAAAAGAATGCTTTATACAGTCCTCCAGAAAACCAGAGACTGTTGCACAGCTTTTTATTTTTCCTTTTTTGTCCTTTATTATTTATTATATAAAGTTTTGATTAAAAAATTAAACCAAAACAACCAGAAACACCAACAACAATGACAACAAAAATCAACAAAACCTTCCCACACTTACTTTAGTGTATGCTTTTTATGTGCCCACCTTAGGCACGGAGGCAAACCCACAGCCATGCTGGGAAGGCAGTGTGGTCTACAGAACTTTTCCACATGGAATTCTCACTTTGCTCGTCTTCCCACCACAGCAACATTTATAAAGTCAGCACCTGAATATCTGTTAAAAAAAAACCCATCAAGTTTCAAAAACAATCCCACACTGGAATGTCCTCCCAAGGCTGGCAGGGAAGGTGAATGGGAGCCTCATAACCACAGAGACTGACCCTTAAACCTTTAGCATTACACAGATAGCTCCTGACGGGGCATGCCTAATGCAACACTGAATACACCAAGCTAACAACAGCAGAAGCAGTGGGTATGTGACTTCAGAGTAAGGTGGATGGTAAAGGCTTTGGGGTTATCTCTAAGAACATTGATGCCACCACGGACATTTTTCCAAGAGCAGAGCACATAAGAGCTTTTCACTTATCTGCCAAGAAAAGAAAGGAAATAGAAGTTCAAAGCAGAGAACTAGTCTCTAAAAGGGAATCATTTAGCCTGGAAAGATAGAATAAAGTCATGTCAGGAAAACAAAGAAAACAAAGAGGTTATATTTTAAAGGTTTTTTCCCTATGTAAGAAAGAGGAGAAATACCCCACAACCATCATGATTTGATAAACCTTCTAGTCAAGTCAAGCATTTATGTAATTATCCTTAATATTGCTTTGCAAAGGGGAGGGCAGAACTCTGAGAATTTTGCCCAGTCAGGCCCTCTGCAGCCTGCTCTGCACACAGAGACGAGCAGGGAGGAAGGATTAAGTATGCTGTGTACATCTATCCTTGGAAGTTACATGAACAATTTTACTTCTGAAATATTAGTGAGGGATGTGCATGACCCAGTAGAGCAGGGGTTCTGCAGCTTCACTGCTCAGCACCTATTCAAAAACTGTCTTGTATCAGGCACTCCCAGCTGCCTGTGAACAAACTTGTGAACTGTGCACTGTTCCTCTCCAGATGGAGCACTGCAGCACCCCTCGTCATCATATAAAAACCTGATTAGCTGTGATGACCAGTATGTTTCAGAAGCACGTAACAAAACTTCCCACTCTTTAATTCCTTGTGTGTAAAAACCATGTGATTTTATAACAGGAGAAACTTGGTCATGGGGGAAAAACCCTGAAACCCAACAAAAATAGGAGAGCTGCTCAGCTCTGTAATATAGAAAACCAAAGATGAGAATTCTCCAACACTCATGTGAACCTCTCATGAACATTTCTTAAACCAGCTCTAGTTAACTAAGCCTCCTGACATACAATGATTGTGCCCTGTCCCCATTCTACTCTGGGAAAAGGGAAATCTCAAATTCAGCAAAGATCAATCTTCAGAGGATGCATTCAGGGACCAGATCTAAAAATCAGAAGTATTTATCCAGCTTTAAATGAAAGATCATGCAAAATCCCACAGAAAATTAATGCTGAAAAACAGAACTGGTACAGCAAAATGCCATTACTTTGGCTGCATTTTATAAGACCATCAGCTACCTCACACATCTGGGATTATTTGATAATTTCAGGACATCTGCTGATCTCCTGGGTGCTTGCCTCAAACCCCTACCACTCTGAGCTTTCTTTCCTCTAGTTAGTATCAAAGAGCTTCAGCTTGGAAGCTCTAATCAAAACTTGGTTCAAATTAAAGAAGCAGCCCAGCCCACTAGCAACAGCAATACTAACTGCTCTACATCCATATCTATTTGATATCACTTTGGAGTGCTTTTGAACCTGAGAGGAAGGAGCAAAAGATGGGGAGAAAAACAGAGAAAAGACAAAGCCACAGTATGAGTCAGCAACAACAGCTCAGCTACAAGTCCATGTGAAACTGTAGAAATGGAAAGAAATCTCATCCGCCTGTGTTTATAGGGTCTTTCCAAGGGCAGGATAACGAAATGATATCAGCCTACTCTAGTTAAAAGGGTTTTGGTTGATTCCAACTGATTAAATCTCATTTGCAGCTGCTTTCAAAATAGGTTGTGAACAAACAGGGTTCTCCTGATCAACAGCAAGAAAACCAAAGCAACTACAGCCTACCAAGCAAGTGTCAGCTGAGTAAAGTTGCCATAAAATATGCAGACCACAAACAGTTGATATCATAGTAAGAGGGAAGATTGCCAGCTTAGCTTGGGTTCAGAGCACTTGTCTAGACATAAAGATCCCATGCAGGGTAGCACAGACTGAAGTTCACTGAGGGCTAACTTGCCCTCTTGGGTAAGCTATTCTACATGGACTGTAAGGTTGCTCAGGTTGCTGCCAGACATGGGGGCCTCACAGAACACACAAGTGATGGTTTCATCAGTGCTGATCTGCTGCCTTGATCAGCAACTGAGCGCTGGAAAAGCAGGTTGGCTGCAGCTGGCAATTGTTGGCCTGGAAAGGATCATCCCATGGGGCAGCCCACATCACCCTGGTCATTTCACCTGCACTGATGGCAGCTGTCCTCTCAGCAAGACCCCCATCCACGCCTTCCCATGGCTAGGGAGGCCAAGCTCCCTCCACAGTGATGACAGGGCAGTTCAGATTGGCCAAGAAGGGGTGCCCTGGCTTTGGTGGCTACTCACATCTGGCACAGACAGTGCAGTGCAGTTTCTCCAAATAGCACGGGCTGGATGGGTGCTGGGCACTGCTCACTGCCAAGAGTGGAAACCCTGCAGCTGTCAAACAGACATTTTCCAGGGTCTCCTGAGCAGAGAGAACCACAAAGACAAAAGTGTTCTCTGGTTTCAGGATCTGACAGTTCACCTCATAGCTTATTATGGAAGTGGTTTCATGACTGACTCCTCTGCAGAAGACATCAACTACTGGTATAGCCTTCGCTTCCTAAAGGAAGACTGAATAAATGCAGTCCTGTTCCAACTGTCAGCATAAGGTTTGACATTTTACTTGCTTTGAAATTATTTCTTTAAATCATGCTGGAAATCTTATGCCTATCACTTTTAAGAAGCAACTGTTAACTCAGATATTGACACATTACTGAGAAATCTGCCACAAGGTGTTTCTAGAGGCACTGTGTTGTAGTCAGGATGCTTTCTGCAGAAAGTTGGCTGAACATCACCCTGGACACTTACTAGGCTGAAGAACATCCAGCCATTGAACAAACGCCTGAGTGTTGTCCCAGAATTGATCACGGCCCAGTCTTGAAAAATTCTGATCTATGTAAACTCCTTCAACACTAATCCTTTCCTTCACACCTCCCTACAAAACTGCCATCTACCCACACAGTCACCAAGGTCCAATCTTTAACTGTATCTTCAATAAGCTCTGCTCCCAGAACCTCAGAACAGTCTCATCACAGTCTAGTAAATCCTTGCCAGCAGTGACAGTAAGCACCATTGCTCACAGTAAAACATTTTTGGTAGTAATAATTAGCTATTATCCACCCAAACACGTATCATTTCCCAAGTTATCACACTTATCTGCAGTTTGCCTCTCTGCTGAGGCTGCTGGTGACAGTCCATAGCCACTGGAGACTGCAGTGATATGACCATTTCACATAAGCCACCAAATCACTATCTGAGGACAGTTGATTTTCTAGTTGGCACTGAATCTCATGAGCCCTCACACAAAACCCCATGTACTCAAAGTTACATTTCATCTGAACATTGCCCTCATAAATAAGTATGGATGTTAATAAAAGGGAGATGTCAGCACTAAAAGGTGTGGAAAAATATTTTAGGAATAATGAATACTTTGGGGATTAACAGTAGCATATGGTACCTTTCACCTCCAATTTACTGGTACAAATCCAGCTAGAGCAGCATGGATAAAAAACCTTTACCATCTGGTGACTTATTACTTTATGGAAAATAAGCAGGTGTTTATATCTCACATACACAAAATCCAACACCATAACTGGAAGTCTTGTTGGCTTTCACAGTAGACAGATCAAAGAGGGGCAGAACACTCTTCTCCTCCTCCAGTATAACCGGTCTATTTAGCTGAGAAGTGAGGACAGCTGACTGCCAAATAATACTACCAATCCAATACCAGAAATTAAAATATGACCATATTTTATTCCCTTTATTAGGGAGCAGGATGATTTATGATTTTCAACCCAAAATCTCATCTATTTCTTTCCTCCATCACAATCCCCCAAAGCAGTAGGTGTAACAATATTCTTTTCTAAAAGCTTTGTCTAGCTTCTTAAATCATTGCTGCTATAGCAGTGCGACTTTACCATGATTCACATTTAGCAGCTCTCATATCACCCATAACAAGGAAGCCTGAAGTAATCAGCTTCCATGCCTCCCATGAGTTCTTTTGAACATTATGCTTTTTAATTCAAGAGTACCATCCAAGCTTGAGTTACCTGGTTTGTTTATAAATTTGCTCTCTCATGCTCCAATTTCTCCCTATGAGTTAGAAAGGTTTTTTTTTAAAAGAAATATTACCACTACTATTGTAGGAAACATGCAAGCAGTTACTATCAGTTTTAAAATTAATAGCAACTGGTACATAAATGTCCTCTGAATTTCCTGCCAATTTATCACTTGGAAATGTGGAAATCACTTTATATATAGCAGAAGTTACTAGCTGTTTAATATATCTAATCTTTCTTAGTGGCATATGGGAGCTTCTCTGAATAACTTGAAACTGGGATGGTCAGAAGATAATTTGCTTGCCTTCTTTAAAGCTCTATTTTTATCCCAGAGCAAGCAGTGTGTTTTTGGCTATGGCTGAATGCAGCTACTTTCACATCATGTAAGGACCAGGAACACAAATCGCATCAGAGAAATCCCTTAAGTTTCCTTGGCAAATCTGCACCTGTTGTTTTGTAGCCTCTTAATTTAAAAAAAACCCAATAAGGGTTCTTATTTCATTACCCCTTGTACACTTTAAACACTACTGATCAAAGGCATGCCAATGCAAACTTTCTATTCTTTCTCCTTTGCCTGTTTTATCGGGATGGTTAACACACGCCAAGTAAGACAAAGCTAGAAATAACTAAAAGGGATTGAGATTGACCAGAAACACCATCTTACAAATCATACTATGTCTTTTCATACTCCAGTCACACCAGCTCCCTGGTCTGACCACCTGTGTCTGGATACAGTGTCTGGCAGGCCTCCCCAGGGAACATTTTCATGTACCTGCAAAACTTTTCCAGGTATCATTGGGCTTTTATCCTTACTCTGAGAAAAATAATATTAAAATAAAGCATCAATAACTACTCAGTCACCAAATATTTGGAGCCAAAAGTAGCCCTGTACAACAGAGAACAATCTGCATTACTTCAGTGACCAAGCTCCAGGCTGTAGTTTAAACACAGTGTGCACCTCAGTCTCTGTAATGACTTTTCCCTTCCAGCTCTAGCATCCCATTAATTATACAGCTGCTGAACCACAGTGGAATTCCTGGCTGAATGAATGTGCAAAGTTTCAAGGGGTGCTCTTCTAAAAATGAAGCGCAATGCATGAAGAGTTACTCAAGAATTTCAAGGGCCAGAAAGTGCACGGGCCCAGATGCCTGCCATATCTGCATGGCCTGCTAGAAAGACAACTCAGTTTAAGATTTTCTTGACACTTGTCCAATTAAGATTTCAATCCACAGCCTTTGTCCTTCAGATTCTTCTTTGTATTTGTGGCACAGACAGAAGGAGAGACTGCTTAATTTGAGCCTTGCTTTCAGATAGTCCTGACAAGTTTCCTGTCTCTCATCAAAACAAATGGCTTCTTAAAGGCTCTCTGTCAGCTGCTGCACTGCTCTAGCAAGTCTTCCAGGAGAAAAACAACAACAATAACATAAATACAAAACCAGAATGGAAAAGCAACCATTTGACACAGGTTTAAATACAATTACAAGCTGACTGAAACTAGATGGAGTCCTAGAAAAGAGAAAAAGGGGCAAAGTTTGCTTTGAAATGGACCACAAAATTTCAACATAAGCTTATGCTGTTCTAACAAAAGGTAAACCAGAAGGACAGGAGGTACCAGAGACTTGCTGCCATCCCCACAAAACCAGCTCAAACCAGAGTGCAGTGGCATTTGCAAGGCAAACCAGGTGTCTTATTGGATGCTGCGTAAAACCAGAGCAAAGATCCTAAGAGGTTTGGTAAGGTGTCCAATTCATAGAGTCTAAGCTAGCAGTGACTTCCCTCAATTTGCAGCTCCTCTGGCACCATGCTTTCCAAAAGCCAGAGAAATTAATTCATGATTGGTGCATCTGCACTTTGCAAAATTAATTCATGATTGGTGCATCTGCGCTTTGCAAAGACTTCTGCAGTAAACTCTCAGAAGCCTTGTGGTCATAACCACAGATGCAGTAACATTCTTCTGGATGAGCCTAAACTCAGAGTGAACACCTTGCTGCTAGTCCCTTTTGTATTTGCAGTAATATACAAGGAAAACTGCCTCTAACTTTGTAATCAGCAAGCTTCCTCACTGTCAGAGCAAGACTCAGCCTGTGGAACCTGCTGAGCCTGCTATGCCTTGTTAACTCTTTTAGCTCAGTCTCCAAGTGAATAAATAAATAAGTAAAATAAAATAACACACAACTACTGCAGCAGACTTCAATATTATTAGATGTACCAGAAAACACTCAGAGAAAAAAAGGGGTGTGCTAAGACTATATTCTCTATTTCTTATCATTTTCTACACCCCAGTTTCTCTTTTAGTTTCCAATTTTTTGCTCCTTGAATTTTCTCAACTTCTCCCACTTCTTAGTTGCATTTCTTATAGTATGGGCATAATCTAGTGTAATATTTAATTTTCTCTTGTCATAAAGTGGGACTTGAAGGTGTGTGGCACACTGAATGGCTGCTGATTTTCTCATGTGCTATCCCAGGTGTCTCAACTTTAAACAGTATTTTGTATCCTCTTATATCCAGTTGCCTTTCCTTGATCAGATTGTTATGCCCCAATATTGTTATTATCAGGAGCTAATAATTGAAAATAATGACTAAAATGTGTGTGTCTTGTTATTCACCTGTAACAAAACCAGCTCTCTGAGACTGGAGGACTTTGCATACAAAGACATTTAACAAGATCCTGTGACCTGACAATGAACTTAAAAGAACTGGACAACAAATGAGAAGTACTCAGGCATTTAAACACACAGTGGTTCTGGAGGGGTTGCTTGGATTCTGGTCTCATTTCCACTTGGAGTCCTCAAATCTAAATTCTATTCCACCAACTTTCTAAAATGGGACAGCTTAGCTTCACTTCCAAGAGGGAAATGTGATGGCCACCCTTGAAGGCATCTGACAGCAATACTTTTCAGCATGAGCATGTATGTGGACTTCATCCTTGTCCTCATTTACACCCCTGACTGAGCTGACCACACCAAACTGACATACTGCTTCAGTCATCACCATCTCTCCTCATCTTCCTTTGGTAATTCTGCTTTACATTCTGTACATGGCTGCTGTGATATAGATGAGCCTCAGGGTACAAAAACACTTACATGAGACCGGGTTTACTTAGCATAAAAATCAGCATATCTGTGTAATAACAAAAAAAAAAAAATCATAACTTTGTACACACCCAGAGCAATCCCAGCCAGCAAGTTTGCACTGTCCTGTTCTCTGAAACAAAGATGGAAACCAGTGCCAAAGGGAACAAAGCTCTGGAAAGTTAATGCATGTACATTCTGCTAGAAGTTTTCTCACATTCCTGTGACTCACATTCTTAACTCTGTTAGATTCTAAGGGGCTTCTTCCCTCAGAAATTGTGCATAGTTGCACTACTCAAATGTGAATTTCACAAACTGTTCACAAAGAAAACATGTTTTGATCCATCTTTTGTCAGCTTCTGGATCCTGACCAGAGTTTCTTTCACTTTTTTTTTTTTTTTCCAGACATTCTGTAATGGTTTTAAATACTATGTGGTCAAAAACAATCTTGGATTCTTCCTCTGTAAAGATATCACACTTGTGACACTGACCACAGCATTTTTTTGTGTGTGTCTCATCTCCAGCCTGTGCCTGCAATTTCTTTCTTTGTAGTACCTATAGAATCTGATCTCTCTCATCAGCTTCATATTTTTTCTTTCAGCCCCATCACCACTGGCCTTTCCTCACAGCTATTCAGTGTAGCAATATTTAGACAGTTACCCTAAGCAGCAGCTTCAATTACACTTCCTTCACTGATCAGTCAACCTCATAAGCCTGGGAGTTCTGCCAGAACTCATCCTCTGTGTCCAGGAACATACTTAGCTTGTCTTGCCCTGTACTGCTTTACTGTACTGCCATCCATCCCATTTAGTGCCACCATCCTTTGCTGTCCCATTCTCTGCACCACCTTCAATAGAAAACTCCTGTCCACAGCTCTCTGTGGAGATTCCCTGTCTTCCTTTTTGAAATACTTTTAATGATTGGGGTGACTGGGGTGATTTCCCAACCCCACAGACATGGTTTCCCAGTAGGAAATCTACCTAACAGATGTATAAAATAAGTGCTGCTAACTTAAAAAATCCTACCAATCCCAACTTACAAAAGTAAGAAAAGGAAATTTAACTTCTTTTTAATAACACAGAGAAGAGGATCCCATTTCCAGTTTTTTGTATAGTTATAAAAATGCCATTCTTATATTCTGAAATTATGTCTGGCCTTGTACATTTAGTTTACAGAATCACATTCAGCTTCCTCTGCTCTGGGCCACATTCCTAGCTGTCACAGGGTTTCTGTGTTGTTCTGGGCAAGCTGCTAAGTTACTAAATATCTGGAAATGTGGAACACCTACTTCCTCTTCCATAGAACCAAGAGAACTACTCAGCTTTCTCAGGTTAATGGTAGGCCAAATTATATTTGTCTGGATGCCTTTTCCTCAATCTATTAATTGTTCTCCCCTAACAAATAGACAAGGATTATATTAGTGCCTCATTTGGGTGCTGAAGAGGTCCATTAAGCATTTGAGGAAAGTTCACACAGAAGCTGTACAAATTAATTTTGGTAAAAGAGAAAAACTAAAACCCAACAAAAGCCATTAAATCTGGCCAAAATTAAACAGAAGAGCAAAGCAGTGAAACACCTCAAACCCTAATAGTGCAGGACAAATAAAGATTCATGAAAGATTGTATAACCTGTTAAACATATATTACCTCTCCTCCAAATTACATGTAGAAAATTCTCTGCATTTACATGGTTCTCCTCATGTCTCACTGACCACAGTGTCAGGGTCTTTGCAAGCTGTCAACTGACATAAGGAGTAACAGTTGTCTTAAATTAAAATTGCATGCTGAACTAGCAGCATGAGGGCTCATTAGAAAGAATGAAGGGGAAAACCTGGCCAAACTTCTCTTCAATTTTCATTTATCCTTTAAGGACAAACAGGAGAGCAGATGGTGCATCATTCCTGCACAGCTTCTGAGTAAAGAAAGCTGATCCATTTATTTAATAGTCTTACCTCCTGTCAGTCCTGTCTTTGGCAAATGCATAGCGCAAGCTTTCCCCTTACTACAAGACTTCTTTCCTGACAGGCTTGGAAAAGTTTAAGCTTTCCTGTCAGTCAGATGAGTCCCTTTATCCCATTTGGCAACAAACCAGCAAGTCTGTAAAAATAGACTGCCATCTGACTAAGCAACTGAGAGACTGTAGGACATGCTGGAATACCAACCTGAATGCTAGTTAATCAGCTGTTGCCTTTCCAGCAACACCTTCTGGCTGCTCATAAAGCCTAGGAGACCTGTTTCAATAGTGCACTTAAAAGATCATATTTAAACCGGGCATTTGCTGTCTTTTTTGGTCTGAGGATGTGTGTGCATGTTTTTGTGGCTGTACTACAGCTTCCTGATTTTAAAAGTTTGTTAACTTGAGCCTTTTTTATGAGATCTCTCTAGAAAGTCTTGCGCTATTTTCTTTTCACCTTTTGTGCTTTGGTACAAAAGGGAAAGATAAGCGACTCAAAAACCAAATATAGTTCAGAAGGCCTTAGTTCAGAAGACTTCTACATAAAGGCTGTTTGATGTAGTGCATACTGGCTTGGCAGACAGGAATGACCATTGTTGCCTATTAGAAAGGCAGCAGACAAACACGGATCAGTCTTTGTGAAAGTGGAGTATTTCATGGTACTCTGACAGTGTCAACAGTATTTTGGTATTATTGACAGAGAATGCTTCCATCTAAAATAAATTAAGCTCCCTCCATTCAGATCAATCACCAAAACAAGCTAGAAAGAGTCAATAAAGTAACTGGAGTGAAAGACACTCCTCCTTCCTCTCAATATCTACTTCACCAGCTTAGTCTCATGAACAGGGTAACCTTGAATAAAGAATTAAAATGTAAATTACTTGCTGACAAGTAATCTATTCTATTATTTCAGGCTGAATAAAAAATGTGATGGCTTCAAATAAAAAAAATTATTCTACAGCTACCAAATTTAACAATTAATAATACCACCTGAGAAATTTCTGAGGCGTGTATACAGGCTCTACCTCGCTATCTGAACTGCACATTTTGATCACAGGGAAACACTCACCTGCCTTTCCAACACTGCTTCTACCCCTCACTCTCAAATGTATTTAAGTAGATAACCTACAGCACACTCTGCTGGAATTTCTAGGCTGGTACTTAACTGAGAATTTTTTCACTCATACTTTTCCAAGTAATTTACTTTTATACCTATACAAATGATAATTACAATTAAAAGTCTTATAATATTGTTAACATTGTGCCCTGGAGATGCATTAGAAAAGGTACCTGCACTTCAAAGAATGAGCATACTGTTTTAATTAGAAGCAAGCACCAGTATGGGACAATAGGGAAGGATATTTCAGGGAAGTAGTCAATACCTACTGTCTTAAGGACAGGGCACAGGCTAGACTGTTACATCTAGACTGCTATCCCAAATTTCTACATTAGACTTCACTTCAATGATAACTTTCAAGAAAAATTTAAATAAATGCTATGTTAAACATGAGAGGAAAAGCCAATTTCCAAGAGAAAAGTGAAGATGCAGTATTCATTTAATTCATTTGTATCACGATTATCCACACTGAAGGGAAGAACGGGAAGAAGAAATTTCCTAAATTTTGCTGTTGCCCACCCCATTATTTCATAATTATTACTATTGTCTTAGAGACATACTTTGGTACTCTACAAGACTAGGTGATCAATTAAATCAATACATCTCCAGAAAACAACCATGTATTTACAGTTTCACAGAAAAAAATGTTAACTGTAGAGTAAAATATATGTGTCTCAGTCCTCCACTGAAGTCTTTGAGGAGAGAAACACATCTCCAAGATATAACTACAATTAAGTTAGGTAAATTTGCCACTTTCTACTAAACTCCACAACAGAAAAATCTGACAGGAAATAATGCATCACTGACTGGTCCTGTGAATACTATTAGAAGGCAGAGAAAGCTGTTCAGCATTTTGCAACTGGGCACAACCCATTTGTCATGTAGGAGTTTTGTTTGCTTGGTTTCTTTTTAAAAACTAAAAATAACATCCTTTTGCAAACAAATGGTAGCAACCAGTTTGATATAAACATTAAATGTAAAATCTCCCTGTTTTGCCTACTCCCCATGTAATTTTACTGGATGGCAAATGTTCCAGATCTTGCAGAGGATATGTCCTTAGATCTCAGAGCAGACAGGCAAAGCCCAAATTAACTTCCTTTTAAACATGGTGATTAGTTCTTGGTCTCAACTTTTTTAAATTGGGATATCAAAAAAGATATTAAGAATCAAATTTTGCTACCTAGAACTGGAAAGCCTGTGAAGAGCAAATAGTATACACTAAAAAGAAGAGATGTCTAAATCACAGCAAGAACACGAGCTCCTCATTTCTCCAAATGATGCTCTAATCTGTTAGAAGGAAGGTCAGTTTAGGATTATTATGGTATGTACTTTCCTTCAGCTGGGGGTCTCCTGCTCCCCCAAATGCTGTTTTTCCTTGTAAGTGCAGGAAGGACTATTCATTCCAGTTGTGGAGCTGTATGCAGTCAGTCTAATTTATTGCATTTGTGCGGACAGGGATGAAATGAATATTTAGGGTCAAAAAACCTATAGCTGTTAAGCTAATTATAGCAGGGGGTGAGTATGTATGGGAGGAGAGATGAGAATTGGCGTGCTGGACTTGAACAGGAGATATAGCAAACCTGAACAAGAGGAAATGACAAGGGTTGACTGCAATGCAATTGTTGGCATGGCAACTTGAGTTGGACCTGTCTCCTAGACCAAAAAGGAAATGTGAGCTGCTGGAACATGAGCAACATCTTCTCAGCTTCAAGCAGCATGAGCAAAAAGAGCACACCCTATTGCAAATTTTTCTCCTATTTTCTCTGAGCACTGGTTTTTGGGACATGTGCATTCCAGTTGCTATTTTTTGGGGGTGTGTGCTTTCCATCATCTATGAAAGCATTTATCAGTGTGCTTTGAGAGGCAGCTGAAAGCATGATGAAAGTGGGTGTCTGGTGGCCACCCAAGTAATAAACATTCAGAGAGTTTTATCCTATTCAAGCAAAGCTGAGCTTCAGTCCTGACTGGCCCCCAACATTTTCTTTCTCAGTTAGAGTGCCGAGCAATGGCTGGACAAAAAGCTGTATTGCAAGGAATTTGTCCTGCAGTCAGCCTGGAAGTGCTACAGATTTTCATGAAAGAAACTGAAATTCAGCAACCATGTTCAGTATGGCAATGTATAAACCCCCGATTAAATAATATACATCTTTAAAAAATACATCCACTGCCAAACTTGCCATTATTTCAAAAGGATGTGTTCTAAGCAAGCAGTACTTGAGCTAAGGCCCTGCTGACTCATAGATCTGCTTCCCATGGTAACTGGAAGGATGGCTTTACTTCCCAAGAAGTTCTACATGACTGTTGGCCATGCTGGGCCAATATGATGATGAAAGTAGCTTTTAGTTCCTACATCATTACATAGCAGTGCAGTCCCTGCTCCACATCCTCATTCTGGTAACAGGATGTTTTCCTTGAAGATTCTGGAAGACAAACTTTTCATGTAACTGGCACACAACCCAACATAATAATAATAATAATAATAATAATAATAATAATAATAATAATAATAATAATAATAATAATAATAATAATAATAATAATAATAACAGAGCAAAAACAATATCAACAACCAAAAAATCCACAACAAAACACACAAAAACCACCCCCCAACATAAAAATCCAAGCAACCAAGAAATCTTGCTGTCACAACCCACCTGAAAGAACAAAAAATCCTAATTATCTAATGAATCCACAGCTAAAAAAGCCTGTGGAAAAAAAAATCACTGGAAAAACAGAAGCCTCACATTTCAGGTCTAAATTTAATCCCAGAATTAGGGATTAAAACACAGGCTTCCAGAGAAAAAGCAAAAAATCTGTTTTGGTGAGTTAAAACCTTATGTGAAGAACAGACAAACCAATAATGGTTCTTTCCACCTGAAGATGGTGGAGAACCGGGAAATTTCTTCAGACAGTATCCAGTTCCACACAGGGCCCAAGACTTCAGAAATACATGTCTCACAGCCAATGTAAGAAAGGGATGAAGTGCTGCCCAATCTCTTTTTGCTCCCTGCAGTTCCATCCTGTAAGAGTAACTCCCATCTCTTCTGTGCAGGGATGCTGTTGTAAATCTCAAAACTGCAAACTGCTCTCACTACCTCTGTGTCCAGGACTGCTAAGTCGTTTAAAGATAAAAGTAGTTTCTTCAAATTGTTTTCCAGGTTTTTACTGATCCAGCTTCTGTCTTCTGAAAACTCAGATCTCCTACAATAAATGAAGAATATTTCCTTCATTCTCACTGATCTTAATTTTGCAATAGTAATAATAATAATAATAATAATAATAATACTTCAGCTGTACTTCAGCAAGCATTATCTTTTCTTCCTACAGCTTCTTGAAGTGTACTAAGCCCAAGAGATGTAGCATTTTGGACAGTCATGTTACTAAAACATGTTAACAAAACCTGTTCTCCCCATAAAAGAAAGCATCTGCCTTTACCATCTCCTGTTTTTATCCCTTGAAATCAGCTGTCTTACCTAACATTCTCCCATTTTGCCTGCATTCAAATCAAAATTCTCTGTGTGTTGATACAGACACTGCATGTATCAACATTCTTTTCTTCTATTAAGAAAACAAAAACAAACAAACAGAAACCCTCAAGCCAGACAAAACCCCACCACCAAAAGAACCCCACACCAAGCACCCCCCAGCAAATCTAAATCCAACAAATGGAGCTTCAGGGAATCCCTACTTTAATTTCAATGAAGATTCTCAGTGAGTAAGACTCAACTGTAAGCCACTTCAGGGAGAACTTGCAAGCACAGAACCAAGAAACATTTTACATATTGCTTTATGAATGCCAGCTGTGCATCCAATGCATTTCAAAGGAGAGGTTCAGGCAGCACAGGGGTGCAAACCACTAACGTACATGTAAGTCAAAGGATGGACAGTGTTGCTTTACCACAGTATCATCAGACAGCTGCAGTGCTAGTAAAACCTGCTGAGCAGTTTTGACCTACTAAAGTCCTAAATGAATGTTGACTACTCATCCATGACATTTTTGTGAGTGACATCATTAGATAATCTCAAGCAGGAAACCTCTGCATAGATCTTTCTAGCCTGACAACTTAAGATGAGGTCTTTTAAATGTGGGTTTTCTCTCCTAATTGAAGATTAAAACAAGAAAGCCCAGAGTGACAAGTAGTTGGGGATTTTGATATTACTATACACATACATTGTTGCCCTGCTATTGTATCAATGCCTATAGGCTGCTTCTGGCACCGCTTCTGTTGCAACTACTGCTGACCTTCCCGTCGTGTTCTCCATGAGCAGCAGCACATTATCAAGGCTATCAGGTAAAAACTTGTTTGCTAGGCCAAATGTACACCTGGCAGCAGTGCAAAAAAACCCCCAAACATTTACCTTCCAGTTTATCTGGTTCTCTCTATTAATTGATGGCCACACCAGTCTCATCCAGCACTGAAACTGGAACTGTTGTGATTGTGTTTTTTTCAATGCTGTTCTAAGAGGGGAGTAACACCATTGATTTGAACTACTGATAGAATCATGGAATATCTTCAGTTGGAAGGAACCCATTAGGATGGAGTCCAACTCACTCCTCCTTGCAGAACTACCTAAAAATAAACCATACGACTGAGAGTGTTGGCTAGACACTGGTTGAATTCTGGCAGGCTTGGTGCTGTGAACCGCTTCTCTGGGTAGCCCGTTCCAGTGACCCCCATCTCTGGGGGTGGGGATTTCTCCTCCCTCCCTCTCTGTAAGGAATCTTTTCCTAATGTCCAATCCGGAGTGTGCGCTGGAAATGCTTTAGTCCGTGCCCCATTACTGCTGGATCGATTATTTTTCAAACAGAATCCTCACACACGCACAGCCGGGACATCGGCGCGGTGCCCTTAGGGCCGGAGACTCGCACAGAAGCGTGCCTGGAAATGCCCAGCCCTGAACCCGAGCCGCGCTCTCCGGGCAGTCTCAGCGCCTCGGCTGCCGTGCTGGGTCAGAGACAGTCCCGAGGGCTGGCGGTGGGAGCCAAGCAGCCTCGACATCCCTGATCCAAGCGCATCCCGCGGGCTCCGCTGCTGCCGCGCTGCGGCCGCCACAGGGAGGCAGCGGCTCGGGCACCGAGGCCGGGAAGCGCTCCGTGAAAAGCACCGCAGCTGCAGCATTATACTTATGTGCTAACATCTATTGGTAATACTGGAGTTAACTGCACACTATCTGCGTAATAAAATATATTTTAACAATGTCTTTTGCACATAACGAAATAATAATACTATGAATTTATTAGTAGTAGTAGTAGTGTATTGTTGTTGTTGTTATATGATATTATATTATATATAATTTCATAATATGAAACTGTCGTGTGGAAAATCATGCTATGAAAAGCGACTGTTCACAAAAAAGACACCGAAGTCCTGCACCTTTGCTCGAATAAGGGGAAAGAGTCCACTGGGGTGTAGCCTCGTGGGGTTTTGCTCTCAATGTTCTGGACACTGCAGCCTCCTTTTACCCTAAACTCCCAGTGCACATTGCCCCATTGGCTGAGGTACTGGGAAGGTACAGCCTTCCCAAACAGCCTGCCAGGTATTCCCCCCACAAACCTCTCATTTTCCTCCAAAGTTCAGAAGTTCAGGTTATCTGGGTTCTGCAATAGACTCTGTGGGGACACATTTCTCCTACCCTAAAGTTCAGGAGTTCCAACACAGCTTCCCTTGGCCCAAGTGGCAGCACCCGGGTAGTGGCATTGCCCTGCTGCAGCACCGAGACTGGCACGGGGTCCCTGGCTGAGGTGATGGCTGTATTGTCTTCCTAATGGTTGATGCTATCCCACAGTTTGTGGCGGGGTTTTCTCAGATGCTCTGAGGCCTTTTTGGGCTCTTGGAGTGTGTGTGTATGGGAGAAAATTGTGTGTTGGTTTGGGCTTGCCAGCACGTAGGACTGACACTGGGACGCCTGTGATGTGAGGCTCGTTTGCTTGTTCGCTCATTTATCAATGCATGGCTGAGTGTCTTTTGGGGTTTTGTGCAACTGGGGTGTGTGCTGTCCACTGTGCTTTGATTTCTGTGTGCGTAGCTGAAATTGCATCTGTGGGTGTGAAGTGCCCTCTTGTTTCAGTCTTACTGATTGCAAGATCTGGTATGGGTTTGGAATTTTCA
The DNA here is from genome assembly GCF_015832195.1 of Motacilla alba alba. Classification (NCBI taxonomy): domain Eukaryota; kingdom Metazoa; phylum Chordata; class Aves; order Passeriformes; family Motacillidae; genus Motacilla; species Motacilla alba. The sequence goes on along the minus strand of NC_052016.1, from coordinate 25,990,450 downwards.
TAGCAGGCTCCAGACAGAGGAATACCAAGAAGTTCACCTCTAGATGGTATTTTGCGAGGCTGGAAGAGGTTTGAAGGGGAACATTTAACAGCTGATGTTGTCTTGTGCTAGCCTTGTGTACACTGTGTGTGCTCTCTATGCACTGTGTGTGTGCTGTGTGTCTGAGTGGAAGAGGAAAAAGGAGAAGGAGGAAAAAGAATAGAAACAGAAAATGGACTTTTAACAGACACCAGAGCTACTTATTCAGTGTTAAATACCAACCAGGGAAAATTAGGCCAAGAAACTGTAAATGTTATTGGTGCAACTGGGAAATTGGAAAAACAAATATTCTTTAACCATTAACTTTCATTTTGGCAAACAGTGGATAATACACCAGTTTTTATATGCCTAAGTGTCTGGTTCTCCTTTTAGGAAGAGACCTGTTTATTGGAGGCTCAGACTGTATTTAAAGATGGAAAAATACAATTATTGGTACCCAAGACTCAAAGCCATCGAGGCAAGGAATTTTATGTTGCAGGGACATTGGAACCAGACAATTGTGGAGGAACACCAGAAGCCATAAAAAATGCAGTAACGCCCTTTTAATTTGGGCTGACAGAGCTCCAGGCTGTTCTGATGAGCTCAGCCTGTAAGCATTACCCTAAAACTACTCTGCAAGGCACACCAATATGGGGATTCCCAAACACATGTAGGAAGTAGACTTGCAGAGAAAGCTGCACGAGAGGTTGTGCAACAAGGCATCTTAGCATTAATACATAAGAAAGTTCTTTCACTTCCAGAAGTTAGCCCTGGATATAGTCAAGCTGATTCAAAATTAACTACTTAGCTCAAAGCCCAGAATAAAGAGGGTGGGTGGTTGGTGACTCCTACCACAACTGGTGTTGCAAATTGTGAAAGAGAAACATCAGCAAACCCACTGGGGAATCCATGCTATGGTGATTGATCTATGGACTCAGATACTCGGTGTTGTCTGTATGACAAAAATTGTCAGGTCTGTTGCAGAAAAATGCCCGATATGTCTTAAAAATAATACTTTGAATTCAAAAATACTCCCTCCAGGAATTACTAAGAGAGGAAACACTCCTGGGGGTTACTGGCAAGTTAATTTTTTGAGCTACCATGCCAACAAGGATACATGTATTTGTAGACAAGGATCCTGGTATTTGTAGCCACCTTTTCCAGGTGTTCAGAAGCTTTCCCCTGCTGCACCAACAAGGTTATGGAAGTCACCAAGGTACTCCTCAAAGAGATCATACCCAGGTTTGGATGTCATCTGATAGGGGACCCCATTTTATATCTGAAGTGTTACATCAACTTAGTAAGCAGTTGGGGATTAGTTGGGATTTACATAGTCCATGGAGACTACAATCTAATGGAATGGTTGCACAAATGAATCAAACCTTGAAAGGGCACATTAGCAAAATGTGTCAGGAAACTTTCATGAAATGGTTTTTCCACTGGCCATGTTATGAATTCGTGTACAGGTCTGAACTATCCTGAAGGTGAGCCCTTATGGGTTTATGTTTGGGAGACTATGGCAACCTTCCCTGGGTCCAAAGACAAATTGGGAATGAGGAAATAGAATATTTAATTTCATTAGGGAAATCCTTGAATTAGCATTAAAGATTTCTCATTCTCTCAGAATCTCCTACCCTACACACTCCAGTTCATTGATTTCAGACAGGGATTACATATACATCAAGACCTGGAAATGTGAGCCACTTCAGGAGCACTGGGAAAGACCTTTTCTGGTTCTGTTGACTACAATAATTGCTGTGAAAGTAATAAACTCCTGGATACATTGCAACCAAATTAAGAGGGCTCCCGGCCCAGAGTAGACAGTGGAAAACACCAGACCCTGATAGCTAAAAATTTCAAAGACAACTGCAAATGAGCAGCAAAATGTATAGACTAATGTTTATGGGAATCATTTTATCTTTAGGTGGAGGTGTTAAAGAAAGTTTAATACTTATTTTAATCCAAGAGTTTGGTAAAATGTGTAATCTGTTCAGCATTCCAGCCTGCCTCCCTATCCCCAATTCAGAAAGGGAATGTTTCCTTTGGGAATTATCCTCATAAATCTCTGAATGATTCAGTATGATAATCTGACTAATGTAATGGCAAAGAAACTTGGTAAGTAAAGAAACTATCTAAAGTCACAGAAAAGGGATTCCAGATTTTAAATAGATACTAAAATAATATTACAAAACAGGATGGCCTTGGATCTATTATTGGCCAAAGAACAAGGGGTTTGTGGATAGAGATCACTGCTGTATGCACATCCCAAATGTAACAATGATCTCCAAACACAACAAAATCGAGCAAGTTGCTGACAGCAATGCTATCTGAACAGCCTCTGAAACTAAAAGGCTTAATAAAATTCTACAAGAAATAGGAGAATGGTCCTTGAAGGATGGCTGGCTGAAGTACAGGAAACCACTGTAATGATGATTATAATTGTAATAATTATCAGAATTGCAATTGGTCGTGTCGCAAAAGGATTGACCTTAATCTTGCAGGAATATATGTACTTGGATAAAACCTGAATTGAGACTTATCAAATGGCCTCAAGGAATCTGAGAAGTTTCAAAGGGGGGAATTGATTTCAAAGGGTTAATCTAAGAACAAGGAGTTCTGCTGCATCTGTGTCCTCTTAGCAAAGAAACAGGGTGCACAGGACGTGCTTACTAGCAAGGACAGAAGGGAGATAAAAGAACCTTGGAGGGGAGTGTATCTCTGGCGTAGGAACGCAGCCACAGCCAAAGACCATGAAAGGGGCTGAACCACTGGAGGGTTTTATGGTAATGAGCAATTATAATATGTATGGATTTCTGGGAACTGGGATGCGCTGCCTGTGGTGAATGTATGCAAGCAGCGCACTTGCTGAGGACGGGAGCGCACACTGGATGGAGCTGTTCCCTGTGGTCCGCAGCTGATAATGATTCCTCTTGATGCTGCACTGGTGCTAAGGAGCTCTATTTACCCGGCTTTCCATCACTTTCGGTGACAGCAGACCATCTTTAAATAATACTTCTGACAACACTATAATGCATTCCTTTAAAGAGCTGAATGTGGTTTATAAGCATTCTAAAATGGCTCTAAAACCAAAGAATTGATCCAGCATGGCTTGCAGGGAGGTTCTGTAGGGGCAGCAATACAGCATTGTCAGTGCTGTCTAGGACACTTCCCACATTTGGCTCTCTGCTGGGAGTCAGAGCCAACAGTAGTGATTCAACTAGAGGAAATCTTTGAAAAAAATTATCATGATTCTACTTTTGTCATCTTGATTTATTAACAAGAAGTAATGCAGAAACAATTGTGCGAATGCAGATGTTGCTACAATTATAAGATGATGTAGCATGTTTTCTTCAAGAGTAGGGTATAGTGACAGAGCACAGCAAGGGCTCTCTGACTATCTTGAGTACATTTTCTGTGTTTGCAGCATGTTTCCAGAATCTTTAAATGATAAATAATGCCTGCAAGAGTAATTTCAACAGAAATCCAACATAGTGGCATACCTATTACATGATGAGTTTTTGTTGTGGGTGTGTCCATGATAACAGGAGGATCAGATTCTGTTGTTCTAGCAATTATTTAGAGTTGAGATATACATTTTACTTTGGAAGCTCTGTCAAAATGTGTGAGTTGCTGAGGTAACAGCAGTTAACTTGTTAGTCTTGCCCAGTTAACTTGTTAGTTGGGTTTTTTATAATTTTTTAAAAAGCTGTGGGCGTTATTAGTAGGAAAAGTTAGGAACACCTAAGGGCCCTGCTTGCTTCTATGTTGTTCTAAAAACTCCTTCAGCTTATCTGTTGACAAATATTGTAACATTAATCAATATCATGTTTTTGGCATGTTCCAGTTGTTGATAGGGAAGATAGTGAAAGAGTCAAATCGTCTTAAGATTCTTCTTAATGCTTCTGCTCATCTTTGTGTTGTTTCTGAAAATAACCTGCGCATTGGCATCCTCATGTTTTTAATACACGTGAGCTGAGCCAGCTATCTTCTTTAAAGAGAGATTTAAACATCAAAAACTTAAAAGCATTCTTATTTATTACACTCTCACCTAAAAATAGCTTATGATGTTTGTGACAAAATATAATCTGGTGAGAAAGGACTTGAATGTTCTCCGCTTTTTCCTTATTTAATCATCATTGGTTAAATTTACTCCATATGTAAGCAATGCCTAAATTTGGATTCCCTTTTAACCAAACAAAGAATGCTCAAAAGCACCATATTGCTGTCATCTGAGTAAGATGCTGACAAAGCTGCAAGTAAAGAAAGCTCATTTTTTAATTACTTCTGTCTTCTCCAGGGTTTAGAAGTATAAAAAGAATGGAGGGGGAAAGGTGGCAGGAGCAGAAACAGCTTTTGCTCTTTCTGTTAAGAACTGGTGTTTTTTGCTGGATTAAGGTGTTAAAGTTTAATTAATAGAAAAGCTGTTCTTTTATAGAGTCTGGATGTTATTTTAGTGTGTTCTTTTGAGGGTGAATTTTGGAATGCTTTACTTCACCTCAAGAAGCCCTTAACATTGAACCATGGCTGTCCTTTAATATTTTTGGCTGTAATACATGAGTAATAGAATTGGGACCATACTATGGCAAAGAAAACTATGAATGCTAATGCTAAAAAAAAATCCCACATGAAAATTATAACATTTTTCATGCCTTGTAGATTGCAGTTCTTAATGTGCTGCTCCAAAAGGAGTAAGAGGCGACATATTTTTCTATTTCCTGACTTGCTTTCAAATAATTTCAAAACATTTATGCTTTTAAGTAATAGTTCAGTTTTCAGGGAAATTATAGTGTGGTGATGTACAGTGATTTGGAAATACTGAGATAGGAGAAAGACTTGGTGAGAGAGGGATTTATGCACATAGATAAACTTTATCTATTTTTGTTACCATAGTCACTTCCTTTGAGAACTGATTGAACTAATGAAGATGGTATTCTTTCTGTGTTTTTTCTCTTTAAATTTTAAGGTATGCTCTTTGAAATTTGTTTTAAAGTTGCAAAATCATTTGTTTGTAAAAGCAATCCTAAAATAACATAGAGGTCTTGTTTCTTTTGGGAAGGGCTCAAGGTTCCAAGGCTTGATGGCTGGTTCTTACTGCTCTAAACTTTGTTCTCCTGACATGCTGGACAGATAGAAAAAAGCCCCTAAGGAATAAGCCCCACAAGAAAGATGAGAGATCAGCCCAAAGTGGAATGTCTGAGCGCTGACTTGTTGGCTCACCATTTAGTGGCAAAGTTTTCCTCTGCTTCTCTCATGTATCGTTCCTTTCTCAGCTGTCTGTATGTCACCGGTTTACTTCCCAGATAGGACTGTCCTGGTTAATTCCTCTGACACAGTCTAATATGGTGCCAGCCATGGTCAAAACTTCTTGAATCTTTAAGACCTCAAAGACTTTTAACCTTTGAGAGTTTTATACAGGCTAAGCTATGCAGTAATCTTTTTTGTTTTTCCCTTTGGCATGCAGAAGTTGGATTGCGTATTGTGCTTGTGTGGACTGTGTTTTGAGACAATGTTCAGAGAACTTAATCAACAGCTAGTTCACACACTGCCAATTACATCTATTTTAATGGCAGAAAATGAGATGTTATGAATAGATATGGAAAGTACATTAATTGGAGAATATGGAAGTATTTGCATAGAATTAACATCTGTAAGTTAAAGACTGGACTAATTCAATACCCTCAATTACTGATTTATATCTGGTGAACTTTCATAATCTATTAACAATTGCTTTACTGCAGCTAGGAGTGTTGAAATCCCATTCAGCCACTAACATCCATGAAACCCCATGCATATACAAATTCATGTCTAAAACAGTCTTCCAATGCGTGTTTCGTAGTCTGTTGTGTCTTGTTTGCATCAATTCCACTCCCAGCAGGCAGCTCTCCAAACTGCACAAGTAACTTCTGTTTATGGTGCTGATATCTGTGTTGGCAGCTTTTGCTAAATAAACAGCTGAAATGGTTGGGCATTAAACTTGGCATTAAGCAGGTAGGGCTGCCACCACTAAATACTGAATGTGTCCTTTCTGTATCAGCTTCTCTGCTGTATCTTCTCACGTGTCATGTACAGCTCCACACACATGTATCTTCTTGCAAATGTCATATTCAGCAAAACATACTAATGGAAAAAGACACTAATCCATGTACTCTGACAGATTCCACCAGTAATCTGAGAGTCCTGCATCTTGGAAACTCAATAGACCTTTTAAACTTAACATGTGGCCAAGCATTGAAACATGGCTGTGCTTGATCTAGCTATTTATCTAATATTTATCTAGTAGTTTAGCTATTTAAGTATATGGTATATTGTTTTATATCTGTCAACAAGTGGATCAAATGCTACATGTTTTCTATTGTGAGAATTATTTTAATTTTGACATGGGAAAATTGTAGAAATTGTGGTTCTTCTTCTGGGAAATTGTGAAAAAAAATCCTTTGAAAAGTCTCTGGTTTGGCACAGGGGCATATTTTTGGTTTTGGTTTGTTGTGTTATTCTGGGGTTTGTAATTTTTTAAAATTTGGTTTGGTTAACTAAGTCTGGACTGCTGACCAAAAATCTAATGTTTAAATGCTTTAGTTCTGCTTATTTTCCTTCAGGATAGTATGAGTCAAGTGAGGTATTTGACCTTTGTCACTCTATCGTAAGTTAAATCTTTAATATGAAACTATGAAGCATATTGACTTTTTCTACAGACTTAGTTAATACATGTAGTAAAAATGTAGCTAGCATTCGGAAGTTCCTCTATAGGAAGTGAAATAATCAGTTTGTGTAATAAATAAGTTAACATTTAGAAATGAACTGCATTATTGGCATTGAGAGATTGTACTGACAGGTGCCACAGACTTTTTTTTGCCTCTTTGCTCTCTATTTTGTTTATTTTTGTACTGACTAGGATGGCTTATGTAGTCACAGTGCTGCTGAACAAATGAACCTCAGTCACGAGTTGAGTAGACTGTGCATTGTTTTCCCCTTGCACCACCCCAGATTTTGAGGAGCGTGCCAGCAAGCTGTTACAGATGTTGATACGTAGAACAATTGTTTTTAGTACTTAGACCAGACCAGAGAGTCATTTCTGTATATAAATATAGTGTCAGTTGATAACTATGGCCTATAAAGATAAATGTTTTGTAAAATATTATCTGAAATAATGTATTTAGGTTGCTGTCTTAGTTTTAGTCTTTTTTACAGATCATGTCATTCAAAATCCACATAATTATGAGAACAATAACACATTTGCAGTTCCAGCCTAGGTTAAGCTGGTTGTTGTTTGTGTCTAGTTTTACCAGTCACTGTGTCGATGCACAAGAGACTCTAAAGTAAAAGGAAAGAAAAGTCTAATTAAATTTTTCCTAGGGAATTTCTGTTGAGTTGATTTGCCATTTGACTAAGTAAAGTTCTTATCTTAATTCCTAAAAGAAAGATGGATGTATATGATCTCTTTAATTGGGTCAAACAACAGATGATAATTATGTTGATATGATGCTGAGTTTCATATTTGCATTGCTTATCAGTCTAAAACTTCAGTGATTCTCATTTTTATCAGTATCTAGTTTTGTTGAGATTAATCTGTTTTTTCTTTAAGATTAATTTTTCTTTGAGGTGAGGCTGCTTCTTTGTTCTGTTTTTCTACTATTTCATGTGTCAGTTCTAACTTTTGATTTTTTTTTGGACAGTGCTGCCCACTGTAGTAAGGCCATATGTAATGTCTATAAACACTATTTGTTAATGACAAGGCTTCGTATTATATGTTTTTTGTATTAAGCTTAAGTGTTCTGAAATGAAACCTGGTATTGATTCATCTGCTTAGATTGATTATATTTTGATACAGCTGTAGGTATAAAAAATGCAACCGATATTTGCCGTACTAGTAAATATGCTTTGCAATTTGAGTGTTATATATTTTTGGTTTACTTTTATTGTCTGTGTCTTCAATAATTCATACCCTTTAAAAATGTTGTGAATGTAAATCACAGCTATTTTCATTCTTCATGACATAACTTACTGTATTTTACAAATTTGGTGTCGCCCAAGAACTTTTCTTTAGTGTCTTTGTCTCTGGTGTGAGATTCAAACAGTATCCAAATCCCTCAGAAGTGGGTGTTTCAATAAAATAGAGGTCTCTCAGAGTTAAATGACTTGCACTGGTTTATTATCCCTAGTCATCTGAGCCTAGCACCTCTTTTCCAGTTGTTAAGAAAGAATCAGGGGATGCAGGTTACATTTTGTTGTGGGTATCAACTGCATTTACATCAGAAGCAATATGGCCTTGGGGGAGTGTACAAAAATATCCCTCTTTGGTGGATCACCACTGCTCTGGAGATATCTCCTTCCTTTTGTCACAGCCTCCCAGGAGTAGAACTTTACTATTCCCTTTGTCATGATATAGTATGTTGCCTCTCAGAAATTCACTGCTAGAACTTCAGAAAACTTTGCCAGTAATCTGAAAGTTACCATGTTTCTTCTTGTGTAGCTTCTTCCAGTTACTCTGGAAAGCCTGGATTCCACAGTAAACAATACAAGCTACTCCTGCCATGGCCTTTCACAGGGCTAATTTAGTCTAAAGGAGATGTAGAAATGCAAATGTTTCAAATAAATCTATGTATCAGGAAATTGCAAATATCAGTCATCTTGACATTTATGATGCTTAGTAAGAGAGAATGCTCATAAGATGGAAGAAAATTCAAAATGTAAAGGATAAATGGTATATGATATTTTGCAGTAATTTGCATATAGAATTGACTTGTCCTCAGTAGTTTGATCAACTAATATTATGCATGTGATACCCAGTTGTTAGTAGCTCTGTAGTAATTGACTATTTATTCCCCAGAATCAGTTTTCCTTTATACAGTCAAGAGGATATTTATATAAAGTTAGGTTCAGGAGTTAGCATGTAAGATGGTGGTATGCATCTTTGAGTTTTTATTCCACTTCTATTTATCTGATTGCTGCAGAGATGAGTAGTTTTGAAATGCCAACTTCATGATTCATGAATGAGTTAAAGTACAATTATAAAGTGAGATATTTTTGATGATCTCATAAACTCAGGCTAATTCAAAATTACTTCTATTTGGGATTCACTTTTGGCAAGTGTTCTTGTAACTAGCCCCAAATAACATTTTCTATATAAATAATAAATTGTGGTGTCTTCTGGAAATTTTCTGCTATTTGAAACAACCAAGTTTATAACAAGCATTATAATAAGCAATACCATGTATAGTGTGATCTTTCATAACTGCTACAAAGAATTGGCTTCATTGGTGTCTCCCTCCTCTAAAGAATTTCATGTGTAGGTAACAGTAGGCAGCTGTAGACTCTGCATTTTATTTAAGCTTCTGTCACTGCTTTTCTGTGAATCTTCCATAGAAAGTACTGCATTTGTTAAAGCTGCTTTCTACTATCCCTTCTTTGATGGAAACTGCTCTTACCTTTTATCCAGGCTTTTTCAGGAATATTAGATAATTTCTTTTTTTCTGTTAAGAATGTGCATTTGTCAAAACTGAAATTAGTTTTGGAAAAGGATGACATATATGAATTAATTAACTTCAAGAAAAAAAAAAATCATTCAAACCCATGGATTATTGCCGTGGGTCTTCTGGGCAGTTAGGACTTGGTGAAGGGAAGGAGAGATCTTGACTCCATTTCAGAAGGCTGGTTTATTATATTATGATATACATTACATTAAAAAGACCACACTATAACTATACTACAAAGAACAGAGAGAAAGATTCATCAGAAGGCGAGACAGGAATAGAAAGGAATGAATAACAAAGTTCTGTGACTCCCAGAGAGTCTGAGAGCTGCTGCCCTCTTGATTGGCCACCAAGTAGAAACATCCCACATTGACCAATCGAGAAAGCACCTGCTGCATTCCACAGTAGCAGATAACAAATTGTTTACGCTTGAAGCTGAGGTCTTCTCAGCTTCTCAGGAGAAGAAAATCCTAGCAAAGGGATATTCATAAAATAACACAACCACAATGGATATTTATATTCTATAAATAGCTGGGTTTTTTTTAGTTTTAGTTTTTTAGTTTTTTAGCACAATGGAAAATTGTGCTGAAATTACCAGTATTACTATTTCTTAAAATGGTTGGGTTTATTTTTTTCCTGGTTTAGGTATATGATACACTCTAAGACTTTCCTTATAGCTTTCTTTGGATTGGATCCCACTATCCACCCCAAAGGATGAAAGTAAAAATCCACTTTGTGTGGTTTTTCAGAGTATGAAAATAATCCTCCTCATTTTGTTCATATTCCCTAAACTCAGAGCTTTGCATCTCACAATTGTACTTTTTTTTTCCTGTATCTTGTCTGTATTTTTTTATCTTAATCTTTCTTACCCTGGGGAATAATTTAGAACCCATTAAAAGTGTGAACACAGAACAGCTATGAGATTTGTGTAAAAAGTGATTTCCTCCAATCTACTCATCTTCCCCCCCACCCCTGTAGATTTTTTTAATTTAGTATATGAATATACAATGATAATGTATTAGTGCATTTAAGACTACTTCCATTCACACCACACTTGAATTCGAACCAGATGAAACATGGAAGAACAGCACATGGAATAAAATTATTTTGAAGCAATTGGTTTACCAGAACTGTCTGAGGACCAATGTACCTTTTTTTGGTCTGATTTTCTAAGAAAATTAAGCTATTATGAGCTTACATTTTCCTTACATTGTTGTCCGTAAATGTCCTTTATGTTGCAGCAATATTAAGATTCTATAAAGGTCCTTTGAGAAAGTAGCAGAGAGAAATTGCTATATACATGCTGTTTTGAATCCCATACTATTTTTTAAGTAAGTATTTTAGGAGAAAAAAAAGAAACAAGTGGCATGTTTCATTTCTGCCCTTGAAAGTTTAGTCTGGCCTCATGATTAGGGAGAAAGGTAACAATTTCTTCCCATTCACCTTTAAGATTCCTCTACGGATTCCCACATCTTTAGTGTAGGAGCCTTCAGCTGCTGTTTCCCCGTTGAAAAGTTTTGGATGGGTTTTTTTTGGTTGCCTTATTTACTCGTTTATTTTGAAATAAATTTCTTCTTCATGTGGAATCTACTTCTAATCTTTGCCCACTGTTGCTTTTTTTCTTTATCTTTTTAGTTCTACCATCTCGTTTTTATTGGGGGCAGAGACAGCTACATTACTTGTACCTTCTGTGCTTTATACAGTGTTTAGGCATAGTGATATTCTTTGTTTTCTCTTTCTTAATGATTTTTATTGATCCAACTGTCTTTTTTTGCTGTTTTGTGTAGCTAGGTCATCAGCAGATTTTGTTGCATTACAGTTTATCTCTTTTTTCTTAAACTTATACTTGGATTCTGAGGAACACAAGCTTGAAGGACAAAAGTTTGAGGGACACTTTTACAGATAATATTCTCTATGTAGATTAAAGTAGGTATCAATGTATTAAATCTTTCCATTTGGTATTTACTGTGTTCAGTTTTACCTTGTATATTTAAATTTGTAATCAAGTTAGCGTAATTTCTGTTTGTCATGTTGCTTTCATTCTGCTTTAATTCAGTATTTTTTCAGTCATTACAAATAGGCAAGACAAAAAAACTTAGTAATGAATGTGCTCTTTTTTAAAAAGACAGTTTAAAAGTTCATGTGGGTGTTGGCTTTTCTGGGATTATTGTTTTGGCATGCTCTGAGGGGAAGCGGTGTTTGAGGAAGTTGTGAGCCTTTGAACGCAGTGTACTCAGTCAGGGGTGTGGTTTGTGAGGCACACATTGCACGTGCCTCTGGGAATTTGTGGGTTTTCCATTGGTAGTACTAGCTCTTTGTTAAATTGCACCTTCTCCCAGCTGTGAACCAAGGGGGTGCTGGCTGATGAGTAAGGACTGGAGAGCTAGTGCAGGGCTTGGCTGGGAGAGATGATTAGGATCTTATTCACCATTTGGTTTGTGTGACCTGATTTAAGGAAAAATTGTGAATGGCATTTTCCAGAATATGTTCAAATTTATTTTAGGAGGGCTGGCTCCCTGTTTTGAGGTCTGGAGATGCAAAGAAACCCAAGTTAGTACCAAGATTTTGATACTGTGTGTCCAACTCACCATTGTGTTAGGTGATATGTCATCTCCTTGCCCTCCTAGACAGGTATCATTTAGATCACCTTTCTGATTTTTTTATGAAATAAACTTCTCAGTGCATGTTTGCAGACTGTTCAAAAACTTAATACTTCATATTGTCAGGGCATAATAGTAAGGAAATGATGTTAGGGCTTGAATAAGTAAATAATCTGGAATTTGCAGTTTCTTCTTCACCACCATGCTGTTTTGCACAATAGAACAACAGGAAGAGGGTATTCAAAAACACTCACTGTCCACACTCACAGGAGGACGGTGTTTAGGAATACAAATTCTAGGTTGTCATTATAGGTCTTCTACTACACTCTCCGTAACTGCCCATTTCTGCCACTGATGTGGTTAACTTTGGTTTAGTAATTTCAAACTGACTCACTTCAAGACAGTTTCAGCCGCTCTTCGAACAGCAGAGCTTTTCATTCCCAAGCCTATTCTTCCAGTATCAATAAACTGTGGTACAATTTCAGTTTACTCCTTTGTTTCCTAGAATTGCAGTTTCTTTTTGCAATAGAATGAATGTTCTAGATGCTGAAGGATGCCTATTGCATATTTTGCCTGTATTCTCCTCTTATCCTACTAAATAGATTAATTAATTCATATCAATATTCAGATCTGATACTCAGATATGGTATTGTTTATGAATGTTTCATTGTCTCAAGATTGCACTAGTTCTACTTCACTGCTCTGTGGCTGGAAGATTTGACTTTAGTTAAAAGAAAGTTAAAGAGATTTTGACTACCAAAAATTTACAGCTTGCACAGCTGACAGTTGCTTTTCCTTCTTTTAAACCACTCAAACATCTTACCAACTTAGAGGTATGTGAATGAAGAGAATACCCAGAAGATGTGAGTGGAAGGATTTAGTGGCTTAGAGAGTCTTCTACATTACAGAGATCAGCCTCCCTTTCTTTGGCTCTCTGTCAAGAAAGGGACACCCTTAAATGAAACTCCTTTTGTTTGGCTGGTTACATGTTTTTTCTTTAATGTACCTATCCAAATTATAGGCAGTGCCAAGTCAGAAAGAAGTGCAAACTATTTACACAGATTCAGGATGTTGTCAGCACTCACTAACATTTTACCTAAAGTCAAAAAACTGTCATCATCATTGCACCTGTGTTTTATCTTGAAAAATATAATTGAAGACAATGGGGAAGCATCTTGTTGGTTTTGCAATTTGGCAATGCACATCCGTGTAAAATATTCAGGAGTGTAATGAAAAGGTTTCAGGAGACACAAGTGAAATGTTTCTAATGTAGAAATACTTCTTTTATGGCAGAAAATCATTACTTTATGCCCACCAAATAAAAGGATTCTAACACAAAGCTTGGAAGTAGAAATGGAGACACAGGCATACTCTGTTAAATAAGTACTCACTCTGTCCAGCCATCTCTTTAGGAAGTGACTTTAAATGGTGTAAATTTTACCCTGGATCTGGGCCTGACTTAGGATTTGTTTTTTGTTGCTGAGGAGCATATTTATTTAAAGGACACTTGGGTTAGGAAAATTGTTGGACAGCTGAAACCTTGTAGAAATGGAAAAAGTATAAATAATTGAAAAACTGCTCAGCCTAATTCAGCAAACTGTGACATTAACTAGTATTCTTTTGCCAGTAAAAGCTATGTCCACATTAGGATATTTTGGAACTATAGCTAGGCCAAATTTTGTGCATCTGAGTCTTTGCCACAGCAGAAAGAACAACTTTCATATTTTCTCCTCTAGTTGCACTGCTGAAGGAAAACAGTGCAAAAGATTATCTAAATATAAAAACCTCGAAAAATCAACTGAAGTAACTGTCAATTGTTCTTTGCATAGAAAATAAACTGTGGTATCACAAATGGATCTGGATGAGCTTTCAAGCACCTCCTGCTTGCCTCAGGCTGATCAAACCACCAGGCAATTGTCCAAGCATAGCAGGCTTGGTAATTCTGCCTGGAGTTAAAAGGCAAGGAGTAAACAATGACATTTTTACTCTGGAAAGTGCTTGGTCTCTGCCAAAAGGCTCTTTCCTTCCCCATGTGGAAGTTGTATAGCAATGGAATTACGTTGTCAGGGCTTTAATCTCTGAACTGAGAGATTATTCCAGCAATTGACCCTTCTTAGTTTAGGACTGAAGCTGTGGGTTCTTTCAGGAAATAGAAGTGGATGGAGATTTGTAGCTTTCTGCTAACAGCACTGGTGTGAAAAGCTTTCTCAACACTCCACTGTGGTTTGTAGGACATGCTAGCAGCTGCAGGGGTGATGAGGAAAATGAACTGGAATCCTGTTACCTGCACTTAAAGAGAGACTAATCATGCACCATTAGATAAAATTAGCATTAATAATTCAAATTAAATAAGTGAAAGAATTCAAATAATACCCTTATCATTAAATGGTTGTTATATATAGAGGTGGTTTATGTCTCACATGGCTACTGAAGACAAAACTGTTGAAAGCTGAGGCAAGCTAAAAGGAGGGAAGTAAGTTTTCCCTGGAAAAGTGGTTATTGGTGTATCTATGTATATGTAAAATTATGTTTGGATAAATAATTGTATTTATTTGGGATTTTTAAACATGCATCATCATTCTTGCACATAGTATCTTGTAGCCATGACATTTTATGATAATCCTTTCACCAGGATTTTCTTCTCCTGAGAAGCTGAGGAGCCTCAGGAAGGAATGTAACCAATAACTATCTGCTGCTGTGGAATGCAACAGGTGCATCGTTGATTGGTCCATGTTAAGTGTTTCTACTTAATAACCAATCAAGGATGCAGCTGGCTCAGACTCTCTGATCAGTCACGAGCCTTTGTTATTCATTCCATTCTATTCCTGTTTTGCTTTCTGATGATTCTTTTCTCTCTATTCTTTTAGTATAATTTTAATATAGCATTTTTAATATATTATATATCATAATATAATAAACCAGCCTTCTGAAACATGGCGTCAAGATTCCACGTCTCTCTTCACTCATCCTGGCTGCCCTGAATGCCACAGTATCTTTCCAGACTAATGTAATTATCTGAATAAGCATGTAAACAATGCATATTTAAAGCAGAGGACAAACTTTTTAGCAGATGTGAATGCTCCACAGTTTAATTTCTGCCTGAACCATTCTGACTTTGACAGAGTACTGGGGACCAAAGAGTTTCCCAATAAATTTTTGTTATTTAGGGTGTTCCTACAGACACATTTATATGAAAACTTTCTCAGGGTCAGTTTGGATATGTAGCTCCTCCCCACCAAACTAGATGAATCCAGGACTCTCTAGGATGTGAATGGCACCGATTTACAGAACTGCTACTACCTCTACAATGAGCAGAACAGAAGACATAGTGTTTTGAATTAATGATGTATATAGTTTGCCTGCTGTGGATTTTTAATGCAATATTTATAATATCATACCCTCTCTGTCACATGAACAAAACAAAAAATTTTCCCAAAGCAAAACTGAAGAGGGTCCCAATCAGAGTGCTGGCCAAGTAATGATACTCACACCAATGTGGCTACATGCCGTTCTCACTTTATTCAGTAACTTTGGCTTATTTATCTTGTTCTATACACTGTCTCACACCACTAATGCTTAAAGCTCATTGGTTAAGTAGCTATATTTACACATACATGTTAATTACTGATTGGTTGACACACTGTAAGCATTTTTAGCTAAGGTGTGCCAAGTTAGCAGTTCTCACAACGTGCTTGGCATCTAGTATCACCTTAGCACAATGCTCATTCTTCATTGATGTATCTATTCGAGGTCAGTACATGGTCTATCTTGTTCCGAGGACAGTACATGGTCTTCAAAGTATCTCTGTAATCTGCAGGCCAGGGCTGTCCAATTTCCATAGGAGAATATCATGGTCTTGTTCAGCTAAGAATCCTTCTACTCAAAATATATGTTCTCTCATACAAGAAGCATGTAAATAGCTAGGAATAATTGTGAATATATTATAAGCTGTTTTGCTTCTGTCAAATGTATTATTTCAAAAATATGGAAGATGAGGAAGTTCTTGGATTTACAGCTTAACAATCATCATAAAAGACAAACCAACAAAACCCTAAAGTAGGTGGACAAAAGGAGAAAAAAATGTCTTCTGTGAATCTGCTCTACTTGGATATCAGATAAATTTACTCACTTTAGAATTATTCTATTGAAACACAGGTTTTCCAAATTTGCCATGCATGGTCACTAAAACAAAGTAAATGAACATATTTTCTGTATTGTTTGAAGGCTTTGGTTTCATATCTTGCCATTTTTTAAGAGTCTGTGGTTAGCAAGCCTGAAAATAAACTTTGAAAGAAACAAATCTTTTTCATATCTTACTCAAAAGGAGCCCAAGCTTCTAAGACAGAAACACTATCCTCAGTAGGCACTTTTATTTAAGGTCTTAATCTTATTTCACCATTTTTTAAAGTTCTCTGTGTTCTCTGTGCAAATCTTTGCATGGGCTAAGGTCTTGCTGCTCATCAGAATTGCAGTCCACAAATGCAGCCAGAATATGAGGCCTTGTCAATGACCAGCTCATTTTGCCTATTGTTTTTTAAGGATTGCAGCTTCCTGTAGATTTGACCAAGCCAAAATTTGGTTTAATATGTGGGAAGCTATTTGAATGCTACTTAGATGTGAGTTTTTGTGATGTTAATTTCTTCTCCATTTCAATATACCTTTTCTCTCTGAGTTTTGTATCTGATAGTGAATACTATTTTTAGATTGTATCTGAGTCAGATGCTTGAGTAGGAGTTTTTATCCACTGGCAAGAAGAGTAGTTTCATGTTAGACTAAACAAGATATGGTGGCAGAGCAGCCAGATAAGCATTCAGCAATGTCATCAAAACAAAGTGAATTTTCTTTCTTCGTCCTCTGCTTTGCAGTCAAACTTCAGCAGTATTATTTAATCTGTGTAATGAAGATTGAAAAGTGTATCAGTGAACTGCCTGCTCCTTTCAGGTTAACCAGCATGGCCAGAATTTCCAATTACACCAATAGTTTTGTTGATTCTTTTAGAGTTCATCAAGAACAATGTTACACAGTGTTCTTCCCCTGCTTTTCATCTGGCTTGGCTTACTTGCACAATGAGGGAGTGTCAGATGCATCTGCTAGGGAAAAAAAATCTATTTGAGCAAAAGATACAGGTTTTTTTTTCCAATTCTCAGCTTTTAGGCAGTGGAGTCATTCCTGAGTCAAGAAGATAAGCAAATGAATTCTCTTGCTTTTGACAACTCTTGCCACTTAAGGATGGTGATTCTACATACTATAGCCACTGTGCATGAGTAAGCCATGGGTTACAGGATTATGCAAGCAGACAGAAGTCTGATGTTTAGCCCTAAGTATGTTCAGAAAAAAATGGAATTTCTGGAATAATTTCCAGTAAGCTAAAATTTCCTGACTTTTACAGTCGCAATGCCAAATTAATTCAGCCTAAGATGAGAAAAAAGACCACATGTGAGCATCTAAAAAAAATCCTTGTGGCTTAATCATCAATGATCATAACTAAGACAATGGTACTTACTTGTAGGCTGACAAAATAATTCTCTTATGGTAATTGAGCCCACACTGGAAATTTAGGAAAACACAAATTTTATTTTAAAACAGAATTTATATAACATAATACAGAGTAAATGTTCACGAGCTTGGGCAGGCATCACTTTACTTCATGCCTGCACAACAATAAGTTTTTGGTGGTGATGCTGCTTATTGAAGCTGTTTTTATTCTGATTGCTATTGTTGTATTCTGTAAGAAGAGGAGAGGATCTTTCTGTAGTTCCAACCTAAGCAAACACTGCTTCCTTTCTCTATATGTGGCATATTTAAAACTGGTTAGAATATGGATGTCTCCTTTGAAATACATGTATTTAATGTATCTAAGAGGAGAAGGAAGTGATCCAGCTGGAAAGGACAATTGTGTGGTTCACAGAAAATATCTGTAAAGATTTTAAACAGAATTTTTTTATTGTTTGGCTGACTGTGGGGGAAGGCTTAAAATGGTAAGAGCCATATAGGCTGTCTTCTTTCTGGCACTCTGCCCACCAGAGAGACAGAGAGTGGGAGTGGTGTTATGGGACTGGTGACAGTTTTTAATGCAAAATGTATCAGAAAATCAGTCAGAGAACTATTAATGGAGCATTAATGCCTTGCCTCAGAGAAATGGCATCATGCTAGTGTGCCTAGCAGTGCTGGAACCAGACGGATTCTCCCACTGGCAACTGGGAGAATCAACTTGTGATTGTTCACCAGAGGTTCTGATAGAAATATCAGTGTGAGTGTGGAAAGTCTGCACGTGTCCTTAACTATCTAGGGAGTTATGAGCAAGCAGCATCTTCCTCTTGAGCTCGATTGTAAAATACACTGCTTGTTTTGTTTGCTTGGGGCAGGGTACTGACAAGAAGTTCCTTTTGACTCATCTCTAGTTCTTTAGCCAAAAACATAGCAAGTATTCTTCAGTCTCAAAGTCATATCCACTGTATTTTGTATTAATAAAATAATGTTTTTAAGATGATGAATTAACTTCTTCTAACAGCCTCACCATGAGTATTTTCTTAGACTAAGCAGAAAAAACATGAAAGAACATGCAGCTAAAAGATTTCTTTCTCTGTATGCACAGGCTGTTTCTGTCTACAAGAGAAGGCAACTGTTTCAGCAAGCAGATTTCAGTGTATGAATGCGTCAAAGCTTCTGTGCATTTTTCAAACCCACTGTATTCTTCAAATATTTCATAAAAATTTACATTAAGATCAGCTGGTGTATAGCACCATACCAAAAATAATTATTTTCTGAGCTCTTTTTGAGTTATTTTCTTAGTTTTCCTGTTGCTTTCATGTTCCTGCATCTTGGGTTTTTCAGTGTTCATTAGCATATGTTTTATTTTCCTGCTTTTCCATCTCTGTTTGCTCCCTTCAGAGAGCAGAGTGACTGAGGAACAGTAGTATCCTATCATGACTATCATGCACATAAATAAGGGGGCAGGGGACTCTTGCTGGTACTACTAATTTATTAAGTTTGCAAACTAATACCAATTAATTCAACTTTTGAGTAATAAAGTCCCTACCTAGTAAACTGTCCATTTACCTAAGTATTCTCTTATTGTAACTGTGTACATAGGCAATTGCACTGTACAAACATACATTCTTTTGTTACCATAATATTTCAGTTATCCTGTATTGTCAATCTTCCACATTTAAATTGCATTTGCTCAGAAGGTTGTGCTGAATCTTACAATACTCCAAAAATTTTTATTGAGAAATATGCATTTCATCTAAAGCCACAGATCAGATGTGATTTTATAATTACCTTATTTTGTTATGACTGCATGGCCTCAGGGTGATAAACACTGTTAGTCAAAAATCCTATCCAGGCATGTATTTAATGATGTGTAATAAATAAATGATGTGTTCTGACAAAGGGAAGTTTGTAGTTTTTGTAAACACAAGGTAATGCGCTACAAAATATCAAAATATGGAAGTAATATTTGCAAATAATAATTTGAAAGTCAGCATTTGACACTGTTTGGGCTATCTTTCACATTATATAAATGATGCTGCATGGTGTAGCTATTTTGGAAGTCTTGTAAAATGCAGTGGGGCAACTTAAACATGAGCCATACACTAATTTTTTTTGGTTGACGTTGCTCAAGAAGCACTTGGGGTTTTTTTTTGGTCCTTCATTTCCCTGCTAATTAGTTTAAATAGGTATTGGGTATGGAGGTTTATCGCCAGCTGACTAAGGTTAGAAAAACTACAAAAGCTGAGTTGAGTTTATGCCTGGTGATGTGTAAGCCCTTTGCCTCTCTTAGTTTTGCTTCTGCTTGTCACAGGTATAACTTCTAAAGACAAGATTCAGGGATGATGAACATTGGGATGTTTTGCCTGAAGAAGTAACCACAGCACCAGTCCAATGTCTCACTAGAAAAGACTGAAGGGGAAAGTGTAAACTGCTTGGAGCTGGAAGTATCAAATTAATTGGTATTTATGAAATCAAAGGTGCTACTTTTCCTTATCTTTTTTTGATTTTTTAATCTGTACCATTCTCTTGGAGAGATGGAACTTTTATATCTTTACCTGTAATAATACCATGCTGTCTTGTGCACCTGATGATTTTCTTGCATTCTGTGATTTAAAGTCTTGTTTGTGACTTTTTAATATCTTTTTATGTGCCACTGGCACGGTTTTCCTAAGGTTCAGATGAAACCTGGCTCTTATGCGGGATCTTTGCATTACAGAGGCATTCTTGCTTTCTGGAATGAATCTGAAACCTTGTTTCCAAGATTGTCAGTTCAGCCAGATGTTAAATTTCTGTGTTCTGTTAATTTTGCCATTATGTCATTGTATAAGCTGTGTGAGGTCTCAAATCATATTGCTTTACATCTTTGATATTATACTCTGGTGGAGGCATTACAAAGGATTTCCTCACACCAGGGTAAGGGAACTGCCATAAGTGATCGTACCCATGGTTAGCATACCTTATCTACAGAGAAGACTATAGTAAAAAGCCTCAAACTCTGAAGTATTTCCATAAGAATGTTCTCTCCTAATTCCTTTTTGGCTTGGCACATTTACTGTAAATGTCTATCTTCAGTGCTAATGCTTATGGTATGGTAAACTCTAATTGAGAGTTAAGGGAATTCTGAAATGGCATTGGTATTGGAATTGGAGTTCATATATGATCAATATTTATTAAGCAGGTCTTTGAAAGATATTTTTTCCCAACAATTTTGTGTTGACAATTACCAGGCCCAAAAGAGACAAAGTACTCTATCTCTGCATCCTTTAGAACTTATTTTTGCTAACGATAAAATTCGCATCATCTGAGATCTTGAAACTGGTATTTTGATTGTAAGTGTTCCTTGTTTTAGTAACATGCCACTAGCTTCTGACACAAGATTTTGTTAGACTTATTGTTTCTGGAATAGCTTAACATGGTGTCTTTCTGGTTTCAGAACCCTCAGAATTCTTTAGAGTCCTTTAACTTTCAGCCTGAGGGACTGAGTTTGCGGAGATGTTTGCTATTCATATTTTTTTTTCCCTTAGAACAGCTGACAGCCTTTCTCTGCAGTACCAAGGTTCTGGCTGTAGAAGCAGGTGTTGAAGTTTAAAATGCTGGAATTATAAAATTATGGATTGTTGAGCCTGCTTAAGGTTTCACACTATTACACCTCATGACTTACTATTCATGGTTTTCTTATGCACAGATTTTAGAGCTACTGAGCACCAGTTTTGAAATTAGGAAGTCCTTATAAAACTTGGAACCATCTCAGTCAAGGACAAACCCACTTTTCTCAAAACTCATTAATAGTGACTTGCAGCGCAATAGCTGATGTAATAATGGGTGTGTATAAACAAATTGCTCGTTTCCTAGCAAATATTCTGATAACCCTGCCTTGCCTTCATTGCTATCAGATTTCCTCAGGATGGTTACAGCTTTTAGTTTTTTTCTTTTCAAAATTCTCCTTCGGCTCCCATAAAGAGCCCTGTGTAAGAGTCATGTGCATGTATAACCTCAGACAAGTATTTCTGGTATTTGTCCAGCTTAGTCACAACATACACTGGATTTGCAGGACTGGTGTGCAGAAGATTTATGAACAAAATGAAAGTTGTTATGGGCAGTCATATGGTCTCTAAGACAACAAGAGACTATTACATCATTTGGTCTTACCTCCTGTGTATAACAAATCATTTTCAATTTTCAGTAAAAGCAGAAATTGCCTTTAATGAAGGTTTTTTGAGTGGAAAGGTCCTGTCCAGTTACTCTTTGAGTCCCAAATGGTAATCTTTATTTCTTAATTTTTTTCTTCCTTTGCATTGAAGAGCAGAGTATAGCTGTAAGTTGATCTGAACATCAAGGAGAGATCTGCTGCTTTGACTTTCCTCCATATCGTACCTGTTCAAGGTATTTGATCCACAAGTTCTCAGTGCTGTAATGTTTCCCTGACACTATGGATTTTTGTCTGTGTGCATGTAAGCCCTGCACCATGGAATCAGCAGGTTCTGGAAATACACTGAGGCCAGCAAGCCCATTCACACTGTCCTCTATGCTCACCTGAACCTGCATGTGGGGACAGCCTGCACATTAGTTGGGGACCGATCCTGTTCTTGACCACTACTTTCTCATTAGTATTCCCCTTTGGTAGGAGAAGGGTTATTGATCACCTATAAAGCTTTTCCAGCATGAATAGTAAGTCTGAGGGATAATAATGTGGAACCTTAAGCAGGTTACTGCTCAACAATCCATAATTTTACCATGCCAGCATTTTAAACCTGCTTCTACAGTCAGAAACTTGGTACTGCAGAGAAAGTCAGCTGTTCTAAAAAAGGGGAAAAAAATATGAATAGCAAACATCTCAGCAAATTCTGTGCCTCAGGCTCAGACTTACCGGAGGGGAAGGAATCCCAGGAAACAGTGTCCAAAGCCTTACTCAAGTTGAGGTGAACATCTGCCACTCTTCCCTCACCTAAGGGAAGACTATCACCAAGCTAATCACCATTGAAGAAGATTTTTAGGCTTATTAAGCATGATTTCCCCTTCATAAATCCATGTTTACTACTCCCAATGGCATTAGTGTATCTGGAAATTGTTTCCAAGATTAATTCCTCCATCACCTTGTTGTGAACTGGCCTCCTGTTGCCTAGATCCTCCTTCTCGCCTTACTTGAAGAAGAATGTGACACTTATTTCTTCTGATCATGGGAAGTCTCTCCTGATCACCACAACATTTCAAAGATATTCAAGAGCTGTCTTGCAAATTCACCAGCCAGCTTTCTCAGCATCCATGGATTCCTTCTGTCAGGCTCCATGGACTTACATACACTGTTATTCTGTTGAGGTGAAGCCTCCCTTGCATCTAGGCATGATTAGATCATCAGTTCCATTGTTTTTTTTCTGGTAAATATGTAATCAGCATTACCCCCTCCTCTTTATGTAGAAATACACAAATATATAAACTCATGAGACTCCAGCAACCTCTTCTAGACTTTTCTGCTCTCTTGTCAAAGATCTTCCTTAAGCGATAACTTATTTTCAGAAGTATTTAATAGTATTCATGTTACTTAAATGTTACTAGAGGTAGTTACACAGAAAAAGACATTACTGTAATAAAGGCTATTAGGATGATGTTTTGGTGAAATCCTTATATTGGCTTTCTCTTTAGACTTTAAAAAAGTTCCCAACAGAAGGATATTGAGACAGCAATAGTTGTACTATGTACAACTATTTTTGTACATAGTACAAAAGTATGTACATAGTACAAAAGTACATGTATTTTTGATTAGCCCTTAAAATTCAAATAGAAAGAGAAAAACAAATCAGCAGAAATCTCACAAATGCCTTTGTAGGATGAGTATCAGACAAGGGTAACAAGGATCAAGAAATAGGGAACAGGATTCACCCCAGGGATCAATACAGTCTATTTTCAGTAATCCAGCTGCTACTTCTAACTCCTTTTTGCCTTTCAAAGGACGCTGCAGACACTACGTAAAACACAGGATGGTCTGGGATTCCTTCTGTGTCCTGTGAAATCCTAATAGACCAACTGGCAAATTATGGGTTAGATAAGTGGATAGTGAGGTGTATTGAAAACTTGCTGAATTCCTGTGAATTTTTCAGCATTTGAACTTGAGTGTCTTAAATAATGTGTCTGCCCTCTTCTTTTGAGAGACAGGAGTGAAGTGGAGCGTGGTCAGAGGAGGATAGTTACTTTGCAAAAGCCTTTGTTGTTTCAAGCCAGAACTGCAAGTGTTTTGACAGTTATTCATTGGATGAAGGAAGAGGGAATTAAATGTTATGTTCTAAATCCAGGACATCATTGTTGCAGTTTGTTAGGATTATTTTGACTTTTGGCAACCTTCAAGGTGAATGTTCAAAATAGTTTAGTTTAATGATTTTAAGTATTACTTTACAAAAATCTGCCTACTATAGTAAATTTCTTCATCACAGTGTTAAAAGGATGGTAAGAAAAATTTCACAATGCGACAGAAGGGCTATTGCCTTTTTATCAATAAAGCAGAGCAAGCATAAAATGAATGCTGTAACATGAGCATGTAAGGGACATGCTGGTGACTAAGTAGAATTTTTCCTTTTTAGAAAAGGAAAAAGGTAAGATGAATGAAAAATAAAGGCTAACTTAGGCTCACATAACCAGGTGGATATATTTGTAATACTCATTTTGAATATGGAAATCTCAAGGCAGTTGTTTCATGCACATTTCTGTGTACTGATTTTAATATTCATCCAGCCATGCACTACCCTGCAGGGGAGAACCTGCATCTATGCCTGAAGTTGTTACTTTTGGCTTCATTCTTTTGGTCAGTGTTGGACAAGATAAAAGCTCTCTCTTTCTCTGTCCCTTCATCTCAAACCCTTCCCTCCATTAACTTGATAATGCATTGAGTAACAGTTGGCAGCTTTGTGAGTTGTTTTGAAAGCTAAAAAAAACCTCTTTTTGTACCTTAGAGACTAAATGCTGTTTGTGAAATAAGTGATGCTGTATGCTTTGTCAGTTTATTGGCTGCTTTCTCACATGCTCTTCTGGAAAATCCCTATGGTCCTCATGCACTTCTTCCCACCATTCTTCTACCCCTACTTGCACGCTGCAGAAGATACCTCTAGTTTTCTATTGTCATGTTGCTTGAAAAGCTTTTGTCTTTTAGCATCCAAATGCTGTTCTCAGGGGACCTTCTAGAAATTGTTCACCCTGACTCATGTGAAACTGAGCTAAATCTCTTCCGATCAAAAGAGTTTAAAATTGTTTTTCTGAGAAAATTATGTCTGACACTGTAATTTCCATTTGAAAACAGCTAACATCTGTGGAAAGTGCATAACCAATGCCTGAGGAATTTCTGCGAATTAAGTCCATGTCATGTTTGACTTTTTTCGGTTCTCCTATAGAAGAAAAGGATGGGTGGGGGGAACAGGGGGAAGAAGCCTCTGACCCAAAACTGAGCTAATTTTGGTTTCAGCATACCCTGAGAGTATGAAGAGGTTGTCCTTCTTTCTGCTGTTTTTCTCTATTTTTGGGACTGCTCTACACTTGCAGCACTTGTTCCCTTGTCACTGGCTCACTGAGGGTGAGCCAACATCTTGAATACTGATTTAAGAATTAGTTGATTCAGTAGATTAACTCCATGTATGTACTGCTCACACAATACCACTGATGCTGTGGGCTTTTCCCCTTAACTATTTTGACTCATCATTGCCTACAAATTTTTAGGGACGTGGCAGATGACAGAATATTTTGCTGTTAAAGGAAAGGCTTGTTACAAAAGGTATGTCTGTATACCTATGTGTAGTTAATCAAAAGGTTTATCTCCATCTACTAAATGATTCCAGTAGCCAAGACTGGGTTGTAATTTGGTACAGTAGCAAAACCGATGTCCATTATGTGAGTCTGTAACATTTTTATACCATTCCAGGAGTTCTGTTTGCAGACTTCTGAGAGCTTTTGATGCCCTTTTATGTTCCAAATTTTCTAAACCGAATCTCCTGGTATTATCAGAGTTGTTATAAATTATACAGAGGAATGCAAGCTATTTAGCTGTTCTGATCCAAAGGCCAGACACATCCCACTAGTAATTTGAAGTTTTGAGTACTTTCCTGAGTTGGCCAGGGAAACTTTCATCCACAGGGAAGCACGTACGCTGCTTTAATTGAAGATTGATTTCATCATGTAATGAGAACGGATCCATTCTGTTTGGACAAACCATGACTTCTTTGAATACCAATTATTTTGCATATCTCTCTCTTCATTTTCTCATCAAATTAAACTAAGAAACAATGGTACTGTAATTATTTTCTGCCTTTACAGTCTGAAGACTTTTCTTACCAAGTGGTATTCTTTTCTTTGTAAGTTTTGATGGTTTATCTTACGCCACACTCAAAGTAGGAAATCTTCTCTGTTGTCAATTGTTTTTTAAAGCTCATCTGTGCAAAAGCACATTCAGCATCTGCTTATAAAGATAAGAATGGCACATGCAAGATTAGAATATATTTCAAATTTCATAGGTATGTGACGACAAGTGAAAGGAGTTTTAGATCCATTTGAGGACTACTACTGCTTCTGATCTGGAATGCAGAGATTTGTAGCTTCAGAGATTCATTTTCTCACAGTCTGCCAGTAAGTAGCTTTTAACTAAAATAAAAAGGGAGATTTTTTTTCCCCTGTGCACTGGAGAGGTTATAGCAAGATACTTGCACTGTGAAAAGGAAGGAAAAGATTACACATTAATGAATCAAACCCACAAATTATCTTCATAGTCTGTCTTACAGATAATTACAAGATTAAAATTGAAAATCAATGCAATGGTGAGCAGGCATATGCTGTTAAACTGTTAATGTTTTTCCATATGTATTCAACTAGTATTTCTCATCATTGAATCCTTTGCTTTTTCATTGGTGTAGCAGATACAAAACTTATTTTAAAACTTCTAGATTTTATATTAATTGATACAAATTTGAACTTATTTGGAACAAATGTAATTTGCCATCCATTAAGTATCCCAAAATTCTTATTTTCTGTTGTCATAATTTGAAAGCAGGTCAGGGTCCTCTGCAAACATCTCTGTGGTGAACTGGTAGTGACTGCAGCCAGGTGTCAAGGCTGTAAAATGAACACAATGCTCAGAGTTCTTATTTGTCTGCAGTGACACCAAGGATGAATGGCTTGAGAGAGGAAGTCTTCTTGCTTGGAGAATATCCTTACATTTTATGACTGATGCAAACTGGCAGAATACAGTTACAGACCTAGTAAAGTATTTGTCTAGTGATTAAACAGGAATTCATAGTTGAGGGTCATCGGGCACTCTGTGCTCAATGCAGGAATGCTTCAAAATTGTCCTACTGTGTGCTGTCAACCTTTCTCTGAAAATACAGAAACAATAATTTTGCGGGAAAAGGTTTTGAAATGAGCTCTAAGTTTGTGTGCATGTTTCTGTGTGTTCGCTCATGTTTGCTGTAACAGAAACACATTTTTGATATTATTTGATAAACAGTAGTATCAACTGTTACAAAAATACCTCATTGTTGCACAAGAAGAGATTTCCAAAATGTACTATTACAACTGGGTGTACTCCAGAGAGTGTCCATGCCTCTGTAGCAGTTCCCAGCTCTTACAGACTGTCTGAGCTCCTGAAGACTTGTACTTTGGACACTATATCTATGTTCCTTGAAAGTTTTTCAAGATCCTGAGGTACAACCAGGTTCAAGAGGTTCTACATATTTTCACAAAACAAAATCCAATTTTATATGAAAGTCTTACAGGATTTTAAACTAGCAAAGAACTAAAAATTCAGTTTCCCAGCCCTTTAAATTATGAGACAGTTCCCAAACTCTAGGTTTCCCAAATACTAAGGATTTTTTAAAGAAAAGTTATGTAAAAATGGGGTTTGTTCTGGACATGTGATGTTCTAACTCTTCTGTGTTGCAGTATCCTTTCGTTTGGAATAAGGGAGACTGTTGAATTTCTTTAGCTGTCAACAGTAAATTAATTAGAAATTAAATTTAGAAATTTATAGAATTCTAAATTTTTAAATTTACAGAAAAGATTGTGTTCTCCAATGTTTACTTTATATAAATGCCTGGAAAGAGACTCTCCTGCTCATCCTCACTTAATTTTGTTGATGTGATGGGAATGTTTTGGATAGCACAGCTGGACTATTTTCAAATTGAACTGAATTGGAAGGTAAGATCTACCTTATAGGATGTAACCCTCTATAGCCACTTGGGTTTGCATGGCTTGGTTTTTTGTAGCAGGGATTGACACAGAGGTGGCTTCTGTGAGAAGCTGCTAGAAACTTCCACTGTGTCCAACAGAGTCAATTCCTGGCAACTCCAAAGACAGATATGCTGCTGGCCAGGGCTGGGCTAATTGGAGATGGTGGTAAAACCTCTGTGGTAACAGATTCAAAAAGAAATCACAACAAAAGTGGTGGCACAGTTTAAATTACAGTCATAGGAATGGAAATGAGAATATGTGAGAACAACTCTGCAGATACTAAGGTCAGTGGAGAGGGAAGGACAGGAGGTGCTCCTGGCACAAAGTGAGAGTCTTCTGCAGGCCACGGTGAGGACCATGGTGAAGCAGGTTGTCTCCTTGCAGCCCATGGAGCTCCACCAGGCATGTAGAGATCCACCCACAGCCCGTGAGGAAGGTGCTCAAACTGGAGCAGGTGGATGCCTGGAGGAGTCTGTGACCCTGTGGGAGACCTGGAGAGAGAAGCCCTGGCTCTCTGGCTGGAGCAGCCTGTCCTTGAGAGACTGCACCCCATGGAAGAGTGACCCACATTACAGCAGTGTTGGGAGGACTGTTGCTTTTGAGATTGAGCCATGTCAGAGAAGTTCATGGAGAACTGTCTCCCATGGGAGGGATCCCATGAAGCAGCAGAGAAACAACTTCTCTCCCTGAGCAGTGAGAGAAGCCTCAGGTGATGAACTGACCATAACCCCCATTCCCTGCTTCCTTGTGCCATTGGGGTAGGAGGTAGAGCTGGGAAGGAGGGAAGGGTGAGGGGAAGGTGGTTTTTAAGGGCTTATTTTATTTCTCATTATCCTGCTCTGATTTTTTTAGTAATAAATTCTCTTTGTATCTCTAAGTTGAGCCTGATTTGCCTGTGATGGTATTTAATGAGTGATCTCTCCCAGTCCTTATTCCCACCCATGGACCCTTGCTTAAATTTTCTCCCCTCTGTCCAGCTGCAGAGGGGAGTGGCTTTTGTGGGTGTCTGGCATCTGGCTTGGGTCAACCCATGACACCACCACTGGCCATCTGGGCCACAGCACCAGGTTAAGACCAGTATTAAGTAACTGTTATTCTGTCTTGAACCTAAAGCAAGGATGTTAGGTCTGATGCACTTTGCACTTGACCGTACAAAGCCATTTCTTTTGGGCTGTGCTTTTTGCTAAAGCTAAGCACAGTCCTTGGCATAAAAGAAATCTCCTAACACACATTTGAGAGCTACCTGTTGGAAATGTGCAGTTGCTGTTCATTTTTGAAGTGAAACAAAACACCTTTCCTCTACAGATAATGTGCTTTGACTATAATGTTTCAGAGTTGTTTTGATTAGATTTACAGTTGCTAAATACTTGCTCCAAGAGTGCCATGCAAAAAATTTTGTTCTAAAGACAGCATTTAGAGTTTATTTAATCCTGGGTTTAGTTTGCTTCAAATAAATTGTGCATGCACTGTTACTTTAATCTTCATGTAATATAACTTCCTATTTTTTATCCCTGGATACAGAGGGCAATTATGACAAGTAAACATATGAATTTCACATTAATGTGTACAAGTTCTTTATAATAAATGTGTACTTTAGAATAATGTGTTTCTGTCACTCATTAACTGCCTTTTTCAGCTTAAAATTAAGTGCATAGTTCATATTGGTTTTTATATATTTAAATTCTGTGCAGAGTAGTGACAAGCAATGACACTTGAATGTTATTCACAGTATTGTGACCTAGATAAGCCTGCTGATGTCGAGTGCAAACTAATGTAGCCAAATTCAGCCAAAAAGTTTCTGGAAGATGTGTTTTAGGCCAAAATGACTCATAAGGAGAGAGGAAAAAACATGAATTATTTCCCTCCTGTCTTTGCATGCATTCATCAAATCTGTGCATCTTAGCCAAAGAACTAATTTTCTTATGCCAAGAAAATAATATCTTTTATTAAAATGAAGAATCTGGTCCTCTTCCTCCATATAACTTGGAGATGACTTTTCCACTTTTCATAAAAGTTAACAGTGTTCTGTTTTTATTATTTGCTCTAGTTTTTGCAGGGCTTCCCCTGGCTTTTTGTCAGAATATTTGAAAGATTGGTGTAGAGAAAGGGAAGAGGGAAATAAGCACAGTTTAAGGCTGCACCTGCTGTCTCTGGAGTGGGCCAGATTCAGTGCTGACTTCCATTCAGTTCAGTGTCCCCACTGCAGTGAGGCAGAACTTAAACTTTTTTTTTATTTTTTCTGTCATGAATTGAGCCAGCAGCCATGGGGAGAATATTTTTTTTCTATTTTAAGTAAAAGAGCAACAGCCTTGTATGCTTTGTGCATCGCCTGGATACAAGAGCAGTTTGGTGTCTCCCTCAAGTCTCTCCTTTGAGTTTATGCTGGGAGGCGCCATGACATAAACAGGGAAAAGCTCAACCCACGAGCAGAACCAGCAGGGTTTGGTGGCCGCCGCTGTCGGTGTGTGGGTACACGGAGGAGGAGTTGGAGCAGCAGCAATCTTCCCGGTCCCTCGCCTCTCTGAGAGACACGGATGGTGCTGTGTAGCGGCACATCTCGTTCTCCTGCCGGTGAGGCAGCGGGCTCGCCGACCCCTTGGGGGTTCTGCAGTGCGCTCCGCAGCACCCCTGGCCGGAGCCGGGCTGTGCAGCTGCCTGCTGTCCCCGTCCCGCTGTCCCAGCGCGATGCTGTTCCCGCTGTCCCACGTGTCGCCCCTGTCCCTGTGTCCCTGTCCCGCTGTCCCCCCGTGCCGCTGTCCCGAGGCTGCGCCCTGGCGGCCGGCGGCGGCGGCGGCAGCGCCCGGAGGGCTCGGGGCGGGATCCCCCGGGAGCTGGAGCACTGGGAAGGCCCGCTGAGGAGCGTGCCAAAGGTAAAGGCGCAGGGCGCAGAAAAATGGTGGATGTATTGAGAAGTATGGAAGCGTATTAAATCTCTTTGAGATGGAAGCCAGAAGTCCTTGATTAGAATGTGGCTGAGCAATGAGGAAGCGGTAGCATAAGGGCATAGTAGTATGTCCTGTGGCAATAATCCAAAATAAACCGAATCTGTGTCAGATATGTGATATGACATGTGGCATGTGGTATTTACTCCTGTGCAAACCCACCATAATATAACTTGGCAAGCATCAGAGATGTCAATCATTAGCACTTCATTGTTATCTTTAGAGGTGAGTGCTTCTGCAGATCTGTGACACAGACAGATCTCTCTTCTTCAAAATAGAATTGCCAATGGCATCAACATTCATGTTCTAAATGTATAAACAGATTTTGTATCCTATCGTATAGTAATAGACTCCAGACTTCACATCTGAGTTCACTAATCTGGACTGTGATCTTACATTATCTTCACAAGTCAAAACATATTGTGGAAAGAGACTGAAAGGGACCAGGAGGTGCTGACTTCTGCAAAGGAAGATTGTAATGGAGTATTGAAAGACCAAGACTCGGTGCAGTATAGATTATGAAGCCCACCTTCCAAAGCAATCTGGGACTGGTGCTTAAAGTCTTTGCTCATGTTTTAAGCATGTGTAGAGTAATTGAATTATAATTGAGAATAATTTAGACTATACAAAATTCATTCTAATCACAGGAAAATCAATATATGCTAAGATTTATTTGATTCATGCAATTACTCTGTTAAAGGCTCATTACTGTCACACACCTTTTTGTGTTTTGCTCTTTGCTTCTGCCTGCATTTCAGGTTAATCAGATTGTGTTTAGGCAGTGATAAGTATTTAGAAATATGGTGGGAAAGGCAGAGACAGATGTTTGGAAGGAGTGTTCAGTAAAAATCCAATAACAGAGAGGCTGTAATTGTGTTAATTATCTCAAATGGCACAAAGGTGTTGATAGAAGAGGAGAATAAGGTTGTTTTCTTCACAGACAGAAGCACAGGACTTAGTAATTACATAGTGCTTCTAAGGCCAGGCTAAGTTTTGGCTCTAGAGGCTTGATGAGGTTGGGCAGATTTATTTCTGTTAAGATATAACAATAAAGGGGAAGCCTTCAGGTGAGGAATCCATTTGATGTGTTGAGTGTTTGCTTAAAGAAGCTATTTTCTAGATAGTGTTTTAAAATA
The DNA here is from genome assembly GCF_015832195.1 of Motacilla alba alba. NCBI lineage: Eukaryota > Metazoa > Chordata > Aves > Passeriformes > Motacillidae > Motacilla > Motacilla alba. Next base: position 25,958,594 of record NC_052016.1, on the reverse strand, counting down.
TAAATTGTAGCACACATCATGTGTTTGATGGAGTGCACATCTACCAAAGTGGTTCACAGAGACTGTGATCAACTATCTGGCCAAGTAAGTGGTTGGACACTTGGGCTCAGAGGGCAGTAGGTAGTGCATCATACACTACCTAAAGTGGGTAACAAGTGGAGCACCATAGTTGGTTATCTTAGGACCTACTGGTTTAACATCTTTGACACAAATTTGGATAATTACTTGATACTCTTCAGGCCAGGGATGCCCTCACCACACTGGAGGAATGGGCTGACGGACGTAATTAAATTCAACAAGTACAACTGCAAAGTCCTGTATCTGTTTGGGAGTAACCCCTGCAGTGATACAGGCTGGGGACTGACTGGTTGGGACCAGCCCTGGTGAAAAGCAGTGGGGCATCTTGGTGGGCAGAAGGCTGCACAGGAGCCAGCAGTGGGTCCTGGCAGCAAGGCAGGTCAGCAGTGTCTAGAGCTGTATGAACAGGAGCATGGCCATGAGATTGAGGGAAGTAATTTCTCCCCACTACTCACCACTTGGTGAATTACATAGCTAGGCAGCATGCAGTGTTGGTCTCTCATCCCACCCTCAAATTCAGGACAGACAAAAATAAACTGGAGCAAGTCTAGAGAAGGGCAACCAAGAAGGTCAGGGACTTGCTCAGTCAGGACAAGGGAACCTAACAGCTGCCCTTATGGTGTTTCCCAAGAGGTGGCCAAGAACATGGAGCTAGGCTCCTCACATTGCTGTGTGGGGGGAGTGTGAGAAAAAAACAGGCATGAGCTAAAACAAAAGAGGTTTAGACTGGTTATAAGGGAAAAATGTTTTTCCCCTATGTGATGGTACCAGGAGCCTAGTGACACTCTGCAGAGTCCTTCCTTGGAGTCAGTCAAAACCTGACGGTTAAAAAATAGTTTTAAAAGGGAAAATAAGCCCTAAATAAAATAATACAAAGTCTTGGTAACAGGAGGAGTTGCACTGTTGGAAACCTGGAATGGTGTTGGTTCTTCATGTGGCAGGTTATGATAATGTTATCAAAACGGCAGAACTGAGTGTAGCAGGTTGTTTGCACTACAAAGGGAAAAATAAGATAAGTCAATACTTAATAGAGAAATTAAATAAATGGATTTTTTTTATTTCACTCCATGTTGTACAGAATTTTGGTGAAATACACTGCCTGTAAGAAAAGACGAGTCACTGTCTGAAATTATGAGTGTCAAATGAGTGAGTGCTGAAAGAGTTTGAACTCTGTAAAACATGTCACAAGAACATTCTGTCCACTCCTTTCACTGAATTTCTTCTTTTCCCTTTGTCTCAGATCCCATTAATTTGGAAATCTGGAAATCAGTTTGGGATAAGGACACTAGAATGCCCTGTCTTTGTCTTTTATGCTATGAAATGAATATGTTTTACATTTGACTAATAGACTAATGTATGAACCGTGTATTTTTGATAGCGTGAGAGCTCAAAATCAGAATGGAATATTGGAAAAAAAATAATTACAGACTTCTAGAAAGTAGAGTTACGATTTTCTTTTTTCTTCTATAAACAGCACATCTAAAAGAATGTTCTTTGGCATCTCTTTTCTCCTGAAGGCCTTTAGAGGAGATCCCATGATATTTGCAAGAAAAAGAGTCCAATAATTGAGTCACCCATGAGAAAATGAAAATTATAATTAACATTTATATAGCATATTTTTTGGAAAAGACACTTCACAAATAATTGAAAAGCATTGCTGAAATATACAGTATCAGCCAGAAATTTTCTGAGAGAAAACAGATCAAGTGTACTGTGAGTAGGTCCTTACTCTTGGAGAGCTCCACATGGCATTATTGTGCTTTTCAAAGTTAAGACAGGATTTTGTTTGTTAATGTTATTCTTTGCACAATCTTTCTGCTTTAAATTAGAACAGCAAGAAGTTGAGGCACCTTGGCTTTTGCTTGTCAAAATAATCAGGAATGATAGGTCAATTGGGACTGAGCCCAAATCTCAACCAAACCATATTCATATTTGGAAACAAAATGTAAAATCTTGTCTCCTGCTCTTCTTCCTCCCATCCCCTCAATTTTTCTTTTTCTTCCCATGCTTTTGTTTTTGTTGTACTTGCTGGTCTGGGAACTATTAAAAGAAGACTGCTTTGCCCCCAGATGTGCTGTGATACTGTCTTGTTGGAATCTCAGTTTCTGAGATCTTACCCACAGAGAACCAGTTGAGGTAAGCAAGTAAACTTTTGAATACTTGACTTTGTTACTTCAACATTAGTTTGGTGCTGAAAAGGAGTCACTAGAGGATCAGAGGTTCTGTCTTTTCCTGTTTGATCTGAGACTTTTCATTCCTGCACTTAGCTCAATATTCTTGCCTTTTATGTTAAAGGTGTAACACAAAACTGTCATTAACTGAATCTTCTTTGTTTAATATTTTCCTTCTGAGGAGTCAAAGGATGGGTAACATACTTCCAGGCCTGTGTGAATGAGAGAAACCTGGGAATGTGCTAGGTTTGATAACTTCGTGAATACAAATCAGATTCTCTGTTTCAATGGAGGAGAGAATTGGACACCTGAGGAGGTAAATTGGAGGAGAAATTGGATACCTGAACAGTATTATGAAAGCATCCAGCAGCGCAGAATAGTATTTGAAGTCCCAGGAACTCCCTTATGTTCCCTTGTTTAGTTTTGCATTGTGGTAGTCAACATTCACTGAAATGGCAGGAGGATTTCGGAGAGAGGAAAGCAGAAGCTGATTTTTTTTCTTTTTTCATTTTTCATGTAGCAGAGGTTTCCTAGAAAAGGTTAGTCCTGAAAGAAAAGAAGTGGACAAAGTCAGTGATTATCTATTTATCATCTATGGATGGTGCAGATGAGGGGGCCATATTAGAATATTAAAAGAGGCTATTATATAACTGATCCTTATACTCCTGACGTATATTTAATGGAAAGTTACTCTTGCATTTGCTTATACCAAAATTGTCCCTGACAAAGCATACCCTTTAAAAGACAGAAGAAAATACATCTTGACATGGGTTTTTGAACTCTGGGCTGGGAAGAGCTGTGTTCTGCAGGGATCAGAGGAAAAGGATTCTGCATAGTCTGCCAGGGTCTCAAGGGGAAGGCTAAATATCTATATGAAACACCTAAGCAGAGAAGACATGGTTGGATAATGCACCAAGGAGGAAGAAGTAAGATATAAGTGGCAGCAGAGAAGCAAGTAGTTGTGAAAAGAGGGGTGGGACCATATTTATCTATGAGAGAGGTTGTGAGGTAGGCAAGTAATTAATCTGTTTGTTTCACTAAGATTTCTCTGAGTAGAAGTTGGCTTTTGTGCCTTTTTTTGGAGGTGTTGTGTAATTTTTTGAAGGAAAGTGAATTTGCCATAAGACAAATAGGAGAGTCCAGTTTACCCTAATACAAAGACAGCTCTGTGTGATGATGGAGCAATTTTTCCCATTACTCCTCCCAAGAGACAGTTACATCAAATGACTGATTTTTTATTTTTTAATTTTGAAGAGAAAAAATAGAATATGGTTTCTGGAGCATTTTTGAAAATAGTACTTCTACTTAAAAAACAATAAGAATGGCATGTTTACTCTCTGTTTCCATCTTTCTGCCATTTAACACTTTTGGTGTGGTGTTTTGGGAGACCCCTGTCTAACTGTACAGCCTTTCAAACATCTTTTCATCTCATTCAAATTGTACCTGTCTCATTTACCTGTTCAGAGTGTTCATATTCAAGATCTGAATCCTCCTAAAGATCCTTCAGGTAATAGTGTTTGGGGATTTTTTGGGATCTATCTCAAATATTTACTTTCAAGTTGCTCTTCCCAGACTTGAGTTAGTGAATAATAAAAACGTTTCCTTATGTTCAAATTCAGACAGTATGATGAGTCTGGAACACATTCCCATATTCCAGCTGTTTTTGTTATAGCTGTGTGCTGTCCATATTGATTAGAAGAGCTTGAAATTCCTCAGGTTTGTCTCTAAGACAATGACTGCTGGTTTATTTTGTGAAGTTCTTGAATTATGGCAAACACAGAGTCTTTTTAAATACATAATTAATCTGATCTTTGAGAAATGTTCCCATATGCTTCAAGATATTACTTTTTTATTTTCAACTGAAACCTGGGTTTCTAACCCAGGTACAAGCTCTGTGATTTTCCCTCCTTATAAACACTATGGCAGCAGAAAAACGTCAGGTCCAGTCCAGCAGGGAGTGGAAGCAGACTAAGCCTATTGAAGAACTTCACATATTGTAAGCAAGAGGTATGTTTAGGTTTGGTTGTTGATGGTTCCTTTGGGTTTGATTTTGGTTAGATTTTTTTCTGTTATTTTTTTCTCTTGAGGACTGTTTTGGGTTTTCTTTGTTTCTTGGGTTGTTCCTTGTTTGGTTTTGGGTTTTTATTTTGAGGGAGAGAGAGAGAGAGCTATCACTACTTAGTTGAATAGATTTAATCTCTTTGGAAACTCTTCCAGATACTAAAACTAAATTTTTCCTTTTCTTCTGCTTTACCCTTTCCTTCCCATCTTCTCACTTGTGAGTGGAACCAAATGCTGTGCTTACTTGGCTCATTGTAAACATGGAATGCAACAGCTTTTAATGGAAAAACGGAACTTCTTTTCTATCTAAAGTTATGTAACTGGTGAGAAGATCACCCTGGAATGAGAAGTGTTGCTTTATTCCTTTCAATGTGTGTTGTGCCCATTAACTCACCAGACACTTATGAAAGGGAAAATTATAAAGTATTTTTAAATTGCCAACACTAGATAAAAGTGAAAAAATGACATTTTGATTTTTCAAGTCCAGTTCTTTTGCTGAATAAATATTTACAATATCTGTTTATAATGTCATGTCAAATTAAACTAGTATTTATTTTGCCTGGATGAAAGCCACAAGTAGCCTGAATTAACCTTAAGAAAAATGTTGAGATTGCAGAAATACTGAGGTCAATGTAGCAAACAGTTCTCTGAGTACTGCAAAGGCTGTTTTTGCTGTTTAAGTCCAGCTCTCTCAGATCAGTTTTCCATTAATAGAAAGGTTGATATTCATGATTTTATTTTCATGAAATATAAGTAATAAAATGGTAATGTCTTGCACTTTGTGGTGGAAAAGATCTTGTAACAAACCCCAGAAGATTATTGCAGGGGGAGCCTGATAATATTTTTTTATGCTAATTCTCGTTTTGCAGTGGGAGTGAATGATGTCATCCTGTCTCCTCCCACTGTGTAAACTAAGCTCGTGTCAAAGTGTTGCTGCCTCTTGTCACAGAGAGAACGGTTCACTTAAATGCAGCTGCAGTACTTCTGTGAGATACCTGTCAGAGCCATTCCCAGTGCGAGGTTGGGTTTGTGACCATGATGTCAAGATTTGTCTGTCTTCTTTTCTGTGGATATATTGCACTAAACCTGGGAAATACTCAGAAATTGCCAAGAGGCAAGTAGCTATGAACAACTTTCTGGGGATTTGTTTGTTTTTCTGTTGTGGGACTTCGGGGTTTTTAAAGCCTGTGTTTTGTTATGGAAATTTGCTTTCAACATGTTAGAAATGCTTAAGGGTAATAGACAAGATGAAAGAAGGTCAGGGAAAAGGGCAAATCCAGGTATAACAGCAACCTTAAAGCTCTTGAATAAAATAAGCTCAAAAGTTTTCATGGTATCTTGTGACTCTAGTGAGAATTATCATTACAAAGTTACTGTATTTAATGATTTTGTAGTGATTTGGACAGCAGTGTGCCGGTCTGTGGTTTAATATCTTAAAGACAATGTGACTTGGAGGCACCCTGTGTCGCTGGTGGAAGATTTCGGTTCCTTCTTTGAAAGAACTTGTATACTTTCCCTTTATACCTGTCCTAAACAGTTCAGTAGGAATTGATTAGTGTTGGTCAGGTTGCATGCATTTTGAGGGAGAGAAATATGATTTATTAAAATTTATACAAGTAAAAACCCTCCAAACCTGTGTGAATATTTTTTTAACCACTCCTTTCTCCCAGAGTCTGGAAGTACAGTAGATTTGCAAAGCTGGCAGTGATCTCTTCTTCTCCTTGGTTATATGACACACGTAACATTGGCATTTTAATAGTATTTTATTGCTCACTACAGGAAGACCAGTCATAGCATAAAATTAAAAGAATATTTCTCTATCTGGATGGTAAAACACTTCGTAGTGCCTTGGCATTAAAGCAGCAATTTCACAACTGTTTCTGTACTGCACATATTGCTCTCACTTTGTGGCAGTGCTTGCTGAGCCCACTGTGCTTTGTAATGCATTTTACATCTGTGTTCTCCTGCAGCCACCGGCATTTAGAAGAACCTGTGATTTAGTTATGAGAGTGTTTATTAATAAATAAGCACTTTGAGGGCTTCCTAGGAGATCCTCTTTCATAGAAGGGAAACCTAAAGGTATTTTGAGGAGTTGAGGTGATTTTGCATCCCCACCTCTCTTTAAGATACCTTTTTTATTTTTTCCAGAATTTCATTATTTTTCTTTCTTTCCTGTGATGATGTTCTTTTGAAATTATCTTTCTTTTAATCTCATCTTCTGGAGCCAATGTGGAGTTTTTTGCATACTGGTAATGTGGAACAGTGTGTAGTCTGCAAGTAACAGATGTGCAGTTCAAGTCCAGCTAACTCTAAGAATTTAGTTTGGTCAAAAAAGGACTTAAGAGAGGATTATGTTGACCAGACAGAAATCTTGTATGTATTGCCTGGACTGAGGGAAGGAACTTTTTCAGTGCTTGTCTTTTTAAAGGATTTCACTGGACTTTCTGCTCACTACTGTAGAATAGTGGCTCTAAGTTTATGCTAACTGTGAAATTCAGACAAAGCTTCTAATCCACTGCAAGATTAACTCTGGCATGCATTTTTTCTGTCCTAAAATAACATTGCAGAAATGAAGTTCTGTTTGCCAAATGCATAAAACTGCAGGTGGAAACTTCATTTCTTTTCAGTGAAATAACGTTTTTAAGATTCTCCCATTGCAGTGGGGAAACATCAGTCTAATTCTTTTGTTTGTAGCTGCCTCTCCAGTTACTATTTTCAAATAATTGCATTGAAAAAGCAAGTGCATTAGTACTTAGCTGCTATCCAGAAATGTTCAAAGGATTGTCTTCTACAGCATTGTCTTGTTTGATAGGGACTACAGGCTTTTCTCGTAAGCAAAGAGAATATGTTGATCTTAAAGTGTTTTAAAAATGAAAATATGTACTGGTAATATTCTGTTTTAAGAGGGCTTCTCTGCTTTGCTCTGCAAGCTTAAATTCCAGTGAACTCCTGGGCTCTTTAAGTCCCAAAGTATGTAACTGAGGTTTCAGAGTCACTCTTGCTCTCTGGGGAACAGTGGAATCAAGTTCATAACATGAAGGAGAGCAATCTAGCCAAACTCAAACCGCCTTTCTGGTGGTGCAGGTACTTGTGGGGACAGGTTATCATAGTCAATCTTGCCCTTCTTGCCAGCACTTTGCAATTCTAGTGCTCAAATCTTCTCTCCCAGAGGTGAAACACATTGACCCCATGTCTTATGGACTGGGATTTCCTTTCACTGGTACCAGGTGGAAGGAACATCTTGCCTCCTGCAGCTGCAAAGGAACAGAGCCAGTACAGTGACTTCCAGAGCTGTTTGAGAGACTGTGTGCAAATGTGCTGGTTAGGAGGCTGGAACACAAATTGCTCCCTTTTCCCATATATTTTTGTACTTTCACCTCCACACGTGTGTGTTTTTACTAGGATGAAAAAGAAAATAGTATTGCTGTTCTCAAAAGTGGTTTTTAATTAATGAATTCTTTCATTGTTTTGACCTCAAAGATTAAGGTATTGTTGGAGGAATAATAATGATAAGTAAAGAATATCATTGGGAAAGGAAGTCTGGTGGGTAGTGTGTTTTAGTATGAAGGCAGTGGTTTTTTTACAATTATGTTTGTGTTTCATCTGGGGGATCAGCTGCTAAGAAAATTCTGCAGTCAGTGCCTTTGGATACTGAGTGAGGGATCATGGAACATCAGAGTGAGAGATGGTGGTACCATTACAGATGACATTTCATCCAGTATTTCAGTAGCTGTCTGTTCAACTTTGTCTAGCCTCTAAAGTTTTCTTCTAATTAGAATTTTTCTACTTGTTTTTGTCTCTCTCATGATGCCATTATGCCAGTGCCACCCAACATTTATGATTCTTAAGTTCAACAATGTTGTGCTTTATTGATGGATGGAAACATGCTCTAATTTTTATGGTTCTGCATAACAGAAAAGTTCCATTCTTAAAGAGCTCAGTGTTGTCTCTCTAGAAAGGAATTAAGAACAGACAAAAAGACTTGTCTTTAGAGAATGAATTGGTAAGCAGATCATCCCGGATCTGAGACAGAGATGAGAAAACAAAGCCACAGAATCCAGAACAAACAAGTTACAGGATGTAATCCCCAAGATTGTACTGCATAATAAACCTTGTTTCACTGTCATCTTTCCAGTTGGAGCGAATATAATTGTTGAAGGAACAACTGAAGAATAAGTCCTTAGTGTTTGGTAAAACAGCATTTCATGTTTTTGATTTTGTCACTTGACTTTCCAGTTACAGCACAGAGGCTCTAGAATCTCTGTTTCTGATAGCTTTTGACTATCTTCATGTTCTGTTTTACTTTATTGTGGCTGAAATGGATTTGGGGTTGATTCCTTCTTATAAAATTTCAGTTTTAGGAAGTTATTTAAAAAAAAGAGAGTCTCAATGTTTTTTCTGGTTTTTTTTTTAATTTGTTTTAGGTTTTGGGGTTTTTTGTTTGTTTGGTTTGGTTTTTTGTGGGTTTTTTTGTTTGGGTTTTTTTTTGTTTTGGGTTTTTTGGGGGTTTTTTTGGGGGGGTTTTTTGTTTGTTTGTTTGTTTTTTCCCAGGGGATTCTTTGACATATTTCTGACCACTGTGGTTTTCCTACTATTTGAATTAGTCATCAGGTACAGTGGAATTCAGGTCCATCCTGGTTCTGCTTTCCAGGACTGAGGCCTGTTCTACTCTGCTGTCCATGAAGGGCTCAGGAAACTCTAATTCGGCTTTCTCCTGGTTGCTGTGTTCTTAGGGAAAAAGAATATGGACTTGACATTTCTTATGGAACCATGTGAAAAAGCCTGGTTTACAGACTCCTGTAGGGAAAACCAGATCCAAAACTTCCTTGTTTCTAAGGTTGTCAGCAGTGGGGTTAAGAGGGGAAAATAATTGTTTTGCACTGAGGATTTGTTTCTTTGTTTGGAAGTACTGAGTGTGTTTGGTCTGATATTGTTGATAGCTACTAGCTAATATTTGTACTTAAGGTAATTATAACTGACATCTCTTTTAGAGTGAATGCTGTATTTACAGTAGACTCCCAAACTTTGACATTTGAGAAAAGGAGTAGACTAATTTTATTCCCAGCTAAGTTTGCTGGCTGTGCTATGTTACGTAATACATCTTACTAAGCAGAGCATGTGTTTTCATTTACTAGTGTCAAACAGTTAAAACAATGTAGAGTTATTTCAATGTATCACAGTTATTATATTGCAACAGCCAAACTCTAAACTTTTGTGCTGCCCTCTCCCTTCCTGCCAGAATTACCCCTTTGGTAGCTGTAGGGTGGCAGGGCAAAAACTGTGAGACGGGGAGAAGTCACCTGGCAGTTGTGGGGTTTTGAGCATGCAATGAAGCTGGCGTATCAAAATATCACAAAAGGATTGAAAAGACATGTGGTTTATATGTTACTGTTCCCGTGGTTTATAAAACATCTTTCTGGGAACTATTTTTCAAAATGTACAATGCATTAACCTTTAAAAAACGTTCTTGTGAAGAAGAGCCAGTTTGAACTAAATTATTTAACTTCATTTTTTTTGTTGTGTCTGGAAAAAGAAGTGCAAAATTAGTTTGGTTTTTCTTGTAAAATATTTTTCTTATGCTTAATGACACATAAGTGACAAGTCCAACAGGAGATTTAAAAGGTATCCTTTATATGGTATAACAGAGTGACAAGGGTTTTCAGTCACTAGATATGTCATGGCAAACTTGGCCGATTCTTGCTGTAAGTGAAAACAGCCCATAAGAATGTAACAATTATAGCAGTTCATTTAATCAAAGTTATCTTATCATGCAGACAGTTGTGTCCCAGGCTTGCACATAAACATATCAAAACTCAGTACTGAGTGTCAGGCTTCTGAGTTCAAAGATAATCTGTAATACCAGAATTCCATTTTTGTATTGGCACATGCGGTGGTGCAACATTGTGATGATACATATGGGTGGATTCTGCCAGAATTAAATTCCACTGCATATGAATGCCTCCAAAATGATCTCACTGCTGGGTAATCTATATAACCTTCCACCTCTTCATTTTAATTTTTGTGTTCCCAAGTATCTCTTTTTGAACCTTATTTTTCAGCAGTCCTTCATATAATCTTTGGCTCTAGCTGTTCCAGAAGGACAAGCTACATAATTCACTTGAGGGGAGAGCTGTAGGCTAAATCCTGCTGCTGCTGTGGGGCCAGACCTACTGGATGGTGTAGTCTGTGTATCTGCTGACTGATGATACAGTGAATGGATAATGGGCTTGAGCCTTCTTTGGACCTTTTGGACTCACCAGGTGAGTCCAGAAGTTTCCACCATGCACAGTGCATGTGGAAACAAAAACCTCTGTCTGCTTCAGGGGGAAAAGGTAGCTAGCAGTGACCTGCCATAGTCAGAACTGTTCATGCAGCTCCTAGTGGATTTATTTTCCTTGGGGGAATTCAAGTGTAGACTTGAAATTGTTTGTGAGCAAGGCAGATTTGTTGCTGTGGAGCGTTCTTGACTACTGCCTTTTACAGAAGACAGTTGGAGTACTACTCACTGGCATGGTGGATCTTGGAGAGAGCAGAAGCAGGTATTTGTGTTCTGGACAGCCTGCAGCCTAAAATAGGTGCCATTAGCATAACAGCCCAGTCTGCAATGTCTTCCCAAGTGGAAAAGGGCAGCTGGAAACCGTCCAGATCCTACTCAGACTTGCTTGACAGGCCTTAGTTCAAATGGTCTTGGTTAAAAATTGTTTTTCTACAATACAGGATAACATGTATGTAATGCTAGTTTGCATTGTGAGATACATATTTGCTTGTTATCCTGTGAGACTGGTGGTTGTGAAGATGACTACTGGCAGCATCAAGAATGAAACTATTGTGTGGACAAGGCCTGGGCCAATTTTTCCAGTACTGCCATCCCTCAAAACATAACAATCATGTGCCGTTTTACTCTGGCTATATCAACTCTAAACCTCCTCACTTGAGCAAACCAGTGTGTGTCATATCAAGGGGAAGAAAAAACAGGTCAAGTTTTGAACCCATAAGTGAATTTCTAGTGTTCATGAAGTTGTGATTGTAGTTATGGTCACCAGAATTAAATGCTTTTGCATTTTCACTGCTTCATCAAAGTTATGTCATCAGAGTGTGCAGGTATCCAGGCAAGGTTATGGAAGGAGGGTTGCATTAATGATATCAACAGAGTCTTCACCCATTCAGAGCTGCTGAATAAAATGGAAGTAAAGAGTTGAGGCTCTAGCTATGAAGATTCTAGGCCTAAAGGCAAGGAGGTAGGGAATGCACTTCTATAAGAGGAAAACTACTTTCCTCCCAGTCTGGAGAGGAGCTTTACTGCACTTCCTCAGAGATTGGTATAACATGTGTTCTCTAAAATGCTGAGAGTTGTTGCTGAGGTTCATCACTTTGCAATAATTTAGTAATATTTACAGCATCTTCTGGAAGAAAAATAAACGAGGCAAGTGAATCCATAATTTTTCTTAGGCTAATTGTAGCCATGGCTCTTATATAAATACTGTTTACCTTGAACAAACATGTCATCAGAGCTCCATGTGAATAAATACACTTTGATAAAACCCAGCTTAATGATGTGCCTAAACCTCCGCATGTGATTTGATTTTTATTTATTTTGTGTGTGTATGGGGTGTGCTAACACTAGGGTGTCACTGCATGTACTTAAAAAGAAATTGTAATTCTATACTCTTTCTCAAGCTGAAGAGTTGATGGCAAAATGGATTCTCAAAGTATGAGGAAATTATTTTTTAGGGCTATCCTGGCATTTTAATATAGTTCTAAGGTTTTGCATTATTCTTAAAATCTGCTCAGGAATAGCACGATTCAATAGAGTGGGAAAAGATTTGTTCCAATCACCTGTTTATGAATCTATAAATGGCCACAGAATGCTTGATATGAGTTTACATAATTAATACTTTGGGAACCTGGCCAATTTTAAAGGACTGAGAGTGTATGTGGGATAACATTATTTTTAAACTCATATTTGGAAAAGCCTTTTCTTCTTTTGTCAGCTGCTTTCAATATCTACTTTATATTAATTATTCACTTTAATTTTTCCTTCTGTGATGGAAATGTCTGGAGTAATTTTAGAACACATAAAATTGTGGTTGGTTCAAAAATACAAATATGTATGCTAATGTCCCAGAAGATCGTTTTCTGACTTCAAAGTTAAAACATTTTCTGGCAATTCAGATTACCTCAGTAGCACAGTTCAAGCCTACACATGAAAAAGAAAAATGCACACTGAGTATTACAATACTTTCAGACTTTATTGCTTATCACTGTTCTTTTGAAATCTCAGTGTCATGAACAAACATGCACTGAAAACAAAGGCATGGGCGCAATAGTCTGAAAGTTGATAAGAAATTGAGCTTTGGGATACAAATAATAGAAATAAAACTCTGCTGTCTGACCTGAACGTTTTGGCAGAGTTCCAATCTGTGGCTCACGCAAACACTGAAGTAGTTGGATTATATGGCAGGGCAGAGTTTTTATTTATAGCACAGTGTGCAGCTTGTTTCACAGTCAGGGAAGTGGCTGCAGTCATGAGCCATGAATTCCCTTAGTTTGATGAAGAGCTGACTCAGGTAAAAGTGGTGCGGTTTCATATTCAGCTTGAATCAATAGGTCTTCTTCTGTCACAGAGCTAATTAAGAGACATTTACTGTGTGAACACGACTATGAAATTGCTCCACAGTGACAGCTCATCATCTGCTATCTTACAGATGAGCACCAGCTTTTAGCTATGATCTGACAAGCACCAATACTCATCTCTTCAGCAATCCTTCCTGCTTTTTGGTTTAGTTCCAAGGTACACAGAAACTGGCAATTCTAATAGAAATGTCTTCTTGCTTGTGTTGGTTATTAGGTGCTCCTTAGTTGCTGATATATCTGATGTAACTCAGTTGGCCTTATGGAGTAGGAGGTAATTTATGTCCTTTGTTAATCAAGTCTGTATAAACATAAATAAGAAATTTTTTTTGCAGAAGATTAAAATACTAATTATGCAATTAATTTCAGCTGAAGAACTTCTTTTGAATTGTTGGCAGATTTAGGGATTTTTGCTCCAACGGAAAATCTGTACTCACCTTGCACACAAGTAACCAAGTTATGAGTGTGATTTCACACAGACTCTCTAGTACACTGGGGCATACACGTGCACACAAAAAGGCAATGGGATCTTGCTCATTTGCTTTTGGTAAAAGCATTACATAAAAAATTACCTTTTTTATCTTTCACACTTTCATCAATCCCCTGTACTCTCACAATTTTGGTAACGTGATCAAATAGCAGTTGATAAAAGCATTAGTATGTTGTTAATGTACAGCCATGAATTCTTAGAAAGCAGCTTCTCAGTAATGTAACAGATGTTTATTGTGTTCCCTTTCCACTCAGAAATACTTACAGCAATTAGCAAGGGAGATAATATGCTATTATTATACTTATTTGAAGGCAATGTGAGATTGCTCATAGTATTAAGAATGTAGAAAAGTTACATATAGGGAATAAATAATATAGGGAATAAATAATATCATTTATTCCCTGTTGAAACTTCAGACATTGTGAATAATTTTTTCCATGACATGGCCCTTCTGGGTTTTTTTTTTAATAATTTATTTCTGTATTATTAAAACACTTGTCATAAAAACTGGCACAGGGAAGACATCTCATGTAAAAACTTTGAAGTTGTGAAGCATTATTTATGTGCTTAATACACTCTTAAGTCAGAGAGCATTCCTTGGGAATTAATGTAATCTACTGCACACTGGGTTACAAGATCATAATGAGAGAGACATAGCTTCCTACATACCATAAATTCTCCAAGAGCATTTGGATAAATGCCTGAGAGAAGTACAAGTAAAAGTGCAAAGTCAGGCCTACAAAGATTGCTTAGCTGATGGTGTGCATAGATGTACATGCCCCTCTCCCACCCCAAAGTTTTCATAAGCCTTCCTTTTGTGTAGCTGATAATATTCTTTATTGGCATTTTTCTTTCAATGAAACACCGTCTGGAGAATTTATTTAAAAAAATAATGTAGACATAAGAAGATAGATTGGAAAGAGAGATTACTTCCTGCAGCTTTCTTTCATCTCTGTAGATAAAAGGCAACATGATGAAAATAGAGCAGGTGATGTAACAGATAAAGAATTTGGAAATATAGTCAGAGAACATGAACTCTATGCCATGTCATGGGTAGGAAGGGAAGTATGTGGGAGAAAAGATGAAACACCTTCATTATCAAAAATAAGGATTTATCTTATCTTAGTACTCCGTTAATCATAGACATAGCTTTTATTTTGCATGTTGTATACTTACTAGGCTTGGTATCCATTATTTTCTGCTATCCACTGATTTAGTGGATGGCAGATTTAGTGGAAGCATTTACTTCATATTTTAATTTTCTTAAGATGAGTTAACAATGCCTCTGCTTCACAATGTGTTCATAAAGCTGAATTTCTGACAAATTTAGGAATTCAATAATACATTATAAACTTATGAAGTATTTATTAGTACTTTTAAAATTAAAGATGTACTCGTAATTCATTGCTTCTTTTCTCCAGATGTGTTTGAACTGTAGAATATTTCCTTTGATCTCTGCAAACTCAAAATGTGGATCAATATAGAAAAAGATTAAAAAGATCACTTCTGATTTTTCTTAATCTGTTGGGGTTTTTGTTGGGTTTATTTTAGAGTAGTAGTAAGAAGCCAGGTCATCAGTCCTGAGATCTGTCTCATCTAATGGTGCAAGATGAGATACATTTTCCAGCTGGGAAAACTATGTGCAGTTGGAATCAATCCTTATAGGACTGGGCTGTATCCAGCAAGTGTCATAGACATGTGTGAGAACGTTCAGTTTGGAGACCAGGAATATAAGGGAAACCACTTTCTTTTGACTGCTTTTTTGGAAACATAGGGCAATTTTAAAAAATTTATATTTTGTTTGTTTGTTTGTGCCTACAGCTTTCTAAACCAAAGGAAAGTGACTGGCTAAGAGCTTTGTTGACAGACTTGACTCCATTGACTAGCCCAAATCATGGTTGTCCAAGCACAATAGAATTTAATATTTCAGTACTGCTTTTGTTACTGACAGAGTTTTCTTACTCTTTCTGAGTTTAGCATTTGATACACAACACCGCCCAGGAATTCTTACGTGTGCTTCAGATATTTAATTGCTTTATCATCTGTCCAGTTCTTAAAAATGGGGAATCTATTCCAAAGTTAACACAGAATATTGCAAGCACCTTTGCCAAATGCCAATTCAGAGCTATTTATCCTTGCTCTATTTGAAGTCCTGTTTGTCTTGGGTGTTATTTGGAGCAGACAACGCAGGTATTTTGTGTGATCATATGCGGGTTGCAATACTGGAAGTGGAAAACCATTGTGACTTCAGAAAAAGGATAATCCCATTCCATTTCCATATTTTTGCATATTACTTTAACGATTCTTGGTTCAATTATACCCAGCATGGGGGGGGGGGGGGGGGGGTGGGATTTATAAACAGTATGTCACCTATTTCTGAATGGGTATCAGCATCTAGTGTGTTTTCCTTCAATTCCAAAGCAGGTCATTACGGACAACTCATCTGCTTTTATTCTTTTTCACAACCCAAGTTCTTTCCCCAGTGTACACAAAGCACAAAACATTCTCCCTCACTGAAATGAGTATAGGAATTACAGTGGATGTTGCTCAAGAACCAGAAAGAGCTTCTTAAGCAATATGAAAGAGGTATCAAAAGGGACTTTGGACTTTTAACTACTGACTGCTATTCTTTGAGCCCAGTTTTCCATCTCCCCTGTAATGTAGGCATCCAGTCCGCATTTCTCCAGTCTGACAGGAAGGATACCTGTGGAAATTGTACCAAAGTTGAAGTAAATGCTGTTCATCCCTTTCCCACTGTGTGCAAAGCCAGGAATAACATTACAGAAGGCAGCAAGCTTTGCCAGACTGGCTGACCTTGGTAAATTTGCTCTGGCTGCTCCAAATCACCTTCTTGTTCATCATGTGCATAGGTGTGACTGTTCGTGGTGACTGAGGCTAGGGACAACTGCTTGCAGTTTCCTGGATGCTCTTGCTTGCCTTTGCTCAATTGCACTGACATATTTTTCTCTTCTCCATAGCAAATTAATCTTACTTCTCCCTGGCAATTCTCTTATGCTTCTCTGTATACTGAAGAGATCATGCCTTATTGGATTTTCATTTTCTATGTCTTAGAGATGAGAAGTAGGATGCTAGGATTCATGCAGAGCACTGAGGAAGGCAGCCCTCCTTGAAGCTTTATGGTATATACTTAGATGTGTAGAAAAAAATTAGTGGCCTTCAGTTGGAAAAATACTAATTTTTACAAGGAAACATAGGGCTGAAATGGACTTCCTGAACTCATTTTGACCACCTTGTTCTTATTCCCAAGACAGTTTGTTCCAGAGTGTAGGTCCTTGTATCAGTTTTCCAGGTATCTTCCTTGCTGCAGTTTGCCTCTTCTCTTCACAAATATGAAGCAGAAGCAATTTATATTGCTTTTCCCCAGGGCTTTGTTTGTTTGCCATATATATTTGGATGCTGTTTTCATATCTATCTATGTACTTTTCCTCCAAGCTCAATGACTCCTATTTTCTCAGGCTTCTTTCCTGGGTAATATACTCTGTACCTCTAGTCATTGAATTTGATTTTTTTTTTCCTGAATTGATCAAGATGGTCTGTTTTGCAGTGCTCTATGTATTTATCCATGAGTGATAAGAGACCTTTTTAGAAGTGAGAACTAGCACATAAAAGGACTGGGATCCATTTATTCAGATTTAAAATGGAGAAGGTAACAATTCTGAAACATACCTAGACCTTTTGGGGATTCTGAGACTTATAGATTAATTTACAACTAAAGGGTTGGAAGTACATGTTGGTTTCAAATTTATTCTGTTGCTACAGCTTGTAAATCCTCCTAGCTGTCTAATACTACTGTCTTTAACCAGGTTTGTCCCTAAAAAATAACCATGTGCTTAATCAGAAAAGGAGGTAAAACAAAGTTAGCTTTAAAATCATCTAATGCAATGTTACAGAATACTCAGCTAAAGACTTGCTCTTTCATTTGCTTGGATTATGGCAAATAAGGTAATACTTATCACAGAAGAGGATTTCAGTATATGACTACTTATTTTGTTCTATTAACACAGATAAACATGCAAATTTCAATTTATTACTGCTTGAGGGTTTTTTAACTGTTGATTTGGAGCTGCCTTATTGTAACACAGTAGAATTTTTACTTTCTTGCTGTTGGTTATTTTGATATTCTTTTGAGTGATTCCTCCCAAAGTGTTTCAAAAGATCCTCAGATGAGTAGTCACAGAGTGAAAAAAAAAAGTATTATGATGTAATAAATGGTGATGGCATGTAAGGAATGGACTCCAAATTGGCTGTGGGAAATGAGTCCCTCACTACGACCTGGGTACACAGCAACCCATGTAGCAGATTACCCGTGCACTCAGTAATAAACACTAACATCCTGGATTGTAAAGTGTAGTGTCCTCACTCTTCTCACAGAAGCAAAGGTGACTGCGGTTCTAGACTGTTTTTTAATTATGCCTTCGATTTTTGACTCTTCAAAAATGCACTGATCTCTGTAAAAGAGAGGTGGCTTAAGGAAGTGGAGATGCCAAAAACTGCCTGCCACAGAGCAGGTAATGGCAGTGATAATGCACTGCCTGCTCATGTGCACAGTCATAAGAGACTTCCTGCATTAAGGTCTATGGTCTTTAATACCAATTGCTTCAATACATTTGGAATTTATGGGCAGAGCCAGTCCAACAGCATTTGAATTCGTCAGCTGCTCAAATCCTTAGTATTTTGTTGAGCTTTTCCTACTGAGGAGAGGTTGTTAAAGAAAGTCCCTGATTTTATTCAACTGATCAACTCTAAAGTATGACCACCTTGTATGAGGCCATGTCCAAAGACCACATTTGTCTTTTGGTGTTTGCATTGGCTGATGCTTTTTAAATGCTTAAAAAAGAGAGTTAGACCTAGAAAATATGTGAGACCCTCCTTGCTCTCCACAGTCTTCTGCTTGCCTTTATTGAATATTGAATATTTATGCAGAATCTGTCAGGTTCTTTGGCCAGGACACAGTTTTCTTCATAGCCCAGCCTGGGTGGAGTTGCCTTGGACTTGTTTCCTTGGATGGGAGAAGGAGCCAGGGTTGGAAAGACAGCTCTTCTGGGCAAGATGCAGTCACTGTCTCATCAGCTCTGTCCAGGTGAAATTACATCCTGAAAAATACATACCAGGCCAGTCTGGAAAAAACAACAACAAATAAGGAGCTTTGAGAATAAAGCCAGGGGAACAAGGCCCTGGAGAACCTAAAGACATCAGTTCAAAATTAAGATTTATCCTACTACAAATAAATGATCCGTAATCTAAATTGAAATAAGGGTGTCAGGTTTCTTTATTAACAAGTAGTTTTTTTCTTGTCCTTTTAAATTTGTGCGCTGTTTATTTTAAAAGTGTTATCTATAAAAATTATTCAGCTTGAAGGAGTTTCAAAGGGCATTATGCATTGAAAATAATGTATAGGTTTGGTTTTGTCCCTATCCTTCAAAAATGTTGAATTATTCAACGTTGAATTTTATAAATTTTTACCATCAAACACCAAACTAAGTTTACTAACTGGACACATAAAGGAGCTGAATTTTCTAAGGTTCAAAATAAAAATTAAACAGAATCCCACAAGAGGAGCCAGGGTAAGGTTCTTTTAAATCATACCAAAGAAGTTTTCAGAGGTCTAACTCCTCTTCCCTTTTCCATCAGAGCTGCAGGCTTGGTTATTTTCAAACAACAGTTTTCTTCCTTGATTTCAGTTTTGTTTCATATTTTAATAAGTAATGAAAAATGACCTGCCGAATGGAAGGTGGAATTGAGTGTTGGACCACTTAAATGGGATCCCAAGTTTAAACCCAGAATGGAAGGTGGAATTGGTGGTTGGACCACTGAAATGGAATCCCAAGTTTAAATCCAGACTGTTTTCAGCTGTTCACCCTAAAAATAAGGACAAATAATTTACTAAGTCAACTGAAAAGTAATTTTAAACCAGCATCTTTAAGGAGCCTTGTGAAGGAGATAGTGATAAAAATGGAAGTGGAACTTCGGTGAAGTTCTTAAATGACCTGAAAAGAGACAAAACAGATGGCGACATTTGAGCAATGAATTTCCTTTGTACAATGGTTTCTGTAGCTACATAGAAGCTGGAATTGCTAATAACTACATCTTTACCTCTTCATTGACCTAACTGGTCCTAAAGTGCTAATGAGTGCAGCTTATTCACTTAGTTCTGAACTCTAATAATCACTAGAGAGGGATTGGCAAAATAAGTTTTAAATCCTTGTAATTTTGTAATATAAATGCTCTAACAATTCTCTTTCAGAAGTATATGTTTAGTTTATAACATTAAAGAACAGCATATTTCTGATTAGCATTAATAAAACTAAACATGCATAGCAATTTGTGAGAAAGGACACAGGAGGGGATGGGACTGACCCTGGGCCCTCACAGGGCATCTCTTCCTTTTGGGTCACTACCTTCAGCTGAACACCAGTATCAAGGAGTTTCCCTAGTGCATATTTCAGCTACTCCTGAAATTCCTATTCGTTTAGTAGTGAATTTCTTCGGCAGTGAAATTCACTATTCATTTAGTAGTGAATTTCTCTGTCATTTAAATTACTGAAACGCTTCCAGATATGAAAGAAACATGGAGGGAATTACAGTTTACGCTCTTTTATTTGCTGTGTGCATTCTGTTAAGAATGTTGATACACCTTAGAAAAGTTGCCCTCTTTGAAATGAAAGTAGTTTGTGAAGTTGTTAGTTGAGATCTCAAGGGTTAGGTTTTTCTAGATAGACATGCTTGTTTTTGTTTTGCACAGTTAACTGCTGCATGTTGACAGCCAATTCTTCTGAAGCAATGTTAGACTTGTGTAGGCATAATAATACTTCAAAAAAATGATTGAGGAACTTAATTTGCAAATGACAAAACTACCTGCAAGACTGTTAGTTGACCCTCCCCTAAAAAGGTATTCTTGGTTGCCCTCTTCATATGGCACCTACTTTCATCATTCAGTGTATTTGTGAATGTGAATCTTATGCTAGGAACCTTAGTGTTTGATGTAATCTCTTATGAGAAAGGATCCTCAGCTAATCTTATTGGAGAATACAAAGACAGATTTTCTGCAGAAGTGCAGAGTAATTTGGCAAGAGGCACTGGGCACAAACTGGAATACGGGAAATTCCAGTTAGATATTAGGACTTTTTTTTTTAAACAGAAATATGCTAAGCACTGAAACAGATTACCCCAGAGATGTTTTGGAATCTGTGTCCTCAGAGGTGTTCAAGACTCAGCTGGATGTGGCCCTGAGCAACTTGAGGCTTTGAGCAGGGAGTTGAACTAGATGACTTAGAGAAGTTCCTTCCACCCTAAGTTATTCCATTATTCTGTGCTTGTGGCTGCTTTAGAAGTGTGTCTTGTTTATTGTAGTATATAGAAACAGAACTATTTTTAAATGCTTCCCATTTTAAGATATATTTGGGTTGCAGCCAAACAACCAATATTTCTCCATGTTTAGCAGCCAAAATAAATACAAAAATATAAAAGAGCAGAAAAGAAAAGTTTCATAATTTTAGATTATCATTGAAAACTTGCCTGGTGGTACTATGACACCAGATTTGGAAAAATGAAAGCACTGCTGTGAATGATCTGAATAAATGAGGTAGTGCTCACAAATAGATGGTGCTAATATATTTTCGTAAGGCACACTTCATTTGTCTAGCACTCTGGGAGGCAGTGCTGGGTCTTGCCTTCATGCCCCTTAAAATCTTTGAAATAGTGGAAAATAAACAGTTTCAATGTAAGGCAAAAGGAATTCTGGCAACAAAGCCAAATTTGCTGTAATACACTACAGCTGTATTCACCCTCTAGTTTTGTAGGGCAGAGTTCAAGGATCCTCACACTATGGATAAAAACAAAAAATAGGACTGTATTTGATCACAAGAGACCATGCACACCTAAAGTGCGCAGTAGACTCCTGGTATGAGTGAAAGTAACATCTAAACTTCTAAAAGTTTCAATATATTCTTGCCTTTGTCTCCTGGGGCCTATGCATTCTAACTAGCCACACTATGGTGCTTCCATCTGGATTCTTTGGGCCATTGGTAGCTATTTTCTTCTTTCTGAAGAGCTGGTGGTGGCTGGTTCTCTGATGATGCAGCTGATTCGTTATTAAGCTGTTTTTCATTCTCTCCTTGTATAGGCAGACTCCTTTTCTCAGAGTGATGCCAACATTCCAAGTGCTCTGATGCACTTAATGTTGTGCTTTTACTTCAGATGTGCTTTGCACATTTTCTCCTGCTGATCTTGGCCATCAGCTGACTTTTGTTGAAGACAATACTTGCAGATCAGTGCAGAATTTCTGTTGGCAAGCCTGAAGGGAAAGATTGTGTTTCAGAGGTAGCTATAGATCTCAGAATCTTCCATTTGGAAATGGCCTCAATGAAAAAGAATTACATTACAAATGCAAATTCTTAAGACCAGGGTTTCACTAACAAATGCCAAAAACTGACACAAATTAATGGAATTAGAGGGCATCTAGTTTATCATTTGAGTCTTTCAGCAAGGAGATGCAGGGAAAAAAGGTCTCCTGGAATCCTAATAGAAAAAAATATCTCAAAATCAAACAGATTCTTATCTCAGTATCATAAGAGTTAAGTTCCTGTGACTTCCCTTGTCCATTCAATCATATTTAATGAATATTTATCTGAGTGATAACTGAAAGAGACATATTGCGAAGAATGAGAATGCTGTCCTGGTTAGTTGTTCAAAATGCTGGGAGATCAGCACAAGTGAAATCTATATTGTTAATATGCTGCTGGGGGTAGTCCCCATTTACCAAGATAATTTATAAATCATTTGTATCTGCCTTGCTTTAGGCTGGCCCTGTCTTGATTAGACTGGCAATGTCTGTGCAGCACATAGGATTGAGCTATCCTTGTCCTTGGTTGCTCCACTTCAGTTCATACGCCTCCAGAAACTGGTCATTTATTGTTTTACCAGTTAATACTCATCCCTCATTTTCACTGATTCTGGAATGCACACAGCCCACGAATAGGAATGTGGTTTAGTCATTTGAAGCTGGCATCTGTGTTGTTGCTTTAGCAGTTATTTTCCCTGAAAAACATGTGTCTAAGTTAAAGTGAAGAAGATTTGTCTGCTTGCTCTTTGCTGCTCTTTGGGTCAGGTTTTAGGAAAGACAGGTCCTGTTTGCCTAACCTGATCTCCTCTCATGACAGGGTCACACACTTACTGGATGAGGAGAAGGTTGTGGATATTGTGTACCTTCAGCAAGGCCAGATGCTGCACCTGTCTCATGACAACCCAAAGCTGCCTGGTGAGAAAGGACTTGAGTGTGCTGCTCACCAGCAGCTGAGCATGAGCCAGGGTGTACCCAGGTGGCCAAGAGCCCAATGGAAGCCCAGCCTTTATCAGCAGGGGTGTGCCAAGCAGAACCAGGGAAGTGGTCACACCCCTGTACTTGGCGCTGGAAGAGCTGCACTCTAAATCCTGTATTAAGTTTTGGGTCCTTCTCAACAAGAAAGATGTTGAGGAACTGAAGCATGTCCACAGAAGGGCCTCAAAGCTGGTGAAGGGGCTGGAGCAAAAGTCTTATAAGGAGGCGTTGAGGGAGCTGGGGAAAAGGAGGCTTGCGGGAACTTATTTCTCTCTCTTCAACCACCTGAAAGGAGGGTTTTGGGGCCAGGTGGGGGTCAGCCTCTTCTCCCAAGTAACAAGTGACAGGACAAGAGCAAATGGCCTCAAGTTGTGCCAGGGGAGCTTTAGGTTGGATACTAGGAAAAATATCTTCACCAAAACATGAAACATTAGAACAGACTAGATGTGGCACTTGGGGACATGGTTTAGTGGTGGACTTGACAGTTCTGGGTTTATGGTAGAACTTGATGATCTTGATGGTCTTTTCCAACCTAAATAATTTTTTCATAACTTTTTTTTTCCTAAACTATACAGGGACTCTGCAATACTTTTTGCCATCACTGTGCTTAAAAGTAAATTAGAGGAAAATGACCTGCCCTGTTAAGACAGGGTGGTGAGGACAAGGATTTATTTTTTAAATTTCAAGTGCATCTCCTTTTCTTCATTCCTGCCTTACTCGCTTTTTAAAAAAAAATATATTGTTCCTGTTTATTTTCTGCTAGAACTGTCTTTGATTTTAAAAGCTCTCTTGGTGGTTTTGATATGCTAGCTATAAAAAAGAGGTCTAAAGGGTATTATATCAAAGCTACTACTGTTTTGGGATCCCATTTAAGCTTTATAATTGCAGAAACCTGACTGAGGGTTTTAAGGCTTTAATAAAATCAAGACTCTTTGTCACTATAATTAACTGCTTATGAATAAACAACGGTGTCCATCTAACTGAAATCAGACCCAGTTGAATATAATCTTGATACAGAATTAAGTCTTCAAATTGATGTAAAATATAACAGAGATACATAGATACAATTGTGGGGGGAAATGGTTTAAATTATTTTAAATTTAAAATTAAATTTATGTTCTCTAATTTTTTGTTTACAAATTCATGTTTGAGACTGATTAAGAAATTTATTATGGAAATCAAATTACCATATTTGAATTAAGTTCTGTAAGTCTTCTTTTATTCTTAGACATGAATACTCAATAGAGACCAGGAGACCATCACTTCAATAATGCTTAACGGGTTTTTGAAGAATCCATAATTTAAACAGATGTAGCTCATGGTCAGTCAGATATAATATTCCTAAACTTTGTTACCAGTTTTTACAAAGAGTCTTTATAAAGCCCGTTTGTGCTATTTCAAGTGCGTTCTTATTTCTTCCTGGTTTGTGCTGTCTGGAGCCCTGTCAATATTCAGAGTTGCCCGTCCTCAGCAGTCTTGTGTACTGAAAATAAATGAGCTAGGATGTCATGGAGATTAGTAGCCACTGCAGCCCTTTTCCCCGTGAAGGTATTGCTCTGCTGAAAATGCCAGAGAACTGAGTTTTCTAGAAGCCTTGCAGTCTTCTGGAACCTGGCAGAGTTGCCTTCGGAAAATTGTGACAGTTTCCTGGCTGAATGATTTTTCTTGATCAGTCTTTAGATAAAGGAAGGGAGGCAGATGTTTTCCATCAATTTTGCTTGTACGCTTCTTTCTGTAAAGGGAAGAGGCATAAAGTGCTGGCTTAAGGCTTTACATTCTGTGTGCAGACAACTGCAGATGCTCAAATCATCTACTAAAACAAAGTAAAGGTTTTGGTCTCTTGGCAACTCTAGTCATTAGAATTTCTCTAAAAAAAGCGGGATATGTTGGGGTGATACCAGAGAATCAGTATGTACTTGTCTAGAGAAAGTTTGAATAGCAGTCTGCAATTACTGAGAGAGAGAAAAAGAGACAAAGAAGAGAAAAAGGAAGGGAAGGCAGGAAGGAAGGAAGGCAGGAAGGCAGGCAGGAAGGAAGGAAGGAAGGAAGGAAGGAAGGAAGGAAAGAGAAAAGTTTAGTATCGCTGTATCCTATTATTCAAGTATCGCTCTATCCTATTATTCAATGATATGTTATTTGTCATTTATCTCATAGTTGTTCTTCAGGATTTAGTTCCTGAAGCAAAATTATTATCTGCAAAATTCTGGGTTTTCCTGATAAGTTAATTTCAACCCTCATATTTGAACAGATGCCTGAAAATCTGCTGGGGATAAAAATTTATATTTTGAGAATGAGAGGAGAAATATCAACACAAAATGTACTAGTCCAGTGCTGGTGTTGTAAGTTTGGAGGAAAGCCAACAATTCAACAGTTCTGAAAATATGATAGGCCTAACAGTAACAAGGGAGTATTAAAAGTGTACATACCAAGGAAGGAAAAAGGAAAAGCCAATCCTCCCTTACCCCACCAAGAAGAAGCCAAAACACCAACTTGTAGCCTAAAACCTTAGTTATTCTGTTGTGAAGTCATTCTCTGTTGCTACAAGTTAAATTTTTGCAGATGGATATAAAAGATGTTTCTTACTTTATGTGCTGTTCCCCTGGAAAGCATAAAAATGAATGTTTAAAAAGAGTTTCTTCGTAGTTTTGAGTAAAGCATTTATGTTAGTTAGGTGTCCTGGTGTAATTCCAAATACAAAATTACATTTCCAGCCCAGCATTGGGGGAAAAAATTGTAGAAGATTTATTTGGATCTAGTTGCTGTTTATCCTCTAACATAATTTCTGAGTGTGATTAACTGATTAACCTAATTTTACAACTTCATATTTTCTATTAAGAAGCAAAAAAAAAAAAATCGACCCAAAAACTTGTGCATTTCTCTCCTATGGATCCTACATATGGCTAATATTACTATAACTCTTGCATTTAAAGGAAAAAAACACTTGCATTTTTTCCACTTACTTCATGCATGGTTTTACTACTGCAATTGTAAATGTTAAAACAAATGATAATGCTAAACTAGTGGAAAAACATTCATGCTGGCAACCCTATTATACATGACTGTTAGTTCACTTTTATAAATACATTGTGTTTCCAGGGGACATCACCTATAAGAAGTTTTTCAGTTGCATGCTATTAGCAAATTAAACAGTGCTATATTGTTATGTTGTCATGTTCCATTACTGAATATGTGATGGCAAGGTAATGCATTCTGATCTCCTCTTTTTCACTCTTTCCCCAGTGAAAAGGCAGAGTCTGAAGGTTCAGATCAATGCGACAGATGACACTGTTTGCATGAGGTATCTTCGACCCAGTCAAAGCACCAAACTAGAAGGTTTTGTCCTGGGTTATGGAAGCAACTTCTTTTCTAATCAGTACATTCCTTTACCTTCAGAAGGAAAAAACTATGTAACAGAACTTGGTAAGACATATTTGCTTTGCATGCTGTTGTTGTAATGAATTATGGGAAGAGACTGAGGAGAATTTGAACCTTCTGTTCACCTAATTTTTTGTTTTATTGGGTTGTTGCTTACGGTTTCTTTGTGTTTGTTTAAGGTTGCTATCAAGAATTTCAGTGGAAAGTGGAATTAGCAGATCCTTCAAGGAGAGCAACTAGTTCTTGTCTGGAAATGTTGCTTACTGGTATTTATTTGTTTTGGGGATTTTAGTTTTAGTGAGAGCCTGCACTATACTTGAACACATCACACATCAAATGGGATGGTTTGCCTGAAGATGCAGCTGTAAAGGAGAATACTAGGAAAATGTACATGCTTTTAACAAACAATAGAAGAAGCAGTTAAAGAGTCTTGAGAATGGTGTGGTTGATTCCTTTTGACAGAAACATACATATCAACATGGTGCCTCTTCTGGTAGGGATCTACTCCAGTATTACATGTTATAGATTAACCTCTGACTTCCATGTCAGAAGTTATCAATAGAATTCCATGAGATGTTTTATGGAAGAGATTAAACCATGTCATGAATGCTGTATCCTGTTATCTGGAATAGGGAGAAGGAAGAATGAATTATTAAAACAGATTTATCAGGATTTGACCTTTTGAGAAATCTGTTAAATCCCTAGGGATTTTCCTATTGATTTCTTTAAGTTTTTCTAGCCTGAAATGAATCAATTTACCCTCGTCATTGTAATCGTTGTGATCTTGGTGTAAAGCAAGGGGGAAGAAAGGATGCATGAGCATAGAAGTAATAATTGCCATGTTTTTGACGTGTGCAGTTAAGGCCATTGTGGGTGTCTGCTCCAGGCTGAAAACTGCAGAATAAAAACTGAAAAAATGAGATGTTAGACACAGAATAATTAAGATATTGGAGACTGATAGGATCACTGTAGCAAAGGATAACTTTCCTTTTCATGAGTTGGTACTCCTGGGCTCTCTCTGTGATTCTATCACCCATCCAGTGTTTGTCTTCATAACCATCGCTTAAGCTGGGTCTGGCTTTCCTAATTCATCCTATGTGTAACTTTTGAATCAGTTCACTAAGAATGATGTACAGGATTTTCTGTAGTGTACTGTGCATTAGGCATAACAATGCCTGTTGCAGGAGTAGTGAGGATTAATTTTTGAGGATTAATTTTTTCAGGTACTCTGAGGTCTTAGGGAAGAGCAAGAAAAGGACTGAATGTAACATTGTGTAAGATCATTTACACTCCTTATGTAATAGAAGCTTTTATATCTAATGTTTTGCAAAACTGAAAGCTCAAGGTCACCTGGAATTTCAGGTATATTGATACTTTGTAGCTTTAATCATAACAGTTAATGGCTGGAATCTAGGCACCTTTCTTTAGTTCCACAGCGCATCAGAGCGCTGACCATATGCATATCCATTTGCTGTAGGGTGTCTGGAGAGAGAAGAGCACAAATGTTGAGGAATACTCTTCCTTTATGATTATTTCAAAGGAGAATAGCATCAAAATTTTATCTCCCTCATGCTAATAGAAGTTGTTAGTTTCCTTGTGACAATAAATCTGTGCTTGTGACTTCTGAATGTCCAGTAACTAAACATGCAAAATGCAACATAATGTAGGTAGCAAGACAAGCATTTCTAACTTTCAGAAAAATGTCATCTTTGAAAAGACAGGAGTAAAAGAAGTTATCAGCAATATGTACTTCAAGTTGCAAACATTTATTTGAGGCAATTACCAGTACATTTATTGGAGCTGTTGCTTTTAGTTGAGAGATTTAGGGTTAGATTGAATCCCTTGGGTACTTGTTTATTGGAAGCAGAGAGTGCATAATCTTTCCCATTTCACAAATATTAAACACAACATTAAGCTGCAGCTTTGACTGTGCTTTCCAAATTTGTATGGAACACGAGCTAAAGCAATAAACATCAGTTGTGCTTTTGGCTCTACTTTAGAGTGACTTGTGTGGCAGAAATGAAGACAGAGATGATTGCTAGCACACTCCCTTCTCCCCACCATATTTAGCGATCAGTTGCTGGCAGAAACTGGAGGAACTGCAGAATGGTTCTCAATTCTAGGAACAATGATTACAAGTTATTGTGGCAGCCAGAGACCTCAGTTCTAGCATACACTTTATATTGATTTTAGAAAAAGCAAGGTATTGTAGAGGGACAATAAAAATACTCTCAAGAAGTATGCCAAAGATATAACCCTCCTAGACCCTATTGCTGAAAAATCTCAGATTATCTTTGTACTCCTAGTACATCTCATATGTGATGAAGCTGGCCTAGTATGTTATCTTCATATTGAAACAATGTACTTTTCAATTTCATATTCAAGGTTGTCTATCCCATGTTCTAGATATTCTAGTGATCCAAGTGCCACTGCATACTCTGAAAATAGTCTTCAGTGTGCTCTACACATTTTTCCACAGTCAAAACAACTAGGTTTATACAAAAAAAAAAAACACATTCATTTTTGTCCTGAGAACTCCTTTTTGGTCCTCTCATGCTTTGACTTATCTGAATTTTACAGAAGGCAGGTGAGTTTATAGGCTTCCCTGAACAGTGATAGGTGAGGCTTTTTTTGAGCAGAATGTGGAAGAAGTGGTTCCCGAATATGAAAATTTATTGTGGTCTATTTATACCAAGACTAATACAATTTAGTGCTTCCTCCCTTGTCAGTTTTAGTGGTTCATGGAAAGAGAAACCTTTCCCGGTCAATTTAGGGACTATGATCACAACCTTAAATTAGTTTGTAGTGAAAGGTCAAGATTAGAAATGGACGTTTAAGGGCATTTGTTACTCTCTAAAAGGTATGTATGTTTTTCTAATGCATTAAGGAGCAATGCTGTGGAATATAATCCCCTGGGAGAGATGTTAGATCCAGGAAAATGGAGGATCCATGAAAGTGGATCTTGTTCTGGTAGAATTAAAATTGTTTATTCTGTGAAAATTTTTAAGAAAAAGTCATGCAGATACACAATCAGCTGTAGACTACTACTAAAAAAAAGCATTAATTTATGTGTTAGGCTAATGCAAAAAAACACACAGACCTCACATATAAGTCATTATTCCCTTCTTAAAATGCATCAGTCCTTTAAAATGTAATTTCTCCTTTCTAACAAAGAGTGTAGGTCTACAAGTAGAATGAAGTGCCTTGCAGACATTTCTACATTTCTTTGGTTTAGTTAAGCATCCCTGGTTTTGTTACAGAGCAGCATAATCGATACTCTGTTTGGGATAATTGTCCCCAGTTGGAACTGGAATGTGGAAGATGACAATATACACAACAATATATATTTGTAAGGACCACAAATTCCATATTGGCAACATGCCCAGTGTAGATTGTTATGAAATTTATTGTCAGCTTTTCTGCTGGGTCACACATCTTTTATGATCCTCTTAGCAGGAAGCTTGAAGTCAGCAGATGTATTAATGAAAAAAATTACAGGTCTATAGATGGATATATTTTTAAAGAAATTATTAAGGACATGACATTTCCTAGGATTTTCAGAAAAGATATATGATTTTGTGCATGTGACATTGACCTACATTTCATCCATTAAAATATTCAGCACCTCACTGCAGTAATTCTTATCTTAAAATATCTGTTTTCCCTTCATTTTGCAAATTATATAGTAATTGAGGCAGTAATTGGATAACATTATCAATAAATTGGGATCTGCCTGCAGGGGGCATGGGCAAAGAGAAAAGAATCCTGTTGGTTTTTCTGAACTTGTGATGAATTTCTGCTGGCAGCAAAGTCTTGAGCAGCTTCATGCTCTAGTAGATAGCTCTGAATATACTGAAATGACAATGACAAGGCAGCAGCAAAGTTTGTTCCCAAGAATTATGCCTCTGTTTCAGGACACCAGATGTGGTTTGTGCTGAGTGTACTTTGTGTGCTCACATGACAGTAAACAACATGATTTTTGGTCATGAAAGCTATTCAGTGTCCAAAGATATCATGATGTTAATTCTGCTAGACTAAAAGAAAGGTGAATGGACCCATCCAAAAGCTCTGGGCTTGACTTAAAACTTTATCTTAATTTTTTCAGTCTTCCTGACTTGTAAAGAAAGTATTTGCTTAAGATATTTGTGTTAGTCTTTTCTAACTTGGCTAGAAAGACTGCAAGCCAGCCTCCTAGAAATTGTTGATACTGTTGGAGAAACCCAAAAAGTTGGGTGGAGACAGGAAATTTTTGCAAGAATGAACAGCAATTACTTAACAGAATGAACAAAATTATTTTCCCTTTCAGTTTCTAAAACCAGCTCAAAGTTGGGCAATGCTTTTTCTTTTTCTTTCCTTGTACAACATTGTACATTGTAGGAGGAGCATGTCATGGTAATCCTGCTTCATAACAATGCCAGTAAGTGTTGTGTGAATTTCGTGTTTATGTATGTATATGAGAGGGTTCTAGTACCACCTTGAGCACATTTTAGAAAGTGTAATTCAGGGATCTGTGCTAGAGCAGTGCTTAGCTAAAAGATCTTGCTGTGCAGTTTCTTATCAGTTACCAGAAACTGGCAGTTGTATTATACCTGCATGCTTTTCAAGATGCCAAATAACGTGAATGTTAATTCAGCATTATGTTGCCTCCTGCTAACTTACCAGAAAGCAGGTTCTCATTGCTAATGCTAGCAGAGCCTAGTGGAAGGGAGGAGCTGGAGGTGTCCAGCAGCTGTCCAGGTGTTCATACAAGCCAGCCTCTTTGTCCCACTTTTCTGTCTTCTCCCATGCTTGTTACACTACACTACTTTCCATCCTCCTCTTCCTGCAAATTTGCCTTTAACAACATTCCATGGTAAATCTTTAGCAGTCCCTAAATACAGATTAAGGGCTTGCAGCCTGAAGCAAAAAAAATAGTTTGTTTTGATTTCTGAATCCAGTGGTCCATGAATTCTAATGATGCATTTGTAACACTACTTTAAGATTTATTCTAAGTTCATCAGTCAGTTCATACTTACATTGTTTTGCTTGCAAGTGCATCTTGGCTGGGCTCTGAATAGTGTGCTTGAACAGAAGCAGAATTTCCCAGCATTTTGTAGTGCCTGTTAGTTGCCTGCTGCCACTGATTTAATAGCCTAGCTCATGGCATGTGAAAGTAAGAGCTCTGCTTTGTTAATCTGATATGTCAGTGGCATGTATTTTTGTTACATTCTAGTTGTCTTCATAAACTGTTAAGGTAGGTAATAGAAGCTTTATTCTTTTAATAATTTTATTTTTTAATATAATAGCCTGTGTTTGGGGAATTACACCACTAATAATTAGGCATGAATTTATGGAGGAGCACTTTTCTGGTACATGTGGGCATTTTTCTAGAGTATTTTGTGGTTAAAGAATTGAAAGTGGTCACTCTTTGGACTTTATTTCTGATCTGAAAGGAGTTCTTAGCCAAGATATTTGTTGTTCTAGCCTTAGTAAAGGGGGTTAGACAGTAATAGATTCAAACAAGTGGTCTTAGAGCAGCAGCCCTCCAAGAATGTGGTAGGCATCAAGGAGCTACTAAGATTTTCATAGGAAATTTGCAAATGTATCTCAAACTTAGCTTGTTAAAGCTTGCATTGTTTTGTAGGGATCCTTCATTTATGAGATTGTGGATCCTCACAGATGGGAGACAGACAGATCTATATTTTGCATCTTTATCATATATGTCTCTGTTATATACTGATTAATATTGAAATGATTCTTGGAGGCAGATGCTGGATTCATGCATCTGTATCCAGACTGGCATCTTAAGGTCATTTCAACATTGAGCTTAATTACATAACTATCCTTTTCTTACTAAATACAGTTCAAAGAAAATAAGAAATATTTAGTTGCAAACAGGATTGTCTGTACTCCGTGGTGTAGTTTACTTGAGGTTATAATTTTATTTTTCAAACAAGCTTCTCTTCTTAAATATATTTTCATGCAACTAGCTGATCTAGTCTGTGAATCATAATTACATCCAGTCAAAGATCCATATTTTTATGACTGACTATCACATTTTCCTACCTACCTCCTATTTCAGCAATTTATCTCTTAAGCATTATATGAATTAGTGCAATTTATGGGGTTTTTTTAAGTTCTGGTATTCTGCGGAATTTTCATTTTCTTCTGCTGTGTTACTCACCTCTCCCCAAGATTCCTGCTTCTTATAGACATGGATCTGTGGAATGGATTATGAATATATAGGCATCATAAAAGAACACAGATTATCATGAAATATTTCCTGTAACTTGACAGAATTTAATACATGGGTGAGGCAATGTTTGAACGCCCTAAAAATGAATTGGGTCGTAGTAGCATCAGATGATTTCAGCATTGTGATGATGACTGATAGTCATATTTCTCAGCAAGAAGACTGAATCAGTGAAGAAACTCAGTAGTCTTCTGAACTTACTAAAAGAAATGTTGATTTGCAGTGGAAGACTAAGAAAGAACTCCCAATTCTAATGAGTCAGGGCTCAACATGATATTTAAAAAGCTTTCTGCATTTTTTAATTTCATGTGTCTTGCATACAGAATGTATATCTGCTCAGAATAAAAGCATTTCAAGGCATGTGTCCTCCTGTCCATGCATAATGCTTTGGTACTGTGCATCAAACTAGTGAATTTAACTTAAATTACAGTTGCTCTACTCTTAACATCTATATAGTAGCATGGGTAGTTCTGCTCAAGAATCACAGAATCATATTTCGAAATTAAGATATAGCTTAAACACAGTACAGAAATTTATTGTTGCATCCCAGGTATTGAATAGATTTGTTTAACAAATTCATTTTCTGATTTCAGGTATAATGATCATAATATTGTCTTAAGTTCAGTGGTTCTAAAGAAGTGGTACTTTTTAAACCTGGCTCTTCTCTAACAGCCCTCTGTCAACATCTAGTCTCAGCCTGTTTTCCTAAATACTTCCTTTTGTAGGTTGTATTACAGTCAGAAGAGACATGAATTCTCTGGAAAATGGGAATGTGTTGTATTCTTTATTAAGGCAACATTTGTTAAACTCACCAAAATAAAGCTTAATGAACAGCATATAACACAAAGTATTTTAACAGAGAACACTTAGTCACAGAACGAAAACACCTGAAAACTGCCAGTTTTTGTAGCTGAGATGTCCAGTGAGGCATTAACAGCCTTTGTGTATTGCCGTATTTTGTTTAGCAGTTAGTCTATTTCTATACTGCTACACAAGTAATTTCAGATTTCAGCCAGAATTAATTTTTCCATTTATAGAGCAGGGAAAAACTGTTTCAGAGTATTTTAATAATTTTCTTTCACAATTTTTGGACATTTTACTGGTAAACCCATAAATTTTTACTTTTGAAGACTGGCTTTGTAGTTCTCAAACTTTCAAGGTCATGCTTTAAAATAATCTTGTTGAATACTTTGTGAGAGTTATAACGTCTCACAAGTGGGCATAAATGCAGAGCAGAAAACTGGGTTTATAATACAGGGAAACCAAATTATTTTAAAGTGTTGCTTATTTCTATTTTTGAGTCTCAAAACAAAAATATCTGAGTGGTTACACAGCTCCCACGCTTGTGTACCCCTCTAAATATTAAAAAACATTTTTTGTAAATGGAGATGTATTTGCACTTTAGGGTTCCTTTTTTAACTAATTCTTTTTTCCACACTGCTTTGATCAGCTGTTTTCAATGCTTATCTTGATTTTTTGGTGCAGATGAAACCCATTTAAAAAGACTAATTAAACAATTAAAATACATCCATAGTATGGGTTTCCATTGCTTTAGGTGCACAGAATCAGAGAAGTTAAGTTAGAGTGGTTTTCCCCACACTGGCAGAACCTTTTCAGTAGTACAGCAAGCTTTTGGTTTTTTTGGTACTGCTTTTCTTTCTCTCTCTTTACAGAAATCTGAGTGTAAGAGAAAAATGAATGATTTCTTAGCAGTTCTGTTTAGTTGGTAGAATTCAAGGTGCCTATTACACTGAAATACACAGGAAATTCAGTCTCTTATTTATACTTATACATTTAGATAAATGTATCTGAACCGGAATTAGAATTCTATGTAGTGTAATCCTGTTTTTTAAAAGCTATAGTAAAAATAATTTTGGTCAGTAGAGAGTGAGCCAAATTCTGCCCGCGGATATCTTGCTGGAATCTCCTAAGACAACTTCTCTCATGTTGCAGTTAAGAGGGAATAGAGCTTAGTTTTAAATAATTAAGAAGGGCAGAAATCTCTGACATCTGGTTTTAAGTGTAAGGGAAAATCTTATTCTTGAAGAGGAATTCCCCAAACTAAAATAAATATCTCAACCTTGTTTTAATCAAATCATTTATTATTTTGATCTCAATGAATTTTAAAGAAAACAGCCTAAAGATCATGAAGATTGGACAATGTGTCAAGAATTCACTGACTATTTGACTTTTCCTTATTAATTTCGGATTAATCTCTTTTTCAAATAAATAGCACATCCGTACTAATTCCTTTTTCATTCATTTGCAGATGCAGAACCACGGTATTTGGTTTCAGTAAGACCAGCACGTGTTTCAAATAACAAGAAATCTTGTTCAGGTATTTTAATATTACTGCATCTCTTTCTTAAAATATTTGAAAGAAAACAGACCCCTGTGCTAGGTTTCTCTGAAAAGATGTTTCTACCTCTTGGCGTTTCACTGGGATGCACAAATTCCATACGTGGAAAGGTAAAATGTAGGACAGCGTTTCCTAGTCAGTAACCACACACACAGTGCTCAAAAAAATGAAGATGTACCTAAAGATTTTTTTTGCATAAAGTACTTCCAAATGAGAATGCTTACAAATTTAGAGTGCTAATTTCTGGTGTTTAAAGACATTAAAGTTATCCTTCCCAAACTACAAATAAGGATTCCTTCATCCATAGACATGTTAATGCTCTTAGTTCCTCACTGGAAAATGGTAGTGTGTGTCTGTCTCTGTATAAATCTACTACTAAGTTTGCTAATGAGAGAAGTTACAGAAAGTGATATTTCCAGCTGAATCTACACATGGCAGAGTAGAAATCTGAATTTTGTTTTCATCTGTTTCAAAGTCTTTCTATAAGACCTTATGTCATTAATATTGTTAATTCTGAATTCCTTACTTTAATATGGAGACTTAATTCTGTACTTTAATGTGGAGACTTCTTGCAGGATGACTGGACTGTTATAAAAAATAAACTCGTGACCATCTCTGGAAGCACTCAAGGTCAGGTTGGATAGATCACGTCTGAGAAACCTGATCCCATTGAAAATGTCCTTGCTCCTGGCAGGGGACTTGGACTAGAAGGTCCTTAAAAGTCCCTTCCAACCCAAATTATTCTATGATCTTTGGATGATTTATTTTTTTTCCTAACTCCTGGTAATGATTGGGATAAACTTTTTCTTGCTCTTTGCCAGGTATAACACAATATGTCTAGAAAGATTTTGGGAAGTGATTTACCCTTCAGATGCAACATATATATGTTGGTTTTTAACATAGGTTTAGTAGCAACATATTCATCATCAACATAAAGTTAAAACCAACACAGTTAACATTTCTAAATGTACACACATGTATTGGTTGAAAATAGAAAACAGGCTGTCACTGGGGCTGGTTAAGTGAAGAGGTAATAGGGTTGAAAGGCATGAGTAGAAAGTTAGTCAAATATGGTTCACAACAGTGAGAAAAAAACCCTTTAGATCAGTGGCTTATAAATTTTCAGGAAATGTTGGTCACCTGTATGTTTTGAGGAGGTACAGATCCTTTAGATTTTTGAAGCATGTAATGTGATGTAAAGAATATATTGATTTCCTATTGTCAATCATCTTTCAAACACCAGAGATTCTCCTTAGGCCTGTAGTAGTCCATAAACAACAGGTTCAAAATAGAGCCTCTACATAATTTGTTTATTTCCTACTATTAGCTTTTAAACTTTCTTTAAGTTCTTTTTTCCCACAAGAACTGTACTCCTTTATACATGGCAAAGCTAAAAGTTCAGTATCATACAAAACCTGATTTCAAAATAGTCGGTAATTAAAGGAGAAAGTTCCTGCAGATACAGACACTGATTCAGATCTGCCTGCAGTTAAAAGCAAAAGAACTTTTGTACATTTAATTTTACTCTTAAGAATGCTCTAGAAAATATTTATTATGTGTAGATATATTTGCAGTGTTACTGAGAAACCTGCCAAGAACTTTCTATTTTTATCACATCCATGGAGGCTTTCTAATGTCCTGGACTCTTCTTCCAAGACTCCGTCTTGGACTACATCACTCTTCTGTGATATAGTCCAAGGTAGCCAGATTTTTAAATTTAATCTACCTATAGCGTATTCTTATACTAAGTGTACTTAAACCACCAAATGGCCATTTTCAAAAACTAGTTTTAACTGGAATGTTAGGTTGAAAAAGTGACCATGGACGCTGCCACTTTTGTGAATCATATGTTAGAAATAATGACCATGAAAATTAGAGAACTGTTGCACCTTTCCTTTCAAGCTTAGAAGAGATCTTCATTTACTTAATTATCCATATGCAAAAACTTTCCTTTGCATAATGCAGGAGAGAGAAATTAACTTTATATGTTTCCTGTGTAGGTCGGAACAAGACACAGAAGCCTCTGCAGCTGGTGGTTGGCACTCTCACCCCAACCTCTGTGTTTCTCTCTTGGGGCATCCTAGTCAATCCTCAACATGACTGGACAGCAACAAGTAACTGTGCTAGTGACAGGTAACAACAGAAAAGGATGGGCTTTATTACTACCATGAGTTCACTCAGGGCAGCTCTCTGCTGTGATTAACATAACTTTTACAGTAAAAATTAAAGTGTTGTAAACTATAGTTCTGTATGTGAAGCCAGTTTTTTCATTTGTTCACACTAGTGCTTTGCAAATCTTTACTTGACAGCAACTTTAATGAGAGGTCTACACACTGAATTACAAATCTTGCTATTTCACACTGGATCCTCTGTTCTTAAACTAATGGCCTTGGCTTGACCTTCATTTGTATCTGAACCAACTGAAACTTTGTTAAATCACAGGAAATATTTTACTTTAGAGTTGACAGAAAAAGTGTAAAAGAAGTCTTTTGTTGTTCTGAGGTCGGGGAATGATGCCTTGTTTTAACACCGTTTGATTTTTGTTTTCTTTATTTTGTCTTATCACTAAAACTGATACAGTACAGCTTTCAGTCATTTTCTGTTGTAAGTAAAAAGGGGTCTCTTCTATGTCAATATTTTTGGCATTTACTGGGTGGTGCAGTAGGTGAGAAACTCAGGAAGGCTCACCAAGTAGCAATTTCAAGAGAAGTCATAGTGCAGAAGAGCTTCTCAATTAAGTGCAAAATTATGGTTTAGTCAACCCTCTGTAGATGAATAAAGTTATTTAAATTGCTAATGCAGATGTTTTCCCTACTTGTGTTTCTCTTTATATTCTTCCTTGATGGCAGTAGAATATTTTTACTTTCATTTACTTTGTGTGAAGCTCTATTCTACTCAGCAGTGTTTTGTAAAACTAAAAAGAAACTTTGTGAACCCATGGGATGCATCTACATCTGTTTTGCAACTGTTATCTTTTGAGTTTTAAATGTTCTCTTTTTTTTTATGATTCAAAACATTTCTTTTACTTGTCTAATATTTGTCAAATTTGGAGCTAATTTAGACTTGACTTTTCTTACTCTGGTGTTCATAAGAAAACTCTAGCTGACATGATTAAACTGGATGTCAAACATAGGCTGTGTTAAAAAACACATCCCATTTAGCCAGGATGACTTTTTTCATAGCTTTACATAAGTTTCATACCTCATAAAAGGACTGATCCTAAATTTCTCATGAAAAAAATTTGGATCTTCATCACCAACCAGAATTTCAAACACTATTGAAAAATAATGTTAATGCTTATTAGGAAACAGTTATGGAATGTTAGTAAATGTCCAAGGATGAAATTTGAGTGGATGTTTCTTCAATAGAAATAAAAGTTGGTTAAAGCTTAGATTTTGCTCTTTCAGTAAAGGAGGAAGCAAATATTTTTCTACTGTGCAAAACTGGAGAAATGAGCTGATCTTGTATGAGCTTGTAAAAGTGTTCTAATGTAGTGGTTTTAGCACCATTTTTACCAAGGAATTTATCTTAATGTGATGTGTCAGCACCAGTGTTGCAGCAGCCATTGTGCAGTGGGAATGAAGAACATTTCAGGAGAAGCCTATATCCTGTATTATTCCACCTGGAAATTCAAGGCAAATGGTATCCACCACCATGACTTTATCAATTCTGTGTTTTCTCCTCAGTAGATGAATTTTCTTTTTTGGGCATTCATTGACTCAAAGTTGGAACAAGTTTTTAACATAGTTTTTCAGTTAGGGCAATGTGCTACTAGTGTCTTGCTATGTTTAGAATATTTTCTGAGGTATTCCTCCTCTCAGGAATTAAAGTGCACATTTTAGTGAAGTATTGTCTGACAGGAGTAGCTAGTTTAAAAACATTTATATGAAGTTACAAATGATCTTATCAAAGATAGGTATATACCTATAACCAGATTTCTGTTTTACAATCAACCATAAGAAGGAAGTTAATGAAGAAAAAAAAAAAGACACTTAGGTGGTGCTCTTATTAGTTTTACCTTTACTTGACCAAAGTGCTTGTGATTTGTATAAACTATGACAACAGTTGTCCATGTGACCATGGTGTGTATTTCTAGAATTTTAGAAGAGATTAGATCCATATATAATTCTAGTCTGTGTGTAGAAGAAAAACTATTAATTTATTATAATAATTTGAATGACTGTTGATTAAGTACATAAGAAAAAAATAGGAAGCAGCCCATTCTTTGCAAGTTAGTGTTGTGATAGAAGTACAAGACTTAAAAAGCCAGCAACAGATTCACTGAAATTTCAGTCTATTTCAGGGGCAATCTACCTGGCTTGATGATTTTTCATCTGGCATAGTCTCCTTATTGTGACTGTTAACCATCCTCAAGATTGCTGTTAGTGACTAACCTCTAACCTTTGGCATTGGCAGTCCATAGCAGTCAGGACCTCTTAACTCAATTCTGTCCGTCAATATCCCACCAAGTTTTAAATTTGTAACTCTCGATGACCTGAAATGGAGTCACTGTTCTCAGCCACAGATTTTACCATCTCCATGTGGGATGTTAGGTTTTTGTACAAGTGTTGCATGATAAAAGTTATTTCAATATGTTACTGAGTCAGAAGATAGAAACCACATGGAGTAGCACAGTTCTGCTGGCCAAGATTTTCTCTAGTGCAAGTTTGACCTCAGTGGGATATTCCTTGGAAGATCTGGTTTTGTGAGCAAATGAATTTGGAGTAAGAGGTGCCATATTCTCAAAGAGCCTTGATATCTTTTACTGCTTCAGTGAAATTACTGCTTGCTTCATCAAGGAACATAGTGGTCTTCTTTATCTATGAGATTTTTAAGAAACTCCAATGAAAAAAATTTACTGTGGCATTTTTCAAGAAACCATTCTTTTGGCTTAACTCCCTAGAGATTAAGAGCATAAGCCAATAGAGTGCTACATATTTCCCTCAAGATAACCTCAGATGCTAATGCCTTGTTGAAACATAAGTATACACTGCCATTTTTGTGGACCAAAAATTGAAGGCG
Source organism: Motacilla alba alba (assembly GCF_015832195.1). Classification (NCBI taxonomy): domain Eukaryota; kingdom Metazoa; phylum Chordata; class Aves; order Passeriformes; family Motacillidae; genus Motacilla; species Motacilla alba. The sequence goes on along the minus strand of NC_052016.1, from coordinate 25,918,838 downwards.
AAATTTTGAAGCATTGTTGAAGTGACTATTATCTCTCATCAGACCCTTACCACTAGAATTTAAAATAAACCAAAAATATCCAAGTAAAAAAACTCAAGTGATTAGTTTTATGTAACTGATGAAAACTACATAACACCAGAAAGCACAGTTGGTGGAACCTTTCTCAGCATCCTCTGCTTTCTGACACCAGTGGAAGACAGTTGATGAAGGAAGATGGCAAAGTCCCGATATCCTGCTGCACAGCCCTGTTCAGTTCCTCTTTTGATCATTTCCAAGAGAGTAAGAGGTTTGTTTCCTCTCTGCCTAGCTGTGTTCCAGCAAATATTAGTGGACAGATCTGTCAAAATAAAAGTACTGGGGCTTCATTTACTCTCCTTCCAGGTCTGAAAAAGAGAGAATACTCTGTAGATTTTTCTTTCTTTGTATTTGCTTTGGTTAGAACACCTCTGTAGCTGGGGGTTGAAAAAGATGGACTTCGACTTTCAATTCTTTAGGGAGAAAAGTCAGGGGATGGATCAAAGCCCATTATTTTCCATGTTAGATTAAAGCAGAGTTTATAGATACAGTAAAATATCATATTCTATTGAGTGGATTGTATAGAAAAGCAAACACACTTTCAGGTACATGCAAAAATAGGAATTTAAAACCTGAAGGTATGTATTTTTTTAGTTTAATGCTGTGACAATTTCACATTGGCATTTTTAATTGATTTGCCTGTGATTTAAATGTCCTAATGTCATACTTGCAAGTAGCAGAGATTTTGTGTTTTATTTTGTTTTTATCTGATGCTGAAAAAAAATGTAAGAAACGCAGTGAGGGAAAACCAGGGAAGAGTCCATACTTAGTCTTTTTGTTGTACAATACGTAGAAGTAGGGTTTTAAAAATCTGAAATTCAGAAAGAAATGTGTCTTTTTGTTGTACAATACGTAGAAGTAGGGTTTTAAAAATCTGAAATTCAGAAAGAAATGTGCCTATCTCTTCCTGTGCCTATTTACAAACTTCTATCATTATGCAACTGCCAACTAAGTCATAGTTTACGTTGCAAGTGTAATACAAAATGGATTTTAAACATAGCAGAATTTCTTAAAGGAAAACATACAGCAGCAAATATACTCCTTGAGTTTCAGATGCTTTTGAGTTGCTGCTGTGGGAGTACATGCTAAAAGCTTGTTTAAACTGGAATGATTTGTTGCTGTTCAGTCTCTCCTTTTTCAGAGCCTCTCACTCTTCATTTCAGTCATTATACTAAAAGTTTTAAGTAGAAGAAGTGAATTTTAGAGATCATGTAAGAGTCAAAACTAAATTAGAAAGTGCTTTGCAAACCTAGCTGGTAACCATCACTGGTGTCATTCTTTCCATTTTTCATACGTGCCAGTATCTGTTACTTTAAAGTAAACTTAGCAGTAAAAAAGGAAACACTATAATCAACTTCATGGGTCAATTTGTGCAACACTCAGTGTATGAAACATCATAGTTCAAACCATTTCTTTTATTGCTTTCTAGCATTAAATGGATGCCGCACTTCTAATGAAGTCTAACTATAAATAAATAAATACCTGGTATGCTGATAGTCTCTTAAAAAATTCTGATTACATTTCTGTGAACAAAAAAGAAATGAGCTTTATAATCTATTCTCTGCCAACACAAAATCATAGAGCTGGAATGTTATTATATCTCCAAGGCTTAATTGTTTGTTTAGTGTTACGTGTGACTAAAATAGTCATGATTAAATTGTTTGGAGTTTTGGTTGGGACCTGATTCCAAATAAATCCATGATATTTATACAAACTGACCTAGTCTTGAAATCTCACAAAACCATCTGCCTTAAAGATTTCCAGTATCTAATTTTTGTGTGTGAATATTTGACTGTGCAAGCATGTTCTGGGAATCTGGCTGAAATTAGATGTGGTTAAAAAATGGAAAAATTCTGCTGGAATTCTTGGCTAAACAGGATCACTCACACTGATAGATGAAAACTTAATGTCTTGCCTGTCCATCCTAGAATTCTTCTTTTAACAGTAGATAAGGTTTGCTTCATCTCAAAAGCAAAAACCTCCTGTGCTTTCTTTAAAATGGTCATTTTATTCTAATTTCTAGTGCAACAAAAATGCTGTCTCTAAACTGAGTACTGCCTTGTCATTGTAGAGCTTTTCAAAAACAAACTTTGTAAGCTGAAGATAGAAGAGAAACAACCTTCTGTATCAGGTTGTTACAGCATCTTTTACATTGACTCTGCAGCTACAGTAATCACTGCAGCGGTTGGCCTAGGAGTAATCCTGTGCACTTGTGGCTTCCTTTAAATGATGAATTTGGTCTCACTTATTTTATTTCTGCCATCACATTTTATGTAAGTCTTATGTGGAGGCAAGCAAAGTAAAAATATCATCAAAGATACCGCGTTTCAAGAATGTAGACACTAAACATTCCATGATTTTGCACAAATGTATATGGAGAGAGGCTCTCTTGATGAATGTAGGCTCTTTATTCCTCTACTGTGGCTGATTTTGCTTTTTTTTTTTCCTGATTATTACAGAGATTATTTCTGAGTGCAACAAAACCTCTCACCTGCTTATGACAGCTTTTGTTTTAAATTGTTGGAGTTTTAGCTGTCTAGTAAAAAAGCAGGAGGTAAAGTTTTTCTACGCTTCCTAGGGTGGCCTCATTGGTGGTATTTTCAAATGAGTGAAGCATTGCCTGTTAGTGGGAGAGAGGGAGGTACTAATTTTAATGGAGTTTGACAAAAGAGCTCTAATGTTTTATAGAGTGCTAGCTGGCAGAGAAACAGAGTAACCCACTCAATCATTTGTTGTAATAATATTTATTGTAAATATAAATACAAGAGTATTCAATAAACATTTTTCTGATAAAATGTCCCCCACCAAAACACATAACAAATCAATTAATCAAAATGAAATGTTACATTAACTTAAATATTGTTAGGTCTTTATACCTGCTGAGAATCTAGATTGAAACAATTTCTCACCAAGTGTAGCCGGGTGTGCCATCTCCTTGCGGAAACATCAAACCAGTATTCACAGGTGGAATAACATTCCTGGGAGCATTCCACAATGTATTAGCTGTTAGGACCCCGTGGTGAGCAATCAGTTTTTCCTTTTCTTACCTCACAGAGCAAAAGTGTAGCTTTTGCTTCTATGTGAGTCTGACAGCACTCTATTTCAGCCTGCCTTATGTTGTTGTGGAGGGGATCTATGAAGATGTTTTGCTGAATGTTTCCAGTTCAGCCAGCTGCACTCATTTTGTGCATGTATGTCACTGCCACAAGGGGATTGATAGATGTGAGTGGTGACTGGATCTTACTGCTTATTCATGTCTTCAATTATATGTGTTGACTGTTTGATTTTGTATTTTTTATGAAAGAAAGGTTTGAAAAAAGGAGAAATTAAAATTACAACGATATTCAATCAGTACAGTGTTCTCAGACAGACACTGAAATTGCATTTTATTTGGCAGGTTTTTGGTCTGGTTTAACAATGAGTTGTTCTTTGATGACGAAATTTGGCATTTCTGAATTTTTTACTCTATAAACAAATGATTGCATTTCCCCAAAAGCACATATAGATATTTAGGTATTTTTAATAGTCAAATGATTGGGACCTGCAAAATCTTAAATGGAACTTCATTTTTATAGCTTTTTATTGAAATGATTGAGGAAATTCTGTCATCACAGTCAATGTTTTTAGTACTCACTATGGCAAGTTTCCATTGAAATAATTATATCCTTGGTGAAGTTTTTATAGGCTTGGAAATCTTGCAGTTAAGAGCACATTTCTTCTGTGCTGTATGTTTCCCTTTCTTTCTAATGGCATAGTTTGGCACAATTATGAAAATCTTCTTTTCAGATTTTATAATAGTCTTGAATTTAAGTGAAAGATGGGGCCTTTTTTTTGTTGTGCATATGTTCTTAGTATTTTAATTTACATTAGAGTGAAGAAATTTCCAGGTGTGAAGACAGCATTAAAAAGTAGAACATTTTGTCCACTAGAAGCAAGTGGGGGCGGCCACTTAAAAGCCTGTTCATTATCAGCAAGGTTTACAGTGTTTTTTTTCTCCTTGTTTCTCATGCAGCTGTTCTTTTAGATTGTTCAATAACTGAACTGAAACAGTATACTCTTTTTTTTTCCATCACATACAAACACTTTCTATCCCATTGGATTAAAATAGGTAGGAAAAGGTAAGGATGAAGATGAAAACCAGTGAAAATTCCTCTTTCAGGCAAGGGAAGAAGGTGACTACTTGAATTCACATCTGGTGTCTGTCTATACTTATTCCAAATCCCTCATGAAAAGACTGTATGGGGTCCAGTAAGAGGCATTTGTGTTGAAGATTGAATTTGTTTATATTAAAGTTACATCCTTTGCAAGACAGTGACAGGGAGTTCAAATAAGCTTCTCCTGTTGATTGCTGTCTCGTGACTACATACAAATAGATTAAGAGGATAAAGGAGAAGAATTTTTCCTTCTTTTAATGTTGCCAATAATTGATTTTTTAAAATGTTCTTTGTCAGTTTAACTGACAATTAGGTCTATTATTTGACATTTGATTAGATCACAGCCCACAGAAGTAAGGACGCAGATTATTACTTGGTAGTCCTGGAACTGAGAGAGGATATTCACTCATTTTCTGTCTTTTTTTTTTTCTTACTGTTTTTTTTCTTTCCAAGTTTTAAGTTAGACTATATCTTCTTTTGAACACAAAGTAGTACAGTTAATGAAGTTATGTGAGCCAACATAAATATTGATCTTTGAACCTGGTGAAGTACCTGAATGAGCTGAATTGTAGCTCCTGGTTTACCAGGAGAATCTATATTTTTGGTGCCAAGAAAGCAAATTTGACAGTTATGAGATAAAATTTGTAAACAAAGTGAACCATTGTGTATAGAAATATTTTCCATGAGTGACACTTGCCTGGTCTTAGGTTGTGTTTTAATAGTGAAGTAGGAATTTCTGTCCACTCAACAGTCACATTTCATGTAAAATGTACTCTGAAAACTCTCTTCTGTAACTTCAGCAGAAGCAGCTTTATGAATTGGCTGTTTGGTCCACTAAGTAATTATAGTCTGTACTTTTGAAACTTTTTCAGTTGTTTTTCAGAACCTTTTTTTTGGTTGGTTTGGGTTTTTTTTTTAAGGAAGAGATTCCTTTGTCTCTACATAATTGTCTGTATAATGCCTGTAATAAATCTCACAACCTTGATTTGCAAGCATTAAGTTGTTCTGTTTAAGTATGGCAAAATACAATTGGACTGAATTCGGCCCTTTTCAGATGATGTAAATATGGTATAGATATGGATGATGGATATGAGTTTTTTATGTTATGCATAACAGTTTTCAGTAATACTTGGATTAAAAAGTTGCCAAATGTCTCTGAGATTTGCTTTTCCAAGAAAAGAAGTGTCCACTCTATTCTGGTAGTGATTCAGCACGTATGTTGAAAATGAGACTATGGTCAGCAGGGGAGTTCTTGTGCTGGCGCTCTCACCATTTCCTCTGCCTTTTTTTGATTGGTTAACATTGCAGTCATGCTTTTTCAGGGTGGTGCTCCTTGACAGAATTGGGCAATTTCTGTAGAAATGTTTCCTAGTTTCACAATCTGTTAGCATTCATCATGTTATTGATTTAAACTGCTGGAAGTCATGTCTTGGTTTATTTTTTTGTTTGAAGTGGGGGCAATACATAATGGGATCTCTGAATGAGGAATGTATTATACAAACAACAGATATTACTGGTCTTCCCTGGAGAAGGCTTTTGGACTAATTTTGATGGGAACACCTTTCACTGGATGGATATAGATGATTTTGAGAAATCATTAGAGGCTTCCTGACTAGCAGACTCATGATTCAATTGACTGGTTCTAGCATATGTTGAAATTACAGGAACTGCTTGACAATGAGTTTACACCTTGTGGTTAAAACCTTGCATACAATAGGTGTTTGTGAATAAGGAGACTGTCCTTTTGCTCTTTGTACAATATTCCTAATGTCAGGGTCTATATGATGGGGTACATATATGGAATAAATCTGGCTTTTCTGATATTTGGTGCCCATAAAGAGCCAGAAAGAACAAGAACAATAGAACATTATTATTATTATTATTATTACTACTATTATTATTTTCTCACAAAAAATGTTGTAGTGAATTCCTTTGTGTAGATCTATTTTTTTTTCCCTTGAGCAGGTTCTATACAGTTCGCTACAGAGAAAAAGGTAAAGACAAGAAATGGGTTTTTCAGCTCTGCCCAGCTACAGAGACAGTGATTGACAATCTGAAGCCAAACACACCTTATGAATTTGGAGTTAAAGACAATGCAGAGGATAGTATTTGGAGCAAGACTTTGAATCATAAGACAGTTCTCTCTAGTAAGTATTTGACAATAGTTAATGAAATAGCTGCTGATTTTGACAGTATTTTTTAAACTATTATGGTATTAATTAGAGTAAGCTACTAATCAAGTTTTTATTGCTTAAATGGCATCCATTATCCCCTAACAATTCTCTTCTGAATTGCTGAAACTTGAATTATTTTGGTTTTGAAAAACTGCCACCTAGTCTTCTGAAAGGTGTTGTCTTTTCATGGCAAATAGAGGATCTGCTGCAGGTTGATAGAATTCTAATAGTGTTTAGTACAGATACACATCAAGTGTTGAATATGAATAATTATACTTCTGACTGGATTCTAAGCTTTTTCCTTAGGTCATGAATAATAAGATGATGAAGTAATGAACTAATCCATCAACTATCATCCAACTAATCCATTGTTTGCCTCAATTATAAATTACAAAGCTGTAACTTTGAAGCATCTGCCCAGTGTCCATAGAGCTGTTCTAGCAGTCCAGAATAAAGTAATTACTATACCATCGCTTAAAGAGGATAATGGTGCTAGCCTTTTCCTATACCTGATTCACAAAAAGCTCTGCTTTGCACCTTACGGGTATCTTACCAAGTGGTTTTTTCTGTTTTTTTCTACATTTCAAACATCTTAAAGTCATCTGTAGAGCAAGTGATGCAATGTATTTCAGCACTTAGAATAAGAGGGAGTGATGAGTGCAAAATGTTTATAGTTTATTACTTGTTCAAGACTGATGAAAACATCACCAAATTTTATCTTTCTATATAATGTATTTCTAACTGCTGTTTCTTACAGACATTTTACATTTTAATAGGTCAGGAGAATCATTCTTATAAGTTTATGGAGACCCATTGAGTTTGGTTGAAAGATTATTTCTTCTAAGAGTTCCTATTCTATTTACCTAAGATTTCTTTTATCTGCAATGTAGACTTGTGTATTCAGTGGATGCTTCTGCAGCAGCTAAATCCCTGGAGTTTGTAATTACCCTGCACGTCTACATTCTGGTCTACTGATAAAGAATCTTATAATGGGAAAATTGTCAGCACTTTCGAATTCAAGCCTTTCATATTTTTAGTGTATAGCAGGTAGATACAGAAAATGGGCAGTAAACAGAGAGTGTATATTTATAATAAAGGTACAACCAGATGCCTGTAAATTTTATCAATCAACACAAACAGACATTTATTTTCTGTGCTAATTTCTTGGTTTGTATCAAGTTCTTCTCATATAGAAGAAGCATCTCAACCTAAACCAAACATACTTCACTGTAAATGTTCTTTTTTCCACTGAAGAATATATCAATTACTAGAAACTGAAAGTTCTTTTGCATGTTCCTGGATTTGTTGAATCCACAGGCCAAATTTTTGTTATATACTAAACATGTTGGGAGGGGTTGGGAGGAGAATCTGCTTTTAATTCATGATTTGAAAACACATGAAAGGCATGGCAAAAGTTCAGCATTTATTTAAGTGATTTTTTTCAGGAGAGATGAAAGTAGCTTATTTCAGACTGTCTTGCCATGATTTTCTTATGAATTCATTGAGAAACTTCTGTCACTTTTCCCTTGACTTTAGGCCAATAGTAAGTCATGTTATTTAGAAGTATCAAGCACTTTCAAAGACTTGTTTCCAACTCAAATGTATCTCAATTGATATTTCTTCAGAGTTGAATTTTTTTTTCTACTTCTCATCTGTTTTGGATGGAATTTGAAAAAATATGATAACATGTAGCTTGACTCTTGTTTGCACATCCATTGTTGGAAGGCTAGCAGAAAAGTGTAAAGGTGGAAGATACAGAGAAAGTTTGAAGCAGCATGCTAGAATAGAGTAGGTGCTGAACAGGACTTTCTTGACTTACTCAACAGCTGCATCACAAGAAACTTCTAATACTAAAAACTAAGTGGAAAACTTAAGAGAAAACAATTCAGAGTTTGAATCTGGGGGCTTGTTGATACACTGAGATAAACAAAACAAGAAGAATAGATTTCATTTCCTTGCTGTCAAAACATGAAGAGAAGGCCTTGCAGATGTATTAATGGATCTGGAGACACAGGACAAAAAAAAAGTTTTCCATGATGTGTTTTTATACAGGCATTTAATTTACCTTCCAACTTTCCACACTGACAAATAAAAGGTTGTTGATTTGCTTTGCTTTGGACAAAACAAAAAATATTTATATGAATTTATTTGTCTTTCTGTCAAAACAGGTAAAAAAGTAAATGGACAACTCCAGAATATGTACAAGTTGGTACCCAATTCCCAAACACAGGTATGCAAAACAGTCTCTTTTTTAAGCTGATTTGTGTTTCATATGATCAAATTTTTTATTCTCTGTTAGTGTTCAGTGAGAAAGAAATTATCAAGGCCACAAACTGCCAATATAGAAAACAATCTGTTAAATGCACTGTATGGAAAATGTTTAAATGTGTTGATGGGCAAAATAATTGAGAACTGAGATGATTACATACACTTACTCCAACCTCTCTAAGATAAATCTGATGGTTTCCATCTGTAGATTCAAAACTTAGAAGTTGCTTATTCCTTTGTAGAAGTCAGGTTTGTTAAACCGTGATATTTGTTGTGATAGTTAACTTTGGAATAACATGGTGATGTGATTTTATAGAGTAATTTTGTATATACTCAGGTTTTCTAAATTAGTCATCCCACTGAATTTACTGATAGTTCCCATATGTGAGGCAAGTGTTTGCAGAACCAGAGGAAGCTGGCAAGGGCAATTTAATCAAGTTTTCTAGGCTGTCCATTAAATCCTTTTATGTGGCATGGTAGAATTTTTACTATTTTATTTTAAAAATTTGATTTTTATAAGTAAAGATTTTTTTTTTTCCCCCCTCTCTTGACTTTTTCCATAAACATACTTAAACAAGCATGGATGGATTTCATTTGTTTATGGATTAATGTACCCAGATTTTTTTTTCTTCCAAGAGCTGAAGCATAAATGAAGGCTCTCTAGATCAAACCAGCTAGTGGGTTTTAATACAGTGAAAAATAGACATTTAAGTCATAACTTCTTAGCATTACCAGTTCTACTATGAGATTAAACTGATTTATTCATATTTCCTTTGCTTGTTTTTTCATCAAAGTGCAGTTTTACGCATCTCATCTTCTGGAGGATTTTTTTTGTTCTGCTTCTTTTTAGGTTACTATCCCTAAGGCAGACTATGGGATAACTTCCCGAGAAAAGTTGTAGAAATCCCTCTTACTTTAGATATTTTAGAGACTTAACTCATGAGTGGTAATTATTACAAAAGAATAACCCATTTGTCACAATTCTCTTCTGTCTAAGATTTTCCAAATGTTTTCATGGTAGGAAGTGGTAATGCATATTTTCTCATTGTTTGTTTTTCATATTTCAGAATATTATAAATGGTCTGTAATTATCAGACCTGGAATTCCTTCAGGAATGAAATCATGGTTCATTAAATACATTTCCTTCTAGGAATAGTTAGGTGTGCACAGAATCATAGAATCAATTAAGTTAGAAAAGATCTTGAAGTTCCTCAAGTCCAACTGCTAACCCAGCACCACTACCATGTTTACCATTAAACCATGTCCTCAAGTGCTGTATCCATGTATTTTATAACACTTCCAGGCATGTTGATTTCCCTGCTGTTTCCCTGGGCAGTCATTTCTAATGCTTGGCACCCCTTTCTGTGAAAATGAATTTTCCTTATATCTGATCTAAACCTCCCCAGTGCAACTTGAGGCCATGTCCATTCATTTAGGGCAGTAATACTTCAATAATTGCATAACATACAGTTAGATCACTGGAATGCTTACATTATTGGAAATATACTTATGTCTTGAGTTCACGAGAAAAGGTTTTATTTGTGAGTAATATAAATCCAGTTGGTTAGATATTCAGGAGGGTGCTCATCTCATTATGTTGATGAAGTCAACTTTACTGTTCTTCCCCTTGGTTCCACGAGCATCTTTTAAGTTGCACAGCCCAAGATCAGGGAATTCATTCTGGGCTATGGAGTGCAAGCTGAGTTCGTTTGCTCCTCTTAGCAAACCCTGTGTTCCAGAACCCTGACTGTTATGCTGCTTCTGTGCAAGTAGGGATTCTATTTCTGCAGGAGAAGTCCTGAGAAAATGAGCTAAAACAGTTCTCCAAATATTTGCACAGCTCAAGTATGAAAGGAGGACTAGAGCCAACATCTAGTCTTTTTTATGATCTTCACAGGGCTCAGCTCCAGAGCAGTACTGCTTTATCACCCTCCACAGAAATATCTTGAAAACATACCATAGATTATTCTAAAGGTTCTCTTATCATTCTTGCTTTAGTGGTCCAAAAAGCAGATAGTTTACATTGTTCCTTCAGTTTCCACAGCACTAGGTGGGGTATCTTTCAGTGATGTGATCAGATCATTGATGCAAAGCCAGAATGAGTGTTATTTAGGCCAAGTTTGTTTGTGCTTTATTTTGCTCTAAAGACACAACTGACTCATATTAACATGGTCCTAACTCTTCTCTGTAAGGACATTTTTAAAGGCTGTTTATTAAAACAACGTTACCAACCCATCTAGTCATTCTGCCCTTTCAACATCAGTCACATATCATCTTGTGTTTCTTTTGGCAGTTCCATCATTTAAGTTTGTCTAAGCTCCCAGGGCTGTGTGAGCAGCAGCTAAGGAGAGGGTGGAAGAAAAGGAGTGTTCTAGAAATGGTCATTCTTCTTCCCTTCATAAACAATGGGTAGTGGTAGGGCAGAAAAAAATGCAGTAGAAATTTATTTCCTCTTCTTTCCGGTAAAGTTCCTCTAGTTTCATAATGTCGGCATTGAAGGTGGAGTCCTCCCCAGTTTTCCAGCCAAAAAGGACTCTTAGCTTCTACCATTTGTTAAACTCTAGAAGGAAACATTCCTGCTCTTCCAAACCTTACTCAGTCCGGACTGACCACGACCCTTCCTTGAGGAGTCTCTTATGTGTATGCCAGTTAGTTGTGGCTCTTTGAAGTATCGGAATACAACATAGAAATAAAGAACAAGTCTCTTAAAGTAATGTTATCATGTGCTGTTTCACAGAACATTTGAGATTTGCAGTCCTGTAAGAATATGCTGTATGTATATGGTAAGAAGTGAGATGCTTGACCTATGGTATAATTTACATCTCTCATTTTCATCTGAAAATAAGGAATATCTTATTTGCCGTCTTCTTTCATGATGGCAGCAGCTGTTTAAATAACTAATGTTCCTAATACCTATATGCTTTATATTTTCTATCTGAAAAATATGGTTGATAGTGCCATTCCTACAGATGATGGGCTGACATTTCCAAAATAGTATTTATAAGTAGTAAATATTACTAGTTAGTCACTTCGTGGAAACTAAGAAGAAAGCTTTGACAGCATTAGTAGATTCCAAGTGCAGCGGTTACAGATTTGTGCAGATGAGCAGTCTAATTATAGCAGCTGGGGACCGTGGATTTAATGTCAGTTATTAATTCCTGAGTGGAAAACTACATTTTTAATATATTTAAATGTATTTTGAGTTTTCATATTGCTATCATTGTAGCCATCCATTATTAGTCAACAAAGAAAGAATGCTCTTGTCATTATAAGAACTGTTTACTAGTAAAAAGGCTGATAGTAATTATGATTAGAAGTTCTACAGCAGAGGTTACACAAGCACTCACTACAACTTTGGAGCTGTTTATTTGACCGTAAGGCTGCTGAGGAGACATACAATAAAATGAACACCTTCTTCTAACAAATGCATTCCATCCATCTGTTAGTCCCATGAATAGGAGGGCTGCTTCAAAAGCAGATCATCTGCAGCACAATTTTTTCACTACAAAACAAAAGGGAAATGTAAAAAAGGAAAAATAAAGAAGGAAGATTATTTCTATCCTTATATAATAACAATGATTGAGCCATATTCACAGCAATGCAAGTAATTATAGAGTAAGTTGCCTCCATCCATTTCCCTGAGGAAAGGTCCGTCTTACTTGTGGAGCTGCCTTGTTCCAGTTTCTTAAACTTTGGTATGTGTCTAATGTATACCCAAACGTTGTTTTTAAAGGTTTTCAGAAGTATTTAGAATAGAACAAAAATAGCTATCCTTAGGTAAATGATAAGCACTCTGTTTCACATGAAGTAGACCAGATGTCATGAAGTGCAAAATTAACATTATCTGATTCTGATTTCAGCGGAATGTATTTAGCATGGAAGATGATTGTCGGAGTTATTTTCTTTCTCGCAACTCAAATATAACTAAAACAATCCCCTTTTAATGTATGTAGCATTTTTATGTTGTTAGCATTACAGTCTACCTTCTCTCATCACTTGAGTGTATTATTAAGCTTTCAGAAATTGTTCTTAATTCTTGTCTTTGTTATCAACTGTTTCCTTTTAGTAATTGTGGGGTCCATTCATGTATTCCTTTTTTTTTTTTATGGTATCAATATAATTTGATATTCACATTTAGGCAAGATGTAAGCTGGGTCAAAGAGGTATGAACAGCATAAGAGTCCAAGTATTTAGCATAAAAATTTATGAATCATGTGGGTGGCTGGCTGCTTGTGCTTTGGAAACAGTTCCACTAAATAAAATTTTTCTGAGCTAATCTGATTTAATCAGGCTATGCACCCAAGAGTGATGATGGTTTACAAATGTGCACCTGGATCTGGAATAGTCTATATTCTAAAGTGTTCCTGAGAATATATTTGCGTCCTGTGACCAAACTGTAATTGCATATGTTTCACATGGTTTGCTGTAGTTAAATTTCAGCTTTTCTTCATCATTCTGGACTACTCCCCAGTGAGTGCTCCAGAGATCCTTAAGAGAAAAAAGAATTGGGATTTCCTAAACTGTCAAATACTGTGGTTTTATTAAGCAAAACATCTCAAGCTGATAGAAGGAGATCAAAATACAATATTACCACATTAGCCCGTGGGAACTGAAGCACAACCATCAGGGATCAGGGCCAGAGCCATATCCAGTGTTAACTTGGGACAGGCGTGGTATTGGATTAGAACCCTCTATTTTTATTACTCAGTTCAATTACTATTATGGCAGTTCTCCCAAGGCAATACTTTTATCCAATTTTTCTCTTTTTTCAGATTATACTGAGTGATAATAAGAAATTGGTCCCTGTCACAATAATCAAACAAAGTAAGTTTGTGCATTTTTAAAAATGTGTTCTTATACTCTGCAAGAGTAACTTGAGACTCAAATGAGTGTCAAGGCAACGGGATGTCCTACAGCTGGCCCTATAATAACATAAGCACATAGTGTCAGTTTCTCCAAAATTAACATGCCTGGGGAAAGAGATGCACAATTAGGAGATGATGTAGAGGAAACAGAGTTTGCAGTCTCTTAAACTGAATGTAAATACAGAAAGGATTAGGATGGTCTCCTCATCTGCACATATTGAGGAAAGGTTTTTAGAGTGCTGAGGTTTGTTTCAGGTGTGGTTTTGTTTCTTATTTCAGTTTTTTTTTTCCTAATATCCCTGTGTTGTCTCCACAGTTATTCAAAATCGGACACAGTCAAAAGCACCAGATAGTTCTTCTCTCCCAGGAGCAATATTAGGTGACTAGAAGATATTTTTATTATTTCTCTTAACCCCTGGTTAAAACTTAGAATTGTGCAAAGTGCTTTTAATTTTCTTGATCTTAATTGTTTTTCCTTGCATATCAAAGGGTATTTTGCAGCTGGTGCAGACAATATTTGTTACATTTTATGGTGGTACAGATGGTTCAAGAATGTTGTTGCTTAAGTGAAGTAGAATAATTTCATTGTCATTGTATTTAAAAGAAAACACTGTCACTGTTTAAGCCAAGGAGTTGTTTCATACTTCAAATGAAGTTCTGTGGCAAAGATCTTGTTGAGATGAGGGATTGTTCTTACTGGGCTTTTAAGGTAGCACAGTAACATCACATCTACAGTCACAAACCTGATATTTTAAACTACAGAAATCTTGCAATTAGAATGTGATGTTACATCTTGGGCCATTACTGTTTCCCTCCAAGCCTTTCAGTTTCATGCTTTATGTTCTTGTTTCATGCTTTATGTTCTTGTTTCACCTATAAGAATATGCAATATTGGCTTAGAACATTAAACCAGGGGAAAGTCTGTTATACAGAGTGGTGAACTACTGCTCTGCATGAAATTTTCATGAAAGGCTCACTGCACCATGTACCTTGTGACCAATTTATTCCTGGATTTATTGTTTATTCTTTTATGTATTTTCTATGACTGCGTAACTTTGGCTGAAGTTTTCTTTGTGTGAGTTTCAGTGTATTGATGTGACTCAAGCACACACATAAACCCAGTCTGGTGTTGAGCCCACTTGGCCCACCAGACAGAATCTGTCCCAGTATCTGTGATGCTGCAGTATTCCAGAGTTGTGTGCTCTAGTGTTGAATAGTTCCCAATTCTAATAAATCATGATATTGGTGGTGATAGAAGGAGTGGTATAAAGGGGAAATAGCACCAAATGGGAGAGATAATTACAGGATAGAACAAATTCATTTTCCAAATATTCAGACTGAACTCCCAGTGGTTCAGTAGTAGTTACTCATATGTCTCAGAGAGCAGACTGTGTGCTTTTATGACTTCTGGAACTAATGGCATACATCTTTCTCTGTAGTGCACCTTATTGTTCCAGGTCTCAATGAAAGTCAGCAGAAACTTCCTCCTCTCCTGACAATAGATGACATACCTCAAGCATCCAGGAAAAAACTGGGTAAGCAGGAATGCTAAAAAAATGAGAAATGCTGAAAGCCATTTTACACTGTGAAAATAATGATTCTTAAGTCATTAAATCCTTGCTGTAAATTTTATTTTTAAAGTATCTTTTAATGAACAAAACAAAACAAAAAGTGCATGTGTTTAACATACCTTGGAGTGATTGTGCAGTGGAAGTTCATTGGGTCCTAAAGGTACTCAGCTGTCCACATTTATCCATGTTGGCTTACTTAGTCAAACTAAAGTGGGACAGAAATAAATCTGTGGTAAAAGAGAGGAGATATATCTTTGTAATTACTTTCTATGTCTGTTCTTTTAGCTAAGAATGAAACTGGAGTATGGCCTGCTGAATCCAAAACACCAGAAGTTCAAGAAATCTCCCCGCAGTCCCTTCCAGGTAATGAAAATTCTGTTTTTAGAAACTCTGTGGAATATCTTTGCCAAATACATAAACTAAAATGAAACCCATCTTTGTGCTCTACAGTTAAAATAGTAGCTGGAAAACAGGAGGATAGTGGCTGAATTAGGAAGGAGGGGTAATGTGGATCAAAATCTGAATCTAATTTTGGATGAAAGTTTCAGGTGATATAATTATTAGGTTTCTAAAACTACTTGGAATTAGAATCATACTTTGTAGCATGATGGATGCCTTGACATTTGAAAAATGGCAAAGTGAGGTTTTTTGTGTAACACAAACTACTTAATGAATTTCTATGACAAGTACTGTCATATATATATATTTGAACATTTTCAGTCCGAGGGCGGGGAAGGAAAGGATTGGAAAGAGCTGAATTGTTCAGAGTCAAATGATGAAGATCAACTTACCACCCAATTTATTGACCCACATTTCAGAATTGTTTAAGGCATATACTTATCTTCATTTTCTATAGTCTGGCTCTAATCCTATAACTGAGTTGGAAGTCTTGGTTCTGCTGTCACAAGAGACAATAGCTGGCTTCTGCCAACTTCTTTGCTGAAAGGAAGAAGGGATGCTTGAACAGTGGCAAGAATTTAAAACTAAAAAGGAATTTGAGGAAAAAATGACCAAAGGTTTGCTTTGATTTGGTTTAGACATATTATGTGATCTTGCTGGCATTACTCTCTTCTCTCTGTCAAGTCTTTCCTGGCTGGATGAAGTAATGTAGCATGTGGTTTCTTTGACATCACAGGACTGAGACAGATACTGTCCTTAAATATGGTTGTGTTTATTTTATTCCTTAAGTACATCAAAAATGCTATGCTTAACTTCATCATAGCACCTTAGTATTAAAAAAAAAAAAGCAGAATAAAAAACCCTTCAAAAATACATAGAGAATTAAAAAGGTGTAAATAAATGCAGCAATATCATGTAATCATTGACAACAACATTTTAGACTATCTGGTCCATCTTTTTTTCTTCTGTGAAAATGTTAGAACTTTATTTTCTACTCAATAGATAAATATATTTTCCAAATTCTACTTTAAACCACTCCTTCCTGTCTGCAAAACCTTCATAGGGATGGCTCTTTTCATTCATCCTAAATATTAAGAGGGGAAAAAACTCTGCCTCTTCACAAGAATTTATTATCAAAGGACACGTCGAAAATGTGTGGATCCTTTTCAGAAAGCTATAAGGAGTCTTTTTAGGTTGTTTGATTGTTTTGTTTTCTCTTACAGTTCAAGGTCTCTTGTGGAATTAATTTTTTTACTATTTTACTAGATTATTTCCCTTGTTTAAGTAACTGCTGTTTAAGAAGTGGCAATCTGGAAGTGTGTTTTCTAGATCTTTGACATTCTTTGTGAAAGTGAGAACTGAATACATTTGTATGGTTGGTTCTCTGTCAGAATCCATGTGCTCAAATATCAGCCCTCAAGCTTGCATTCATCTAATCAAAATGTGTCATTCGTTGTTGATGAAATGTATTGGTCAGTGGGCTAAAGAGTGTGAAATGTGGCAGCTGGGGAAGAGAGCATTGGTTCATTCCATTTCCTTTCCTTTGTGTTCTGTAATTATATTTGTATACCAACATGTAGAATTTCTAACCATAAACATTGCCATAGAATTGTGATTGCACAGAATTGTGTATTTATGAAGTTGGAGAAGTTTCATTACTCTGGTGGTAATTGGCAAGTACTCTCTTTCCTTGTAAAAATTTAGTAACAGTTTGTTGCAACTAAACACATTCTTATTGCTCTCACACCAATAGTTACTGAAATATTTAGAATTGTTTTCATCTTCCATTTCAAGCTTCCTTTGTGGTTTTGCTTCCATGCCTTTTTTCCTGTGGTCACCATTCCTTTCAGATATTATTTGTTGATCTCAGCACCAGTGCCTCATGTTAAAGTAAGAGTATGTCACACTCCATTGTTACAGTATTTCAGTTAAAGAGAAAGAAAAAAAAAGTCAGGAAACAGGGAAGTTAAAATAAATCCTTTAAAAGAAAAATGTTCTTCACGTGTAATTCTGTTTTGCCGTGGAACATGGAAAAATAACTTGTCTGGCTAAAATGCTGAAGTATTCTTATATGAGGAACTTAGGCGAGAGATCTGAGCACCAACCCTTTGCAAGGGTTACATTTAAACAGTTTAGTATATAGACATAATTAATTGAGTTTATCAATAGGATCTACTTCATTATATTGCATTCAGACATTGCTATTTGAAAAATCATACTGGATTCTTTGAGTAAGGCATAAGAATTATTTGCTGTGGAAGGTTTAAGGACCGGTGCCAGACTGGCCAGAGCACGGTGATTTAGCAGGAGCTCTGTGCTGTAGCAGCTGTTGTGTCATCAGCCATGCTAGAAGAGAAGGGAGCTCCAAGTTTTTCAGCAGGCAGTCTATCTGAAAGGCTCTGTAGGCTGGGCTGCTCTTGTATTCCACTGGCTCTTCATCAAAGGGTGTGTTCTGTGATGTGACACAGTTTAGTAATTTTTTTCATGTATTTGTCTACCAGGCATCCCATCATTTTCTTAATTTCAATCCTCCCCTCCCTTGGCATGCATTTCCAAGAACTTACTTGTTAGTAAGCTCTTTCATTCTTTGTTTTTGCCAGGCTTGTTACAATATTTTCCACTCAAAACTAATTTATTCTTAACACAATAGCTCAAATCTCTAATGTTTTCCTCAATCTTTGAATTGTTGTCTAATATACCTCAAACTAGTGCTACAACTTTTTTTTTTCTCAGCTAAATGTGTCTGTCTATTAACTTCACAGGGAAATTGGAGCTCACCAACCCTTAGAAATATGAGCACATTAGTCTGGGACATGAAAGAACCAGTTTCTCTTAAAAAAAAAAAAAGAAAAGCAAAAGAAGAAAGCTAGTTATTTATGTGAGGGTGTTATACTACAAATTTAGTGAATTAGGTTTGTGAAATATGGAATAGGCTTGAAATGAAAAGTGCTACCTGTGAATCCATCAACCAGGGTTAATGTTCTGTTGAAATAACTCCCTTGTTGCCATGTCTCCCAAGTTCTGTTCCTCCTGTCCTCATTCTGTCCCCTGAAGAGTTCCCTTTGTGCTCACAGTATGTATCAGGAGTGAGATTAATGTTTTCATCATTATGTCTTTCATCATCATGAAGATGAAAAGAGAGTCAAGAGAAATCAGAGGAAACAGTTTAAGAAACGTTGCCTGGGTGCATTCTTGCTGTATTCCATGCTGTGATGATAAAGTAACTTGGCTGTGTTAATGCTTTACTTTGCAGACAGCCTTGAACCACTACAATAAGCCTAGCTTGCCTGCTGCCCTGGAATAGTCAGAGGCATTTCTCTTTTCTGTAATTTAGCTTTCAGAGCCTAACTTTCTTCTTCCTGTATCTTCTTTTTAACAAAAATGTCCGTCTTATTTTCATATCATCCCTGCAATGTTTTGTGCAAAACTGAGAGCTTGTTTTCTTTGTTTTAGTTCTAGGCATGTTTTATCTTGTTCAGCTTGTTCAGCAAAGACACATTTCATTTGAGTGTAAACCCTCTGACTTCTAAAAAAGAAAAAATTCAAAACATCATGAGTTCTGTATTTGCTTATATTTGGGGGTTTTTTCATTATTGCACCTCACCAACAAGAAATGTTAGATTTTGAACTGCTCCTGAGGTACAGGCAGTTAGTTGTTGCTTCAGTATTTCTTATGAGTTGAATTCTCTCCCACAAGTTTCATAGAGAGAAATTGCTCTGCTTTCTCTGGACAATGAACTACTCCTTGTACTGATGGCAGTGACAGCACCGTGAGTGCCTTAAAAGGCAAATTGAGCCATTACAAAGCAACATCTGTAAAGGCTCCAGACTGTGTGACACATCCTTCAAACTAGAAAATAGTGTAATTGTTGTACCTGTAATAGCATCTGCATCCCACTATTTAGAATGTGGGAAACAGCACTTTTTTTTTGTTTCACTAAATGAAATAAGAAGCTTATAAACCTCCACGATCAGCTCTTGCTTCAAGTGTGTTAAGTAGATTGTGGAAAAAGCTTGGCAAGCATGCAGGAAAACCCAAAATCTTCTAATGTGTCTCAAAAAGAAAGTGATCTTTTATTAAATTATTACTAAAACTTAGAGCTATATTAATGCCAACCATCAGTATTAAAGATCTCTTCCAAGTAGCTATGTGCTCTAAATACTGTGTAATTTACTCTGTGGAGGGCGTTAATGTGCTTGTGGCATTCAAGGCTGAGACCTTCCCATTCTGTGTTCCATACCTATGTCATTTTACAGTCTTAGATGACCAATTCTGAGTACTGCATGACTGATTAGACACCTCTGGGATCTCCAGCAAGATGCAGAGGAAAGAAGTGGCCTTGACTGACTTACTATTGGCATTAATTGTTATGTGAAACAGCTTGCAGAGTATATTATTATGCAGTAGTATATTAAAATATGGCCAGCAATTCAGTTTAGGTATATTAATTGCTATTTATTAAACTGCCTGTGTATTACTCTAAAAATGTACAGTTAGAAGAATGAATGGAAATCAAAACATATTCTATAACAAATACTGTAATTACTAGAAATTTGAAAGATTTATTACAGGTGAGTATTTATTACGTTCCTGAAAATTTTTATATTAGAAGGACTAAAAACCATTCAGAATAATAGAGAAAGTATTTGTAAATATTTTGTGTAAATTACATTGTGATGTAATAGATCTTGTTTATAATCTATTATAATGAATTTAAGAGGCTGTAACAGAAGTACAGTGTGAGTTTCTGACCTTAACTTTGCTCTTCATGACTTTTATTTTCTTTTGGTAATATAAAACTGCAGCAAAATAAATCCAAAGCATCATATAGAGATTTCACATCTGAAAACAAAAATAAACATTAATCATGATAGAGTTGAGCTGCTGTAGAAATCATTCTAATCATGTGACATGGAATGGTGATAAGAAAAGCATCAGGCTTTGGGTAGTAGATCAAGAGAAGTTCAGGGGGACTTTAAATTACATTAAGCTTCTTTCTTCTAGCTCAGGCTGAGAAAACACATGGACCTGAAGCTTTTAGATCAACGCCTAAACCCAAATTGGTGCAAACTCAAAACATACTGGGTAACTAATTTTTCTGCTTTTTACATTCTTTCTGCATTAAACACTTCTTTACCTTCAGCAGAATTTTTCTACTACTTGTTGCATCCTCTTTGTGTTGGCTCCAAAGGAAGTCCTGATTAAAATATTCTGGTTTCTTTTGTGGTTCCAGTGACTAATACTGGAATGAATTATAAAGGAGGATGCATCTGGCTCTGGCTGAACTGTGGCTTTCACAGATTTCACTGTGTGATTTGATTTGCTTTTTGAAAATAATGCTTTCTGTCTAAGTGATCTGCATATTTGACATAACATAAAATTTTCATCTGTAAAATTGACCTTAGTGATAGAATTTAAATAATTACCTCCTTGATTTTCTTCTGATTACAGATTCATTTGGGTAACACCAACAGCAATGAGTAAGAACAATTTTATATAGAACGTGATGGGATATAACTGTATTTGCCTCAAAAGAAAGAGAAGCTCAACTGATTTTTAAAATTTTTTATCTCAATGTTGTATGGTTAGTTTTGTGATTTGGTGTAACGCTTATTTAGTTCTGTTATTCAGAATTCTAAATTCTCTAATGTTGATTTTATTGCTTGTATTTTCTTCCCTTAGCAATGCAAAATTATGAGGACAAACCTAAACTTGAGGTTATATTTAAATATATTTTTTTAAAAACTTGACTTAGATTTTTCTAAAGCACAGCTAGCCTGCATTCAGGAGGATGTATGATAAAGGGAAGGATCAGGAATGTTTGCAGGACTGAAATGCAGATCTTCCCATGAAGAGGACTACTAATGCTTCTCAATAAATGCATTTTGCACAATCCTATGGAGTCACATTAATGTCTTACTTGCACTTTTTGCTTTTTACATTTAAATTTGACAGCAGATTTCCAGAATTTACTGAAGTGAAACCAGCAGTCAATCTAATTTTATTTTAATTTATATTTGCCTTTTTTTAACCATACTCAACTTTCCTTGATGGATCATTGATTAATTTTAAACTAGGTGCTCGTATTTACAGATGTTCATTGTCAAATTCCCATGATTGATAGATCTTTGTTTAACAATTAGGGGAAAAAGAGTTTCCTTCATATTCCACATACCTTTTTAAGTGACAATTTATGTGGGTTTTTCTCTAGGTTGGAACTACTTTTTCTTTTTTTATTAATTATCATTTTTTTCAGCAGTGAGTGGTCCAGATGCCAAATATAAATCCATGTCGTGCCTTGTATTATTCTTAGTCAAGAGACATTTTGGTTATTTTTCTTACCATAGCTTCCAAAGAAATACAGCTACTTCCTTCTGGATCCAGAATCCTTGATGCTCCAAAAAGTCCATTGACAGAACTTGGTAATTACTTTCTTTGTAATTATGAGAAAACTTTACTGAAAAATTATCTTCACAAAGCTTGCTCCAATAAGAGAAGTAATGTAATTAAAACAGTAACACACAAACGTCTTATATTGTGCCCTTTTTGTGGTGCAATGTTCACTCTGTCGTTGCATAATTGGACTGTAAGCTCGGTGCTTTGGTGCTTGTGTTGGTGATGAGTGGGGATATTTCAGGAATTTGTGAACATCCGGAATCCTGTGCTTGGAAGAACATGATGATTGTGTGGATGCTTTCTTCCTCCTCTCTTCTTTCTTACTTTCTTCTGCTGGGAGACATCTCAGATGTGAGCTGTCCTCATAGGGGACCATTTGTGTATGGTAGATATTATTCCTGTGTCCTTGTTGTTACCCTAAACTAATTTTTGTCCAGTTCCAAGTGTGCAGTTTTTACAACTGATGTTGTTGAGCTGTTTGTGGCAGGGGGTGTCCAGTGCCAGCCTTAGTCCCACCTCTCACTATCTCGTGCCTCTGCTCCTCTACATTGTACCGTGTCTCCCTTGCTCAAGACCTCTGATTTCATAACAGGCCTGTATTTTCTCTGTGTTTGTATTAAAATAGCTAATTCTACCAAAACTACTGCTTGTTGCTGCTTTCAGTATTAGCAGCTATTACACTAGTTACTTGGAGGGTCTTTGAATCAGATTAATTTCTTTGTCTTTAAGTGTTAGTGAAGAAGTTATTATAGAATAGTGCTGGCTTATTAGGATGGCATATTTTTTTGTTTAGTCTAGTCTGCAAAATTTTAAAATAATTTCCAGGAACACCTCTTAGTTCTTAAAATGCATATTTGAAGTAGATTCTCAAGACCGTGAAAATAATCTTCATAATCTGTTCTTAATTTGATAGATTTTTTGACAGCTCTTTTCCAGATACGTTTGAGGTGGTGGGGAGAGACATTTGGTTAAATCCAATTAGAAGCAGCACTGGAAAAAGAGAAACACAATGATTCAAGAACCTATATGCTATAAATGTAGCTGAGAAACTGAAAATTATTAGGGATGCGAAGTATTTTTTCATTCTATAAAAAAAAGAAATAATAATCTAATCCTATGTTTGTCTCAGTAGTAAAGGTGGAATAATAGCAACATTTGAGGAAAAAATAAGTGTTTCATTCAAGTATTTATTATGGTTTTGTTCTCATGTCCTCCATTCCCTTTGAATAGTTTCACTTGGTAAAAGAGGGATTTCATTATGTAAGGCTAGGCCCAGCCATTGGGTCAAAGGGAGTATCTGTGCTCTTCATGAAATCACTGTTGAAGCCAGAGATATTCTGTGAGAGTCAGGGCATAGTTATACAGAGGAGATTTCTCTTCACTGTGCCTCTGCATGCTTTGATCATCTGCTGTCATAAAACCAGCAAAGTAAGCAAAATTTAATTTATGAAGTTCAACTGCATGTGACATTCAGCTTGCCACACTGTATTCTGCCCTAGTTCCCCTGAAGAATTTTTTCTTTATTTTTCTATCTGGATTGTGCTAGAGGGAGATCTCTCCTTTGTTTTGTGAACTTCCTGTGTGGTCAGTATATTTTTGGGATTCAAATATTTCTGAAAAGATAGCTTTGTGAACATGCCTTCAATGTTCTGATGCCTTTGGGAGATCTCTTATAGTTCTTGCTGGGTGTAAATGGATCAATGGAAGCTTTTTGCCAAAAGCTGTGAATCGTATGTCTTTTATTGGCAGTGTTTTCTTCTCTAGAAATATAGAATGGAATGGTTCCATGTGCAAGGGACCTATAGTGATCATCTGGTCCAGCTGCTGAGTCCAACTATATCAGGATAGTAACCTGGTATCCAAATTGTTAATGTGATAAGGTAGATTGAAAGTAAATGGGAAAGCAGATCTAATGTGTAAAAAAAGGCTGTTCACTTTTTGGCATGTACATTCATATTTCCTGTACTGGAAATGAACACTACATCTAATTATTTGAATGGGGGTTTTAGCAGAAAGAAAAATACAGACCAGTTCACACAGTTAAGTAGAATCAGTAGCAGCACAGTAGTGCAAAACCTGCACATGATGGTAGCTTGTTCATCATGGCTTTAGGGTAAGAGTGCCCAATTCCATCTTAACTCCATTTTCATTAAAGCACACTTCAGGTTACACTGCCAAGTGAAGAAACCAGAAGGTCTTTGTAATAATCCTCATCACAGGGAACAGATAGTAGATGTTGTTACTAACTTCAACAATTATTTCACTGATTTCATTGTACTACTCTTCTCTTATCTTTTGCCATTACAACGTCTTTAAAAATAGTTATACATATTGCAGTAGTGACTAGAGACCTGCAAGTGGTGTGAATATCAAATGTTGTGTTGTAGCTGCCTTGCTGGGAATAAAATCCATTTTTAGTAATAAGGATTCAGCTTGACTAGATAGGGTATGCTAAATATGAATGGGGTAGAAATTAATGGAGCAAAGAGACATTAAAAAAAACCCACATTGTTAGTTACATTTGAAATTAGATTTTGTATCACTTGCCAGAAGAGTCTGTCTTGGAATGATAAAATTTTGTTTCATGTTTGCTCTTAGCTACTCAGAGTCCAGCCTTGAAATCCATATCTCTACCTTCTGCAGAAAAAAGAGAGATGGAAATGGGTAATTAGCACATTAGTTCCGTGATTTCTTTCCATTATCTTGGCGTCATATAGATCTGCAAATTTTAATCTTGGCTACCAACATTCGCACAGAGCTGCTTATTCACCACTCTTGTGTCTGTGTAACCGCCTGAAGAATGTATCTGTTGTCAGCTTAAAAACTGCCCAAAGACAATGTTGTCATATCATCATCTTATTTCTTTCGGTATAGCTGCAGCTCTTACCCAGAAAATTTAATAAAAGAGAATTCCTTGCTGGTAAGAGTTCTTTCAAGCATGTGGCCCTTGCATTCCAAGGCCAGAAACTTGTTTTTCCAACCATCCCCTCCCCTTGTCGCAGCCTTTGTCTCACATCTCACTTGAGGCCATCTGCCATCTTGCTCAGCTTAGTGTTAGCATCGTCTGGAAATGCACAGCCTTCGCTCAGCTGTTTGATGCTAATCCATCAAGTCACAGCTCTCTCAGCATTTTAAGCTTAGATTCTTTTTCAGCTTTTGAGGAAAAACGAACTGTTTCTTCGGGATCCAAACTGTCCAGTACCATGGAAGTGCAACCAACCCGACCCGGTAATGGTTCTCATGAGGTTAATCCTCCTGACAGTTAGGAATTTTTGGAGGAGACAGTGCCTCTCATGAGATAGTTTGTTCAGTTTAACACGAAGAATAACTGTGGTCTGAAACTGCTGCATCAATTATTAGATCTCTTTGTGACATTCTATGTGAAATACTAAGCTAGTAGTTTAGGGGGTTTTCCATGTTTGGCAGCAGCATGTAATTCTTAGTTTTAAAAGTAAATTGGACTTACTGTAAATATCAAATTTAAGTAGGACTGTCCACACCTGAGTTTCATAAATAGAATATCCTGATTTGCTGAAGGATTCTGAGTTGTAAGAGATTAATGAAAACAGAAGAAATTCCAACATATTTTGAAACTATCACTCTTCTTTTAGCCTTTATAAACAGATATAATTCTGCCCAGATTTCTAAACTGGTGCTCTAAAAACATATGACTAAAGATTCAGATGCTTTCTAGTTGGCCCTTACAAAATTTCTATTATGTGTTTCTATTATTTTATAGATGTTATTTGCCTGGGGCAACTGACAGTTTTCCAAAATAAGAAAAAAAATAATAAAATGAGAGCCAGTTGGAAAGAATTAGTTTCATTAGAATGCCAGTAGTATAATGCCTGATGCATATGTTTTTGGAAGAAATTAACATTCAAGGAAAGCCATTACTGAGGGGGAGGTTGATTACAACAGTTAGCTTTCATATGTCTGACCAAAGGCAGTTTCTATGTTTCATTTGGTCCAGCTCCTGTTTTGTGATCCTTTTCCCTTCTCCAGTTTTAGCACCAGGATATTGTCCTTCCTGATCCTAAATAAAAATTCCATGCCATCACAGTTTGCTACTTTTTATTAAGGATATGTTCTCCTATTTTGAATAGCCTTGTATTTTCACTTTTAAACTCTGTATTTCACCTTTTTATGTGAATCTGATAAAAATTTGGTCATAAAATGCATTATGCATTAATGGGTGTTTTTGGAAATCATTTTCAAGTCACACTTAATCAGTTATTGTACATTTCAGACTCTACCTTTCTGTGGAACATAATATGTTAAGTATCACCCAGAAGTTTTGTCAGCTTATGAAGGAGTATGATGTTGTTGCAGAAGGTTTCTTACTACTTCAGAACAATACAGCATTATTTTTGCTTTTATTTTCCAGCTTCACATGACTTTCTTCATGTTATTTCTACTCCCCAGACTTTTACATCTTCAGAAATACCAGGCACTGGTAAATTACAATAGTATTCTTTCAGAAGCTTTTCATACCCTTTTGGTTGGTGCTGCTTCCATGTTGATGATTTCAGACAGCCATTGCGTACCGATTGCCTTAGATGTTGCCCTACATCTTAATTTTTCCACTCCTGTATCACCATCCTCATTCCTGTGATCAGGCAGGGCACAGTTTAAAGCAAGTCTGCAGGTAGCTTGCAGAATAATGCAGTATTGATGAAAGAGGTGTGTCAGGAAAAGATTTAAATTTTGCAAGGCTTAAGGCTGTTCCAGTCAAGTAAAATACCATGCTTTTAGTGATAAGATTTTAAAATTTCTTTTATCCTGTCAATTTTTCACATACAGTTTGCTGTGATTTTTTTTTCCTATGTATTGTCTTAAAATAAATAAATCAACACAATTAAGGCCAGACCTTTCCAACTAAGCTATACTTTGAGTTATAGCTTTGGGAATAGATTATTTTTCCTGTAGCCTTAGGTAGGTGAGGATGCCCAAGTTAACATCTTTATCTAAGTAATTAGTGATGGTATTTGAAATGGAAAAGGAGGTTAATTTTTTTAATAAATAGGCAAAAAATAATAAATGCTTTGCAGAGTAGTGGACAGTAAAGTTTCTCTCCACCAGATGTTCCTTCTTAATATACTTACATGAAATTATTTCTCAGGTTTCCTTGTTTTAGTTTTTTTTTAAGAACAGCAGCTAGAGATACTACTGATTTGGAAATATTGATGCCTGTAATTACTATAGACCTTCAGCTGTTAGAATGGCATGGGGTAAAATTCAAAAGTTGACTTCAGTATAGTTTCAAAATTTTGTTTTCTTTTTTTTTAATCCTTGCCACTATTTTTGGAAGTTTTGCATTGCTTTAGTTGTCACCATCGCAGTAATTCATACACTTACTGCTGTTGTTAACTAGATTCTCATCTGTACTCATTATTCATGTTTGTAGATGAAGGATCAGAGGCAAAGAGGAGAGTTCCTTTTAGTTGGTCGTGTTTGGTTTTCTCATTGTTAAGATTTCCAGCTAAGACCTGCCTTTCTTAGTTTTGGTGGTTTTTTTCCTGAGCTGAGAGAACTTAGTTTTGAGAAGGAATAAAAAGCTTACACTTATTTCTGTGTAATGTTTGCATTAAAAGGCTAGCCCTCTAACTACTTTCTGGATCCAAAGTTGTTTTCTTACTATCTACCATATGCTAAGATTATTAAGTAATAAGAATTCTCATTAGTATGAATAAAATGGTTTCCACATTGACTTCCACACCAGCCTAACAGTCCATGAGACAGAGTAATGCCCAGCTGACTTTAAGCAATTTTCCCTCTGCTTCTATTTTAACAAAGCAACACCTGTTTGCCAAATTATTCCTGAGTTATTCAGGTAGCTCTGAGGCAATTAAGCCTTTTAACACAAGATTATCTTTCCAGATTTAGGTGAAAGGAAGCCTCTTTCTTCAAGAGTCACAACATTTGGTATGCCAGAAGTGCCACCAATCTCAGCTGGTAATGATATCTGTCTTCTCTGTAGTTCTCCTCACATCTAGGCAACATCTCAAAAGACACAGCAATGCTTTGCTAAATGAAGGGTTTATTCTGACTTGCTCTGTATAAAGCTGGAGGGGCAGAAACTTGTTGCATCTGCTGCAACGTTTGAGACATTTGGAATGAAATATTGCAATGATACAATTTTTTTTTAATGTTGGTAAACAATTACCTTGTCCAGATTCTCTTGTGAAGGATTGTTTGTATAGATGGATATATATATGTGTGTGTGTGTGTTTGTGTGTGTGTGTGTGGAGGCCCATCATTGTTAGGAATTATTAAATAAATGTTAACAACATGTCCAATTTGCTCTTTTTGCACATTGGAAAAGCTCCTCCACAGGCAGAAAAAAGATTTATCTACAATTCTTAAGCAGGTGCAAACACTTTGGTTAGTGAGTCATTGAGTGTTGCTAGGAAAGGATCAAGTCAAAGAGAACTGAACAGAAGGATTCCATTTCCAAAGACTGGGAATATCAAAATATCCCAGAGGAATCACTCAGCACTATTTCCTTATTGCCACCAGCTGCATCCAAGGGCATGTTTGTAAACTGTCACAAGTCTTGCCTGCCTTAAACTTGAAACCAAGCCCAAAGCAATGGGCAAATATGCACAGTAGTAGTGAGTACACATACTCCAGATTAGACACTGGTTTATGAATTAGGTTGTGCATTCTCCCTGTGCAAAATTAGGATAACAGGGTATGAGGAGATCACGTGAGTAAAGGGAATTGTTCTTCAGTGCACAAAGAGATGTTGAGTTGTACAAGTGTAAGTTCTAAGATGTGCTGGAATTCTGTGGAAAATATTCCTTTTTTCACTTGCTTGCAAGCATTTATATACAGAGAGATAAATTCTCTACACTGTGGTTTTTTGGTGCCAGCGACAATAAATTCTGACCCACAGAATGAAGGATTTCATTGATTGTAGGGAAAAGTGAAATCAGATCTTGAATACTAAATACATAGGAGTGATTTTTAGTTGCCTTGTTACCTCTGCAAGAACTGTTAGAAACTTCCAAGGATGTGTAAGGAGAGGTTTGGTGAATTGGATATTTTGGCATTTTTCTGCTGATGTAGAGCCATTTAGCAACTGAGGCTCAGGGAGTGTTGTGTTAGCTGCAACCACGGCAAGACACTTGATTGCGGGTTTGAGTCACAGGGTGCTGCCAGGAAAGGGCACGTGTGGCCCTAAATACAGACATCTAGGGTGTTGTACTGCTGGTGCTGCTTGTACTGCTGTGGCAAGGCTGAGTGCATATCTCAAGATCATTTCTGTGTCTGACCATAGCGACCGAGAGACCAGACCTGGAATGGACCTCCTCTGCTTCACGGGAAACCACAAGGATGGGTAAATAGCCAGCAGTTGCCTCCTTCACTGCTTACTTTGGCCATGCTCTTCTCTGCAGTGATGAGCCTGTTCAGATGTGCTGGTGTCCCAAAGAGTGGGTCAGTGATGTGGCTGGAGCCTTATGGCTCCTTACTAAAAATCATTCTACCTGTAAATGTTCTGGGGAGCCATTTCTAGGTTTGCTCTCATGCCTTGGCTGCCAACGCCAGTTGAAAGGCAGCTTCGTGCCACCGCCGTGGGCAGTGAAGCTGTGACATGGTCGCCTGGCCCAAGCAGGGCCACATCCCCATCTTTATAGCTCGGTCTTGATGTGACCTGTGTGACAGCAGCCTGTGTGAGGACCTGAAGGCAGTTTCTGTGTTTGATCTTAGCTGCTCGAAGACCGAGGCCGAAGCCCACCACTCCTTCCTCCCTGGCAACTCAACAAACTATGATGGGTAACTAGCAACAGCCCTTCTTTTCCCATTGTCTGCACGGGTTCCTTCATGCCATCTCTTTCACTTCCCATCACACCTCCACCCCAAACCACCCGGCATCCTTGGTCATCTTCCATGGAGAGGATGAAGACTTGTTGGTGCAGCTTGGCTTGCCAAAGCACTCGCCACACGGGTTCTGCAATTCTCTTGTTTGATCCTACGCTTTTTCCATGGCCCATGAGCATTTTCTGCAGGAAGCATGTGACATTCTGCAG
This sequence comes from Motacilla alba alba, assembly GCF_015832195.1. Taxonomy (NCBI): domain Eukaryota; kingdom Metazoa; phylum Chordata; class Aves; order Passeriformes; family Motacillidae; genus Motacilla; species Motacilla alba. The sequence goes on along the minus strand of NC_052016.1, from coordinate 25,888,902 downwards.
AGAGACCACATTGCTGCACCTGGCCATCAGCTCCATCCCCCTGCTTCTTTTTGTTCAGGTGATGGGTCTTGCTTTCTCTGATGCATTCAAACACGACAGCGTTCCTAAGAGGCAAACCCAGCTGGGCTGGCACGAGGCACAGCACAGCAGCTCAGCCACCCTCCAGGCATTCCTTGGACAAGGCTACACCTCTTGGTTTCTTCACCAATGACGTTCAAGGCAGCTGGTTTTCTTCTGCCCATGCCTTTCTGTTGCTATCACCTGGAACTGTGAATGCTCTGCCCTACTGCTCTGTCATGTTTTGAGGCTGTGTCATGTTTTTTTTTAAATTGATACCTCATTTCAGCTTTTGGTGCATATTGGCATGTTTCTTCATGGTTTAACACACTGGCAGCCTCTGGTACTAACAATTTTTCTTGCAGATCTGACAGCTATGCAAGGCAGCCATGTCCCAAGAGATATTGTTGTGCTTTTAGCCAACCTGTTACTTCTCTTGGGCCTACATTGGGATAAACCTTCATTATAGATAGAAATGGGGCCATACGTGCAAACCCTATTTTGTTCAGACATTGCCCATGGCACTTATTAACAGTGGTGGAGATGCTTGTGGCAACAGCTTCTTTCACACTGGCAGGTGTGCAAGACCAGTCCTGTGTCCTTGCCCTTGTTCTATTTTGTGGCCCATGGGGTAAAGTATTACATGAGCAGGCTGGTGTGCCTAAAATCTGAAGTTGAGTATGAGTTAAAAATGTAATGAACAGTAAAAAGTGACTTGGCACTTTTGTCTGAAGCAGTCTTGCTTTCATATCAACTGAGATATTTCACACACTTCAGGATCTTATCCAGGGAATTTACATTCCCTACTTTGCATTACTTGAAGTAATTTTCTGAGCTTTCTTGTTTTTACAGTGGAGAAATCAGATACTTGTAATTATAACAAGGCATATAAATTTGGCTGGGCTAAGGATATTCATTTCTGTTTCCTTGCCTGCTGATGTTGTCTGAATCACTTTTTATGTTCTCTTATTTTTGCCAAATTTTTAAATTGGATTTTTTCCAGTATCTTCATCTCATAAATTCACTTTCTCCTTGCTCCTCTTGGCCAGTGTTCTTGTACTTTTTCAATCTTGCATTCCTTCTAACCACACAGGAATTTTTTTTCCATATTCCTTCTGTCATTCTGTTAAATTTTTTGCATTATATTTTTGTGGGTTTACACATCTTTGCATTTTAACATCTTTCTTTTTTAAAATTCTTCTAATTTTGCAAAATACATCTTTTTTCTCTTCTTTATTGTTTTAACTCTAAACCATTGAATCCATGGTTGCAGGTGAGGCCATGGTGTGATGGTTCACGTATTTTTTAAATAATAAGCCACCATTTTTTTCCAGCCTCACATGACTTTCTTCATGTTACTTCTACTCCCCAAACTTCTACATCTGGAAAAATGTCAGAGCAAGAGACTGGTAAATGGCATTTATTTTATACCCTATCCTTGATTTTTCTTGATATTCAAGTGGTACAATTTTGATGTCTCTTACACATCCTCTGTTTTTAATGTTATCTCCAGTGGTCTTTCGTTGTTCATTATGGTTTCACATGATTTGTAGTAATCACCAGGGTATAATTAGTAGTTCTAGCCACAAGTAAGTGATCCTGATACCACCTGGCACTTTCAGGCTAGTATTGTATTACTGAAGGGTTCTGATGTGGTTAGTGGGGCAGAATTTAGCACTTAAAAGGAAACTCTCAGACTTTGATGAATTTTGGGATATCAGCATAACAGTTATTCTTTGTAGTGGGAATGTTTTTCTTTACCTAGTAGACACATTTAAAGAGATTCATTGGTTGGTCTTTGGTTTCCTGTTTACAATTTTTTGAAGTAGTCTCTGATGTTTAAAAGGCTGCTGCAGTACATAATTTTGGTCCTAAAAGTTATTTCTACAGTTACTTCTGCTAATAATTTATTATTTCACTCCATTTATTCATGAAGAATATAGATTTTTAGGCACAATTTATGCATTTGCATTTGAGCGTGAGATTTTCCCAGCATATAGTCATAAAAAATAGTAGAAGGTTGCTGTGAGATTCTCACCCTTGGTTCTGTTCATGCTAGCATGACTTAACGAGTGACATTTTATTACATCAATGTATCAAACATCACTCTCTTTCTTGGGACCAATCAAATGGAGTTGGGTAAATGAGCATTGACGTAGTTCATCATCTGAAGATTAGCTAATTACAACATGCATACACTATTTGTGTTTCCTCTGCTCTTATTTGGCTACAGTTCAGTCAGTGTAGCTTCCCTTCACAGATAAATTTAGAAAAGCTTTTATCTATTGCAGAATTCACACTGAACACAAACATGATACAGCTGTACTAATACTTCAGTGGGTGGTGCTGACAGTTATCTTGCCTCTGCATGAATGCAAGATCTTTGTTTTCTTTTGAAGCTGAGAATTCTATCCATCCAAGGTCATTTCTGTCTTCAGTAGACAGAAAACTTTTTGCAGTTTATCAGGCATGACTTTGCTGTTGTTTGCAGTATTTTTCTCACCAAGTTACCATATCCTTCTCTCTTGAGTTAAAGAACTGGGCTACTTAGATTACTTATTACTTACACTTTATTAAATCATGAGTGTTCTTAACATTAAGAGTACCCACTCTTCATTTATAATACCACTCATAGAAATGTTTCTTTCATGCTCTAGGCTGTATCATTTCTCTAATGGAAATGGTGGTCTTAGGGACTGATAGAATCTGGGTTTGTTGGGTTTTTTTGTTTTGTTTTGCTTTTTGTTGTTATTGTTCTTGTTCTAGTTTTTGGTTTTTTGTTTTTTAGGTTTTTTTTTTAATTTGTGTTTTTTTTAATATATTTTCAGAAACACCTAAAAGTATTTTTAGGCCATTGTCTGGCAAAGGATGGTCTGTCTCAAAAATCCTGGTTCTATCAAGTGGCTTTGTGGCAGAGAAAATCTGATTCTTGGCCAAAATATGAATTTGTAGGAAAATGTTTTGATACCACCTGTATGAAAATTGTGCGCATGCTGTATCAAAACAATATTGGGCATTTGCAACTCCTTATTTAAAATATTTGTCTGGCGCATCCAAACTAAAGTGTAGGGAAAAAGGGGTTTGCTGACAGCTGTTGCTATTGGATAGAATTTTAAAATCAGATGTAGACAGTTGGCCTAGTAGCTAATGCCTAAAATTAGATGTTATGTGTCCCAAAAAAAAAATTACCCCATGAGACAAAAATGTAGTAGGCTACTGCAAATATCAATTAGAAGTGTGTACACAAGAATCACAAAATAAATGTGTGCCACTTGGACCTGCTAAGGGCTGAAGATCACCTTATCTAAAGGCTGATTTCACTTAGTGTTTCAAGATTATTTTCATATTTGATCTTAGCTACCTGGGGATCAGGCCTGAAAATCACTTCTCATTCCTCCATGGAAACCAGAGGGAGCGTGATGGGTAAATAACTTACAATTTCATCAGCTTTTCCATTGCTTGCCATCCCTTCCAGCAGCTGTGGAGAGTGCCAAGCTTCATTCAGACACGTTGCTTCAAAGACTACTTGATGCTGAGCTTTCTCCCCACACTCCACCCCCACCCCGCTCAACTCAGCCATTTCTGTGCAATCTAAGCTGGAAAATAATTCCCCACGGTGACTGAATAGCGATCCACAAATAGACCTCTGCTAGCTTATGTTGCCTCTAGGTTTCTTCTGGCAGCTGCAGTTTTCTTTCAAAGAATAAGTACTTTAAAAAAGAGGCCAGTGAGAAGAAGATTGCCTCACATGAGCTCCTGGAATTGACTCTCCTTCGTTTCACACCAGCTTCAGTGTTCATGTAACACCTCATTTCTCAGTTGATCTTTATAGCTGCTGTCACCTTGCTTGATCTCACAGCAATGTTGTCTTGAACTGCCCAACAGCTAATGGCCAAATACTGTGGATCTGAAGCCAGTTCTAATTTTAACTCCAGATTTTCTTTCAGCTTTTGATGAAAATCAGCGCATTTCTTCAAGACCTGAAACATCAGTCATCCAAGAAATACCATCAGCTATACCTGGTAATAGTGGAAAAATGTGATTTTAAATAGAAATTGCCCCAGAGATTTTAATAAAAAAATTATATGTTGTTTAATATATATTTTATTTTATAACACTTTAATATTGGTATATTGTTATGTAAGTTTAATATGACTCAAAATAGCTTCAGAACTGTTGTAATTAGGTTGTTCTCTCAAATACCAGACTAATTTAGGAAATTTTGCATGAAATAGTAAGTATTCTCTTCTAATTTTGGCCTATAATCCTGGTATATTTACAAGTCTGTATTGCTGTGTTTGGTGTTAATAGGCATGTCTTATTACAATAGAGTTCTCTTTCTAAGTTGCAATACTGCCGAGGGGTAGAGTGAAAGTTAATATAAGTTTTGTATAAATCCCTGAATGAAACCATTCTAAGTTGGAACTGTTGAGTAGGTCCCATAGAAATAGTAGGAACAATAGCAATGAACATAGAGAGTTCAAAATTGTGGAGAATAGACTCTAAAATACTTTAATTTGAATATATTTAGAGCAGTGACTAAGTTAAATATTTGGCTGCAAGAAAGGGAGACTGCATAGGCATGAGACTAATAGAAACAAAAATGTGCAATGTCAAGTGTATTGCTATATTGCTTGAGTACAATTTTACAAATAAAAGGCACAACCCTGTAATTAAAGAAAACATTTGCAACAAATTGCTCTTGACCAGACACTTCCATGGTAGATCTGATGCTTCCAAACACCCTTGAAACCTGTTATACCAGATCCCAGTGAAATTGAACTGGTGGATTAATAGTATTTTATTGACATTTAAATTAATTACACCTAATAGTATGTAATAATCTGTTTGGTTTTCCTGTTCTTTCTTATCAGCATTTATCCTTTAGGCTTCTTCTACTTCCTCCATTCATAAAATAAGCTAATTTACCAATACCTTACAGAATGGGACACTGAACAAATGCAGTTTTATCACTGCTCAAGGTTCTGTTTCGTTTAGTGTCCCTGCAAGAAGACATATGTAATTTCCATTCAATAATGACAATTTCCTCCAAAGTCCATTTCAAGTTGTTACCAAAACTCCCTTGCAGCAAAAAGTAGTTAGGTTTAATTTTCATGGCATAGCCACTTGCTGCCTTTTTTCTGCTGTGAACACATTTTCTTCTAAGTCCAAATGTCCAGCCTGTTAAAGGACAGTTTTGTATCTGTCACTTGGTGATCAGCAGCTAGAAAGCATTTTTTGTACAAGGTGCAAAAAGACTGATCTTTTTTCACCAACTTGTATGAATTTCTTCCTTGTGTTGGTGTAATTTAAACTCCAGAAAGTGTAGAAGAAGATTCTTAGGAGTTCTGTCTAGCGTCAGATACTGGATCTTCTTATCACCATATTGGGACGCATGTCTTTCTCCTTATTCACATAATACAGAAAGGACTTTGAAGTGTCCAGTGTCTTGCTTGTGTTTGCAGTGACATCATCTTGAACAACACAGCTTGTGTGTTTGCTATCCCAGCAACAGTCAGATTCCTCAGCACTTTAAATCCAGATTTTCTGTGCAGCTCTTAATGAAACACAGACAGTTTCCCAATTCCCATCTAAAGCATCTGGAGTCACAGAAATACCATCAGCTCAGTCTGGTATTGACATTTCTTGCAAACTGAATTTTCTTGAATTATCAGAAGGGTTCCCAGGGTGCTTTTGGTGAAATGTTGATTTCCTTTACTTCGAGGATAAGAACTGCAAGATAAAAATTCTGCATCGGTATTATTTTTGTTTAAGGCAATATCTATGATGTTTAAAATACTGGATTATGATCTTCTTTCCAAATTCTGACTTCACTTTTACAGTACTAATTGGTAGTATTAGCCATGATTGCCACTGACCAGTTATGTATTCTTTAATGTCATAGAACTTTACCATGTGATACTGTGGGGCTTGTAACCAATCTTTAATTTCTCTACTATATGTAGTGTATCATGATACAGATAGCGGTGGTATTGCTTCAAGTCATACTCTTTTTTATTTTCTAATTATTCTGTCATTACCAAAGTGTATTTCCATGGTTATTGGTATTTAAGACATTGTCCTGGTCAGTTACAATGTTGGGGACAGAGAGTGACATGTGCAGGAAATTCTCTTCATGGATTTATCTTCTATAAGTATTGTTCATGTTCATTGTGGTTTTAAAGCAGCTTAATGGTTGTTCAAGTTGTAAATCCTGAAGGTGCATTGAATATTCAAGCATATTTCTCATTAAGGAGGACTTTCCAGCTATGACAAAAATCCTTTTAGGGAGATTAAAGGTAGCACAGTGAGCATTGAAAACCCAAGTTTAGGGTGAGGGACTTTTTTAAACAGCTTAAGACTTGATGGTCTTGCTACATCTAGGGAAGAAAAAAAAAAACAACTTTATTTCTTTATTTGGGGAGATAAAGGTTTTTCAGCTTTCTGCATGTGTCCTAAATGATCCAGTCAATTTCTTTCATATTTTCTTCCTCTACAGGACAGATTTAATGTTGAACACAGGAACTCTCCTTTTTTCTCTTGGTATAATCTGAACCTTGTCTTCTACTGCAGATCTCTATAGATATTTGTAAATGTTCTATAGTATCCCCCTTCCTTTTATATTTGCCATTTTAACAGTTTTGTTGAACACTTCTTTAAACCAGTGGTAGGCAAGGAGGAGATATTCAGAAAATGCACTTGTGAAACTCTTACTATTTCCATTTTTCAGCAATAAAATTAAGATGGAGAGGACAGTAAGCAGCCCTGTGCCACAGAGAAGTGTGTAGTCAGATAAAAAGAGATAAATTTCTGAAACTCTTTCAATCCACTCCCCTGTCAATTTACCCTACAAATTTTTGATGCATTTTTGAGAGATTTTATTTGCTAAGACTGAAAGAGTCCATCAGAATTTTCAGAACAAGAACTCCTTGTTTGAAATGTTCTCTTTGTTGGTCCATCAGATTTGTGCTCTTCTACTTTTTCTGTACTGTGTTCTTGGAAGTGTGGTGACAGTGTCCAAACTTTGATTCCATTTTCTGAGATAAACTGTTTGACTATCATCTGTTTGTGTTAGGAATTTGTTCTATGCTTTTGTGAGAAATTTTTTCCTTTTCAATAATACATGCTTATACAAGAGAAGGGATTTTTATTGTGATCTTTGCATTCACTGTTGTCATTTCCATATCTGTTCACTAATTACTGTGTAGCAAATGTGACTCTTCTTGTAACTTATCCTTGTATTCCAGTGTCTATATGAAATTCTGTCTGTTCAAAGTATTTCATAGTACTTTATACCTTTTCAGAATGAAAACTTGTAAATTAATCAAGCTATTCTATTAGAGATTCTTGGGAATTTTGGTTAAGAAGGCAAAAGTTGGTTTTCTTCTACCAGAGTGCCCAACTCTTGATGGAAACCCTTATTAAGTCACCTTTATGCTTTTTTCAGTGGAGAACCTATTGTTTCTCTTTTTTCTTGTTCCAGGCATGTATTAGTTTAGACCAAAGTTCATTTTTAAGTGTGGTGAAGTATATAATAATGAGCTAGTTAGTAGTTTTTCAGATTAAATATAAGATGGGCAGTATCTTTGATGCAAACAAAAGTTCTGGCTATATATTCATTGACTAGTCAGCAGTTTATAGTTGGAAAATATTTGATGCCTGAAAAAGGATTTTAGATTGTGTCATTTACTGCAGTTAAAGGGCAGCTCTGGAGCATCATGACTGCCACTATTGTGCAATAGAAGCAGTGTTTAGCTAGTGGCTGGGGGTTTGTGGTAATATCAAGTGACTATAAACTGATATAGGATTTATTTGGTAGAAAGAGCATACGTGAGAAACCACAATTTAAATATTGACTTATTTGGGTGTGATTGAAGTAATGCTTTCATATGCATCATGAGACTGCCATGACATCTCAAGATAGTTTCCATCTCTAATCTTAGTTCTCCCGAGACCAGTTCTGGAGCCTACATCTTTTCCTTTCCTGAAAACCACAAGGACAGTGATGGGTAAATAGTGATTCCATCCTAATTTCTATGATTTCACAATACTTAAATAAGAAAAGCTGTATTTTAAAATTTAGTCCAAACATTTCAGTTCTTTTACTGATAGTGGCAATGCCAAACATTTTAGCAAGATCGTCAGTCATTTAGGTAAATGATGAGATACTTAATTATTAGGCTTCTCTATTACTCTTCCTAATTTTCTGCTCTATAGGCATAATTCACTAAAAGGTTAACTGTCTGTACACTACACTAACTCAACTAAGCCCTCCTGATTTTGAAGTGGAAAAATCTTGTAATGAATGCAAATAGTTCTGTAAAAGAGCTGAGTGTAATATGGACTAATAGCACACAGTTCTGTACTAACACATCTTTAAAGAAAGAAGTTCGTCGTTATTTCTGAAGGAAGTTTTCTGGTTTAATCTTAGTTACTCAGAGACCAAAGCTGAAATCTTCTTCTCCTTACCTTGCAAGCCAAGGAATGGGGGGGGGGGGGTAAAAAGATATTTTAATTTTTTTCCTTTTTCTGGACATCGTTTGACATAATCTTCACTTGCTTTGAGCAGTATCTGTGGTTTGTTACTCCACTTTAAAACACTTGCCATACTAATTACATGGTAATGATGTTTGAACATGTTTTTTTCCATCACTTGAAAAGTCAGTTTTGAAGGGACCAGTGACAAAAATAATTGAATTTGTCACAGAATTTGTGTGACTCTATATGCAGTTGTTATTTTGAAAATTCTTTCTAGAATGAAATATTCCAATATGGCAGAAACATAATTTTAGATGATGTTAGCATACAGAATGTGGAGGTGTTAGCATACAGAACTTTTTTTTTATCTTTTTGAATGAGGACTGTAGTTCAAGCTTGATGAATAGGCGTGTTAATCAATGGCTTACAGACTATCTGTAAGAAAGAAGGGGAATTATATTTCACAGGGAATTGCAATGCCTTTCATGTGAATGATGAGAGCTTATATATTGTGTTATATGTAAGAACAATAATAGTGAAAACAGTAAGAAAATACTTACTTGCATAAATTATTGACATTTCAAGAAAGGTTGGAGTTATGACTGAATATTGATAGCACAATGTGCAGTTTATTTCTTCATGCTAGAAAAATTATTAATTAGCATTTGCAGCTGCTTGCATTGCAGACATACCCAGCACATGTCATCCTGAATTTTGAATTCTTAGATGTGTCTTGGCTCAGGCTGTGTCTGCATTTTTCTGCTGGTTTTGCATCTTCCAAGGATGTGTAAGGAGAGGTTTGGTGAATTGGATATTTTGGCATTTTTCTGCTGATGTAGAGCCATTTAGCAACTGAGGCTCAGGGAGTGTTGTGTTAGCTGCAACCACGGCAAGACACTTGATTGCGGGTTTGAGTCACAGAGTGCTGCCAGGAAAGGGCACGTGTGGCCCTAAATACAGACATCTAGGGTGTTGTACTGCTGGTGCTGCTTGTACTGCTGTGGCAAGGCTGAGTGCATATCTCAAGATCATTTCTGTGTCTGACCATAGCGACCGAGAGACCAGACCTGGAATGGACCTCCTCTGCTTCACGGGAAACCACAAGGATGGGTAAATAGCCAGCAGTTGCCTCCTTCACTGCTTACTTTGGCCATGCTCTTCTCTGCAGTGATGAGCCTGTTCAGATGTGCTGGTGTCCCAAAGAGTGGGTCAGTGATGTGGCTGGAGCCTTATGGCTCCTTACTAAAAATCATTCTACCTGTAAATGTTCGGGGGAGCCATTTCTAGGTTTGCTCTCATGCCTTGGCTGCCAACGCCAGTTGAAAGGCAGCTTCGTGCCACCGCCGTGGGCAGTGAAGCTGTGACATGGTCGCCTGGCCCAAGCAGGGCCACATCCCCATCTTTATAGCTCGGTCTTGATGTGACCTGTGTGACAGCAGCCTGTGTGAGGACCTGAAGGCAGTTTCTGTGTTTGATCTTAGCTGCTCGAAGACCGAGGCCGAAGCCCACCACTCCTTCCTCCCTGGCAACTCAACAAACTATGATGGGTAACTAGCAACAGCCCTTCTTTTCCCATTGTCTGCACGGGTTCCTTCATGCCATCTCTTTCACTTCCCATCACACCTCCACCCCAAACCACCCGGCATCCTTGGTCATCTTCCATGGAGAGGATGAAGACTTGTTGGTGCAGCTTGGCTTGCCAAAGCACTCGCCACACGGGTTCTGCAATTCTCTTGTTTGATCCTACGCTTTTTCCATGGCCCATGAGCATTTTCTGCAGGAAGCATGTGACATTCTGCAGAGAGACCACATTGCTGCACCTGGCCATCAGCTCCATCCCCCTGCTTCTTTTTGTTCAGGTGATGGGTCTTGCTTTCTCTGATGCATTCAAACACGACAGCGTTCCTAAGAGGCAAACCCAACTGGGCTGGCACAAGAGGACACGCCTTTCCATTGCCATCACCTGGAGTTGGGAATGCTCTGCTCTGCTGCTGATTTTGAGGCCATGTTGGGGTTTTAAGATCAAAACCTCCTTTGAGCATTTGGTGAATCACAGGATGTTTCTCCGTTAGAGACACCAGGTCTCTGTGGTAGTAATATTTCCTGCAGCTCTGGTAGCGATGCGGGATGGGAATGGTCCCAAGAGATATTGTTGTGCTTTTAGCCAACCTGGTCCTTCTCTTGGGCCTAGATTTCAGTAAAGCTTAAGCGTAGAGATAAAAGGGGCCATACGTGCAAAACCACATTTTATTCTGGCTTTGGCTATGGCAATTCCACTTCTCTTGTAATGTGATCTCTTCTTCATATGTCTTCTAGCAGCTTCTTCATCATTTTTATCATCAGTGCATTTTCACACATTTACTAGATAAAATCCATGGCATGTTCATTTGAAATGTTTTCCTTTCCTGAATCCCTAGTTTCTTAGTCATGTCTTGAAACCTGTTCAGTCTATATGTTCAGATGATGCCAAAAAATATTTTGTTTTTGTTTTCTTTTTCCAGCTTCACTGGACTCTAATCATATCAGTTTCCTGTCCCAAACTTCTGCATCTGCAGAAATATCAAAAACAGAGACTGGTAAATTGTATTAATGGTGCTTCCATTGCATAGTGTTTGCTTTTGCATCAAGGATGTTACAGTTACCAGCTGTTTGCTCTGCTTGCTTGGTGTCTAAAGCAGAATTTTGGTTGTAGTGTCTGATAGACTCTATAATTACATAGCGATATTTTGTGGTATAGGATCAGATAAAAATGAAATCACAGGAATTAATATTTTTTGGTATGGCTTTAAGCTGTTGAATAGATTAGGACCAATAGGACCAATAGCTAGATGAGTTCATTATCAGTTAAAAAGATATGTTCTTGACTGGGGCATTTCACCATGGGGGATTTTCTGTTAGCCATTTTGTATACAATATTTTGCAGTTTTCTCTAGTCATAAGACTTTTTTCAGGTTATGTTTGTATTGCACCTTGAAACTTTTATTGCTGGGGGCATAGGTATTCAAGAATATATTTGTATTCATTACAAAGGTAGGAATGTGCAAGAGATAAGAAGGAAAAATACCCTAAACCTGGCAGTCAGTATTTCAACAGTTTTGTGTCAGATTTTCTGTCTCAGTCTGTCTCTTCTATCTATCACAGAAGTTTTGTTAATTTGCATTATGTCAATTAGGTAAAATTCCAAAAATGGCAAATTACATGATGTGTAGTACATTAAAACCCATTCATCAAAATACTGGCTTTTGTTATATTGAAACATGTAAAGCTTTCACAATAGAAATACCTGTTTGTACAAATTCATGTTTGCATGCATTTAAAGTACATAGGTCTCTTTCTATGGGTGCAGGTGAAGTCAAAAGCACATGTTTTTTTCATGTTACATGGGTACAGATCAATTGACTCCTGTTGATAAATCTGCTTTTAGGGGCACTGCAGATCATGTCAGGGTGTGTCTATTCACGTGCATCTGACATCTTCAAAACTTTGAAGTTTTGTTACTTCGTTTTTATTGGAAATTTATGAAACTCTGTTGCAGAGGTGTTGGCATCTTGCAAAGCAACATAAAGCAATCTTTCTTTTTCTGATTTTTGCCCCCCTTGCTATGTCTGCATCAATATGCATCTGTCTCAGGGGTATTTACATTTTTCCACAGTTACAAGTTCAGCTGACCTGGAAAAGCCTATGCCTCCACTTTCCAGAGCACCTCATGTGCTAACAACAACTGCGGGTAATAGTAATGCATTAGCTTTTCAGTTAAACCCCTTTTGGTGTTTGGACAGCCATTTCTGAAATGTTATTAATCCTAGCTATTTTCATCATCTTCCATGCTGTCTTCTGTGAGAGTCATGATCATTGAAAGCATCCTTCTTTACATGACAATTTGCACTTTCTGCTGAGAAACTCACCTGGTAGTGTTTCTGATCTCACATTCATGTCTCAAAAAGCTTCTAGGGCTATTTTGAGATATACTTACATGAAGTAAACCTGGTTTAATACTACTAAACTAGGTTTAACACTACTACTGACTAAGTCTTAATAAGAATTCTTAAATTATTTGTTTCTTTCTTACAAGCCTAATTGTTATATGCTCAGTTAGAACACATGTTTTTTATACCAAATGTTGTCTTGCCAGCATAGGAAGCTCCTTTCTTACTATTTTTTTGCTATTTAGGAATTTTTTAAACTTTATCCTTGTTTTTCATGTGTGTATGACAGATTATATGACATTAAAATTCACTAAAAATATTGACACAAAACAAAGTGCTGAAGAGAACTAAGGCAGGTGCTTTTCTTCACGGAAATAAACTTGCAGTGATTTTTAGTTTTTATAGTTTTTGAGGTGGGGGAGGATTTAGTACTTTATAATTGTGGTATTAGAAGTTTTTATCTTTGTATTTTCTGGGTCGCTTTAAGCTGTGTGGACCATGTGATGCAAAGCAATGTTAGCTTTGGTTGGCTGACAATTTAGTTTTAGTTCTCACTTTAAGCACTACCTTCAGCTCACACTCTAATCCAATACTGCTCCATTCCTGAGGTAAGATGTGCTTATGGTGAAGTGCAAATTAGGTGTGCCATAACATATCACATTTTTCGGTTGTTTTTCTATGATCAAAAAAGCAGTGTGTAGAATTAATAATCACAGCTAACATGACGTGGTTTTTTTATAGTTTTCAGTGGTATTCAGCCTGTTCTTTCAAGTCCTGTGGCACCTAGTAAGCCTGAAATAGCAGAAGCTGGACCAGGTACAATAATCTCCACCTAGTTCTTAATTCAGCAGCTCAAACCATGCTCTAAAACTCAAGTAAATTAATACACTGCTGTTATTTTCAGTGGACATTTGGATTAGCCCCTAATAGCTGATTTCAAATTTATGTTGCTGCTAATGGTTGAACTTGGTATTTTCTCACAGTAATAATGCATATGGCAACTCACAGTCACATGATTCATTATGTTAAAAAATGTGCCACATAGAAAATTGAGAAAACAGTATTTGTAGAGTAGTTCTGATCAAAACCCTGTGATGTGAACTGTAGATTGCATTTTATTGTTGTAGCATTACTAAAAATGTTAACATTAGTGCGTCCATAACAGGATGAAATTGGTTAACAGTTACAGACATTCAGTGGTTTTGGACTGAAACCACAGCTGGATCTTTTGTCAAGTTTCTAGTCCAAATTTTATATGTTTTAATGTGTCACTAATTGATTGTTCAACATGTCCTCTTCATTAAATATCTACATTGAACACGGTACCACCTCCCTTAAGTATTGGACCAAAACTCAAAATGTTCAAAAGCTCTACTTAAAATCGTACTTGGCAGTGGTTGAGATCCAGAGCAGTTGCAGTGAAGGCAGGAGGAAATAAATATCCAGAATATTTGTGCATCACAGATGTGCTGATTTGTAGTCACTGAAGCTCTGTGCAGTTCTGAATTTCTCCCTAATGCATACTAAACTGATAAATGTCCAAACATTAGTGAAATATTTGTTGTTCCTGTTAAAAAAAAATATTTTTGCTCATGAAGGAAGAGTTTCTTCCATTAGCTCTTTGCTCTCTTATGACTGTCATCATTTCTTCCAGCAGCAACAAGTGAATCCATTCTGGAATCTTTCACACCTAAAACTTCCCGTCCTTTTCAATGGCCAAGGGTAACATTAGGTAATGTTGTTTTCACTCAGTGAAAAATTCTGTGTTTGTTTTGAGCACTCCATCCCATATGAATGCATTCCTTCCACATATCATTTCACATGCATAATCATTCTTCTTCCTGGTTAGAGAGTCTTGTTCTTCCGTCATTGTTATATTGATTGCTCTTGACGTACCTGTATATGAGAACAAGCTTCTGGGTGGATTTACCATCTCAGAGAAATAAAACTTGTCTCTTGCATGATGAAACACCATCATCCTTTTATCAGTGTTCTGTCTCTTTTACTGCCAATGCACACGCATGTGCTGATTATCTCTGATATGTAAAGCTTTCAAAATGGAAATTTTAATTGTTTTGGACTCACAGAATCTTATTTCTGATCAACATACAGCATTTCAGTATCATCTCCATTCCACACTTCAAAATTGATTTCATCAGCTGGCTTTGACATTCTATACTAAGTTGTCTTCAATATCAACATGTGACATGTTTGTTGTGGGAAGTGCTTGTTAAACAATTTTTCATTACAAACTGAGCTCTTTCTTTCAGCTCCAAAAGAAATACCACTTATTCCTTCTAAACCGAAACCATCTGCTACCCCAGAAGTACAACATGTGAAACCTGGTAATTGTGTACATCGTTTTCATAAGCTGGTATGCAGAGAGATATGTTCTCTAAAAATATCTAAGGAAAACTTCCTAAAAAGGACAGGAGCTATGTAATACATGAGCATCCTGACTAACTCATCATTCTCAAATTGGTCATGATTGGTTTGATTATACTTGAATTTTTCTCTTCTAGCCCCTAAACCACCACTTTTGAAGCCTAAAACTTCTGAGACTGTTGAACAACCAAAAGCAACCCTAGGTAATACATGTTTCTGGAGCTGTTAGTCACTCTTCTTTGCAGTCCAAGCCGCAGTTTGTACTCTGTTACTTTATCCCATAGCTTTTGCTGTATTTAATCTATTTCTCTGAAAGAAGAAGGAGGATGGGAGATAAGTATTCAGAAATGTTTTTCTATACTTAGGAGAAAAAGGAATCATTTTTTTATGCAGTTTTGCTAGTTCCATGGTACAGTAAAAATTTCTGTCTTCCATTTTGCTGAGAGCTTTTCTACGCCAGCACTCTTTATTCAGAAAACTCTTTGGAAATACAATTGAACTGCCACGTGTAAAGATAGTATTGTGGATATTAATCCCAGAACTCTCAGTGAAGGATTCCTGTGGTACCAGGTTAAGATGTTAATTCCACTGCTTTATGAATCCTTCTGAATGTCATTTTGGCTTGAAAAACACCTCTCAGTCACTTCATGGCTCACTCCACTCTGCTCTTTTTGTAGACATCAAACATTTTTTCACTGTGTCAGTTGCTATGAAACATTTTATTGGAAAGCAGTCTCATAGTGCTGCTTTTTAAAAATGTACAAAGTTGCTTACATCTGCCTGAAACTGAGTTTACACTTTATCTGAAGTCAAACTAACAGGCAGATTAACTAATTACAATTTCAACCCATGCATTTTTGGTGGGAAAAGGGTTTCTAGGACTCACTGTTCTTAATTTTTACCATTTACATGATACTGCTATTCTTCAACTTATATTCGCTGCTTCTATTCCATTAGCAGAATTCAATGACTGCAGCTATGAAGCAGTTCAATTTTTTTTAATTGATTCCATGTTCTTTCAGCTGTTTGCCAGTAATTTCTTTACTGAGCCAAAAAATGATGACATTTCTGTATATTTTGTCTATATATGTCTTCTTACAGCTTAAAAGTGACCTGGAATTCAAAATTATAAAAAGCATCATTGTTTTATCTCTTAGGTATCTTGCGAAAATGAATTTGCTAACTTAATTAGAGGAACATTTGGATGTGATTGCAAGCTTCAACTGCATATTTAAATGCAATTACTCACTTTTACAATGAAGGATGAACAGGGATTTTGATTGACTAGTGAATTCTCAGGAAGATTTTTGAGAAACCATCTTGGCATATCTGAATCTACCACTTGCTTTTGTTCCCAGTAGCCATTCATTGCCTCATTTGATTTTTTTTGTGATACAGTGGAAAGCATAAATTTATAATCCAGTATATTTCTTTCAGCTCCTAAGGAAGCAAAACTCACTACTTCTGCATCTAAACCTAGACCATCTGCCAGACCCCAAAAGCCACGAACTAAACCTGGTAACTAATTTCCACAGCAAACATTTCTTATAGTGTATCACTTAAGTCGTACATTTTAGCTTGAATTTCTTCTGTGCGAATGTGAGTTTCAGCACTTAATCATCAGAAAGGTGAGGAATTCCTCTTTGAGGAAAAATATTTTTGTATTGGATTCCCAAAAAAATAGAAGCAAAGCAAGTTATATCCCAAGTCACCAACTCGCGCATCCCGACATCAAAGCAAATTGTTTTCCTGATTTTCATTTTGGAATAACAAATTTTCCAACTTACTGCAGCATAGGGTCCAGAAAACAGAAATTCTACTGTTTTGCTGATGGCTATAGCATCTTACATAGAAACATAGGATTTTATTGATTCAGTGATCATTAGAGCATATGTAGACTTACCTGAAACTGTGAAAGTAAGAATGGAATTTTGTTCGGGAATTCAGTAAAGACATATTTTATGATCCCAAATGAAATAGCACCTTCACACCAATGTTAAATTTCATCTATGATGTATGGCAGAGAGTAAAACACACCTGGCATTTTCTGGACCTGAAGAATAAATAAATGGAGTTGTAAAAATATTTCTAGTGTTACATGGTTTATATTGAAGTTAGAAATCTTGAAATTGCATAATTGTTTATTGTAAGAACATATTACTCAATGGTGGGAGAGATCAGATGGTTTTATTAAATTCTTTCCAGATTCCCTGCAAATTATTTTTTGCTCATAAAAAGAAATTAACTCTCTTCAGACAAAATTATTCCCTGTGAAGCTTACTAAGGAATGGCACTTATGACTTGGAATTGTCTCAGAATACTGAGCATAATTAGTTTTTTATGCTGATTACAGCTCCTGCATAATTTTAAGTGTAGGAAATCCAGTATTGTATTACAAGAATCATTACTTTTGTCTCTGCTGTAGATGTCTATGTCTGAATATAAATCTGAGTCCTGCCTGTTGTTTTTCGAACAACAGGCAGGACTGAGATTTATATTCAGTAACTCATGCACAACTCATGCATGAGTTGCTTTTTTTTCTCTGGCTGAGGAAAAAAAAGCAACTAATTTGGAAACTGTTGCATAGATTTGTTTTACACGCTGGGACTGCCAAGATCAAGATTTTATCCTGGTGTTTTCCCACCGAGTGGCTCTATAGCGAGTTTCTATATGCCTGAGAAGAAAGTGGCATTTTAAAATATTTGTACACCCGCCCCTGGTTTTTTATTTCCCAGTAGTGGTCTCACAAATCAATGAGGTAGAATGCTAAGACACGCTTTTTAATCTTGATGAAGCTTGTCATGGTTCTCTTGTAAGTAGGTAGTGAAACTGGCATGTGTTCTGATGTGACAAATTATATTCTTGTTCAGAAAATATTATTTGAACTGTAAAATATGTAGTGCATGGGGATAAGCTGGATTTTGGGTAGGTGGCAAAATGGTAAAAGAGCAGGAGCTTGTATGTGTTCCAGCACCACCTGGAAGTTCAGCTTAAATTAGAAACTTGTGTCATGATAATGGTTGTCACCTTTCCCTAAGAGTAAATCAAAATAATGAAAAATATATGTCAAATTCATATTTAATCAATTACTTACTGCCATTACTGCCAAATAACTGCCTTTGGGTGAAGCAATTAATTTTGGCTCTCATTATTAATATGACTTTTGTGCTGTTTCTGGTAAAGTATTTGCCTTTTTTGCCAGTAGAAGAAAAAAATCTTCATTTAAAAAACCTCAAACATTTAAATGACTTTCAGATTCTCCAGCTAAAAAAATGTACATTCTAGTGAAAGTTCACAGTTTCATTCTCTTTCTTGGCATTTGGGTAACTGAATCTGTTGCCTGCATGAAAAAAACTAGATTTTCTTGCCAATGTGGTCATGCCCAGCCATTGTCCTCACTTTTACTATTGTTAGCATGAATACCTCTTTCTAAACATTAGTCATTTTTCAGGAAAGGAAATTATTATGAATTTTCTATATGAATTTTCTATTGCACACGAATATACTGCCATACTTTCTTTACAGAAAAGTTTTTAAATATCTCCAAGGATTGAGACTCCACAACTTCTCCGGGCATTTACTTAAATGCACAAATTATTTGTCCTGAAGACATTTTGGAGTATTTTGCCTTCTTAAAATAGTAGCAACGTTATCAAATGTAAAAGCTGTCTAAGCAATAAAAAATGTCAGTAGAGAAAAGAGGGAAAATTTAGAAATCTGAAATAATTCAGTCTTTTAAATTTAAACACCCTCCACCCAGGTAACCAACGATAAACCTTCATGTAGTGAAATAGAGACTTTTAAATTAAGAATGTGATTTTCTATCTAAACTGACAGAATTTGGGAAGTGTTAGGTCTCAAATTTTATTGTATTTCAAATTGTTACGGTAACTTCCTTTAAAAAAGTTTTCTTGTGGGTCTTAAAATGCTTGGGGATTACAACACGACAAATTGTTGGTATGTCCAAAAATATAGTTTGAGACCCATCGTATAATATTTATCCATCACTTTTTCTTTCCTAATTAAAATCTGTTGGGAGGAACAGAGTCTAAGAGTCAAAACAGAGTAAACAGAGCAAAATTTAAAGGGTAAGCACAAAGATTACTCAAGGATTGTAGATGTGTTTAGGAATGAAAATGGATTCTGTTTGTAAAGTCACACTACTATGAAACTATTCTACCAATTTTGACTTCAAAGTTCTTTATATTTTTCAGGGTGTTTGGGGTTTGTTCCTGTCAAACCCAAGTACTCTGGGTAGAGATGGGAAGCTTGTTAACTTGATGATCTAATGTGCAGTGGCACTACATAATCTGCTGGGATCTTCAGCCTTGCTTTCTGGGACTTTACAGTTATTTACACCTGAAGCCTTTCATATGTATCCTTCGTATCAGTCACTATGGGAGAAGCCCAGGAAAACTAATAGAAAGATTTACCAAAGAAAATTGAGTTCTCTGGAGCTTTTCAATGGCCTACAGTCATAAAGAGATAAAAGAAATTCAGTAAAACAGCAAGGTGAAGCTTTAGAGAGCTCCTATCCCAGTGTGTTCCTGTAGCATAAATGCACTTTTTATTTTCCAAAAGCAGCAAAAGCCACATAGGATAATTTCAGTTAATTTATCATTCACTCAGTGTTTCCATTTGAAGAGTTTTGAAGAGGTGGATTTTAGTTGGGAAGCAAGAGCAGCTGAGCTGTACCAGCAGTTAAAAAACAGATACAGATGCATCTGTATTTCTCTGAAGAAAATTCTCTTTATTCCAACAGCAACCATTTCAGCGTCAGTCACTTCTAGGAGTCCCTATACATATGAACGTCCAAAGACTGCAGAGGGTAATGATTATGAGTCATCCTTAGTCATTCTTCTTTTCATTGGTCTCATATTATGTGCAGTTGAAAATAGCTTTTCCTGGAGGCTTCTTGCTTATTCATGTGTGGTCCAAACCGAGGCAATGGAAGTATTATCTAGGTGCTTTATTATTTCTCCATGTTTCTAAGATATCTTCTAAAGTACAGGCTATCACTTCAAAGGTATTTACCAGAAAGTTTAACTTACATTAGAAGAAGAAAGAATAAAAATTATTTCAATAATAAAGATTTTATGGAATATAGAAATAACATATTCTAAAATGACATTTAAAACTACTCATTGGTAAACAATTCCTGCAGAAGGAGTTTTGTGGCACATTGCTTGATATTTTATCAAATGTATGGAAAATACTGCATTTTTTTCAATTAATACATCCAATCCAGTGCTCAATTTAAAGAAAAAAAAACCCAAGTGATTTTATTTTTAATGAGGAACACAGTTTATATAAAATAATACATGGCTTTTTAGTATGGGAATATATGTTAAGTGATGTGTTTAATATACACATTTTTTATGCAGACAAAGAACAAGGGTCTCTCCTTTGCAGTGAGCCCTGAAATGCCTTATCTAATTGAAAGGAAAATTTGAATCACTGTTTGCATTTGCTGTGCAGGTTGTATTCTGAGAAGGGCTTCAAGGTGTTTCCAGCAGTCTAGCTTCGGTCATTAAAACCTGGATGAAGCTGACTACATACATGTTACTTCACAGGACAAGGACATCTTTAAGTCTGACTTAAATGATTTGATAAAATAGAATCAGTTTGGTTTGGTCAATTAGCAGCAACTCACTTAAACTCATAGTTTTCAACTGCAACAAGTTCTACACCATGAAATACTCTCAAAACTCCTCTAATGACATTGATTTCTCAAGCTCACTGTTGCATAACAACCTTTTCTTAGCCTTGCTCGTTAAGTCTTTTCTTTGGCTTTTGACTAAACTATGAGTAGTTAATTTTGCTGCACAAGAACATCCAGCTCTTTGATTATCCATCAAATGGATAACCATTGTTTTTTTTTTTTGTTCATATCCAACCATATTTCATGCATTAAACAGTTAGTACAATTCCTTTTTCTGTGGTTATTCATTGATACGGACAGAGGCTCATTTCCTAGACTTCATTTCTTCATTGCTGAACCTCAATGTGATTTACTATGGGACCATTTACTTTCAGCCTAAATGCAGGTTTTCACAAAACAAACTTTTTCCAGTATCCAAAATGTACATTCCTCACATTTGAAGCCCAAATGATCTGCTAAGATCAAAACACCTCAAGCTATGTCTGATGAGGCACTTCTTTTGAAGTTGTGTACTTTTAGACTTGCTATTATTGCAGAAAGTAAAGAAGGGAACAACTTTTTTTTTTTTCCTCTAGGTGGGGAGAAGAGATGTTCAATTTTTTTGGATAATACTTGTACAAAAAGGAAACCATATTGCTCCAGAAGACAGTTTGCAGACCTAACAAATAGTATAAATATCTTTCTATTATTGATAGCTGTTTTTCTCTTTGTAAGAAATAACTGATTTTTCAAACGCAACCTGAAAATAGAAATTAGTGTTTTCTAGGAAAAGATTTTGAATTTGAATTCCAAAGGTAACTGATGGGCTTGGGTAATGGCAAAGTCTTTGCAAACCAGGCATATGTAGTGAGAACATTTGAAAAATTAGTGACTGGTCTGGCATATCTATGGAGTATCTGGCCACTGTCAGTGAAATTATTAATACTGGTTGTTTTGGGGTTTTTTTCTTCATTTGCAGCAATATTAATACTACAGAATATTGTACTGTGTATGTTAATAGACATGTAATAAGTATTTAGTATTAGCCCCTTCAATTCCAATCAAAATTTTGTAGTGTTATTGACTGTGAAGCCCATTTTCAAAATGGGTAGATGCATGAGAGAGTTTGGGAGATCAGTGAATGTGGGTTATGGAACAGGTTCTATCTTTAGGTGTGTATATCTGTGTGTTACATGCTACCTGACTTGGTACTGCCTTGAGAGGAAATAATTAATGCATTAAAATTCTTTTAAGATATTTTCTTTATTGCCAAGAAATTTTTATAGATTCTGCCATCTCATAATTTTTTGTCTCATTTGGTACAGTTTGTGACCAGGAAAAGGACATGATACATTGGTTTTGTGATTCAAATTTTAAGTGGATATTAGAAAAAATGAGCAGGCTTTATCAAAGGATTTTTTTTTCAGATGACTGATAAATACAGCTCTACCAATAGCAGCCTTTTAGTCCTCTACTTAGTAACTCACTTTAGAGGAAAAAATTCAACTATTTTGTCACGGTCAACACACTGCTGTGAAGTAACAGCGTTCAGTTTGACATTCTGTATATCAAGAGTCTCTTGCTGTCTCTAAGTTAAACTCTACAATCTCTTCTCTTGCTTGGTCTTGGATGTACTGATTTATATTCACATATTTTTGCTTCTATAGCCATCAAGTTTGTCCAATTACTTATTTCTTATTTTACCTGTATTATTAAGAATTTTAATTGCCCATGATTTAAAAGTCAGCTTGAAGATCCATATTACTGTGCTGTTGTGTTAGTGCCTGCTTTTCTACTTACCACTAGAGTATTTAAATTTTTGGAGTGCGTTCCTTACTCACTTTGTCACACTGTTTCTGTTGCAGTCTTGGAACCTATTACACTTAGAACTGAACCACCAAGGTCACCCATTGGTAATAATATTTTCTTGGCAAGCTGTTGTGTTTGCTTTATTTACATCACAGCAAGCATCACTGAAGTTAGTCACCTTATGCCTCAGCATTGTTTCATTTAGCCTCATTTTTCTTCTAGGTAGTTATCTTGCTTGGCATTCAAAACAGTTGGGTGTATTGTTCTCTTCACAGCTGGAATGTCTACTTAATGAAAAAAGAATTTATGCTGGCAGCTCTCAATCACCTTTCTCATAATTATGCTTATTTACGCTTGTTCCAGTTTTTATTTTAAAAACACAAACAAAAACTGAGCTTCAAAAATGACTAAAATTCCACTTTCATGCTTAGATTGTTGTAAACACATGGAGAGTATTACCTGATTTTCCTACTTCTTCTCAGTTGCAGGTGTGAGGTTTCTGTGCTTGTATGTTCAGCTGGTATCAGATGCTAATTGCTGTGCAATTTAACCAACTTATTGCCCACATTTTCTCTTCCAGCTCCGAAGGTGACTCAACGTGTTCCTTCTAAACCTAAAACTTCACCCAAACCTCACATTCCACAAGCCAAAGATGGTAAACTACTTTGTGATTGTTTCTAGTACAGTTTATTTTGGATTGAAATGTGTTTATAAGCAGCCGTTTAGTTACCTGAGCCAGTTAAAACAGAACGGAGTTCTGTTCTGTGCCATTCAACAATTTAATTGCAGCTTTCATGAGTAGTGACATTTGCTAGGTATTTTTTACTGAGCAAAAGAATAAACCTCTGCTACTTAAGGCAACAGAATG
Source organism: Motacilla alba alba (assembly GCF_015832195.1). Lineage (NCBI taxonomy): Eukaryota > Metazoa > Chordata > Aves > Passeriformes > Motacillidae > Motacilla > Motacilla alba. Next base: position 25,865,738 of record NC_052016.1, on the reverse strand, counting down.
AGAATAATGTTGTTACAGTCAGATAAACTTTGCTAACTAAAGCAAATGCAAAGCAAGTAAAGTGTGTACTGAGGCTACTTGGGGGGTAAAATTCTTTCCAACGTTGCTTTGTTAAAATAAATGTTTCCCTTCTAAGCCACAATCAATTAATTTCATGTCATTATTATTTTCTGCATGAGGGACTAAATTGCACAGTTATACATGCATACTTAGTATTTGCTTATAAATATTTATTGGCATTAATGATCCTTTACATTGTTTTCCAAAATACTGGATTTCTATGTCATTAAATGTGAGAGCAGTTGAATTCAGTGGTAGGCAGAAAAAATCACTTTCTGTCCCATGCTCTCCAGTTGGTAATAGCAACAGAAAATTGCAAAAATCTGTTACCCTTTGGTAAATGTGAAAAATTTAAGGATAAACACTTGATTGAAGACATTTAAATTGTAGACATAGACCAATATTTTTGCAATCTGATGTTATCTATTAGATGTGATATCCTCATGTAGAAAACAGTCAAAATCCTTGTCTTCTCATAAATTTTTAACCATGGCATCTGATTATAAAACATTGTTTCCAGGTTACACCTCAAGATGCAACTTCTCATACGCTCAGTTTTTACCTTTGTGGCCATTTTTCATTGTTATGGTAGTCTGGCCTTCTCAGAAAGGGTTTATGGTTCTGTCACACAAATGTTATGAGCTTGTATTGATCTGTGTTCAAAACAAACTAACAAACAAACAAAAACAAAAGCCCCTACAACTTACTGTTTCTTCAAGAATCTGTAATATACAGAACGTTTTCTATGGCATCATCCACTTATCTTGTAATTGTCTTAAAATATCCAAAGACATTTCTTTTTTTTTTTTTTTTAAATTGTAATCCATACAGAAGCATTGACACATCAATTTCACATCCTTATGACTCTAAACCAATGGACTCTAGATCCATTCCGGTCCAGAGCTAAATTATATGACTGTGCAATGCAATTCACCATGTAATGCTCTTTAATAATAGTGTTCAGTGCACAAGCAAGTACTGTCTGATTCCAGTTGTGTATATAGAGTGCATTTGAAACACATCACCAAGGGAAGAGATTTGTGTCCCTAAAAAGCCATTTTCTGAATAAGAGAATGATAATATTTGGATATTTTATTGAAGTTCATGGGAGAACAAAGCTTACACTATGTTGAAGATTACATTGCTTTCTCAGATATTTCTTTTAATACAACTGTTTCTGTATGAGGCAGTATACAAAATATATGATTCAAAAAGTAGTTAGCAAATTCAAAATTTATTAATTGTAACTTTTCAACTTTCAAAACATATTTTCTGTTTTGTTTCTGATACAGTCCTGGAATCTATAACACTTAGAACTGATCAACTAAAACCAACAATAGGTAACAGTTTTACCTACAGGGTAAATCACCTTGGCACCGTCACATTTAGCTTTTTTCTCGCTGACCATCACAAGCACGGCTTCATTGCACTCCACTCTCATAATTTTTTTACCATTAAAGTTCATCCTGTAAGGGGGGGTTAGTGATTATTCACTAACAATTCATAATCATCTTATTCTCTTTTTTCCCTCACACAAATGTGTTCTGCAAAGGGTATGGAAGCACCACAACCTACCTTTGACTGCTTGTCTCTATACTCAATTTATATCAGGTGCTGTTTCACCTTTTATACTGTGCAACAATACTGGCCTTGTTTTATATTGTCCTGTTACAGTGGTTTTCCATCAGCACTGGGGTTTATTATGTACCAAGTGTTCATATTTCTCCATTACTCAAGTTTTTGTGATTCCAAAAGGTCCCAAAGGCATGTGTTCTTCTTTAATGTTATTCTTCCTGTCAGTATCAGTTCCCAAAAAAATTCTAATATTTGCTATATTTTTAGTTCCTAGAGGACCACAGTATGTTCCTTCCAAACCTAGAACATCACCAAGCCCAGAGGTGCCACGAACAAGACCTGGTAAGTTCATTATTTTTTTACCTTTTCATACCAACATGTGTCTTACGGATTCTACTGTGATCGCTGGAGCTTCAGATTAGTATGTATTCCTCGGGCATATATTTTAGAACATTCCTTGAGGGATAAAACCCAGTGACATGTAAAATTTATAAGCAACCTGGTAAGTTGAAAATATCTTCAGTTCTTTATTACATTGTAAGTCACTGCAGAAATTGATGTTTTCTGTACAATTCTCAGTGAAAATAAGTCTTTTCTGTGTTACTTGTGTTCTGGTAAAGTGAAGGTGAAAATGAGGGGTGTCATTCCAAAGAGGAAGGATTCTGCTGTGTGTTTCTTAAATTGTGCCTGTTTCTTCTTTTTCAGGCACAAGCTTTCATTCATACTTGTTGGTTCACTTTTCCAAAGCCCTTGTGTTGTTCAGAGATTTAAGAATGTGTAATACTTCCTATCATTGTGTCTGCATGGGTTGTTTTACCCATATACAACCTTAGGAGAATTAAGGAGGGAGAAAGTAAATTATGCAACTCACTTGCATGTGTAAGGTACTGTAGTGGGTTGACCCTGGCCAAAAGCTAAGCACACACTAACCTCTTGCTCATTCTATCCCGCAGTGGTCTGGGGGAGAGAATCAGAAGGTCAGAAGGAAAAAAAAAAAAAAAAAAAGAGAGGGGAAAAAACCACAGTTCAAGATAAAGACAGTTTAATAAGGGAGGATAAAAAGAGGTGGAAGAAAGCAAGTGGCACAAAGCAACTGCACACCACATCCCACAGGCAGAGCAGTGCCAGTCTAGGAACAATGGATGCTTGGGAAAGTTTTGTTTCTAAGATGGCTTTATGTGAGGTGGAATGTCCCTTTGGCCCTTTGTCCCTTTGGTGATTCTGCTGTCCTGACTGTGTCCTCTCTGAGCATCCTGCTAACTGAGCATCGTAACCCAACCCTCTTGCCTGGGGGCGGAGTGAAAAACAAAGAATTCTTGGATGCTGTGACAAGGCGCATTCAGCAACAACTAAAAGATTGGTATTTTATCAACACTTCCTTGCTCATGAATCCAAAACAGAGTACCACAGGGGCTGCTATGAAGAAAATAACCTCCATTCTAGCCAGACCTAGTATGGGTATCCGAGGTACATAGAGTATGGTGCTGGTGAAGAGATGGGCAGAGAGACAACAAACTCAGGTTCCTTGTCTCCCCAGTAAGTCTGCACCTATTGTTTGAAAAAAACCCTTTAAATAAGTCAGGAAAGTGTACAAAGCTGAAGGTAAAAAAAAACCCACCCACATCTCTTTGTGGCTATTACAAAAACTTTGGATTTATATTTGGGATCTGTTCTGTATTAGAGCTGTTACCTTGAACTGGAGGAAATTCTGTGGAACATAGTACTTTGATGTTGAGTTTCAGGGAGGAGTGACTATCTGTCATCAGCTCTAGCAGGGATGGGATGATTATTGTGGAGACAGTGATTGTTCTTGGTAATACTTTGGTTTTGTTGTTTTATTATGCTAATGCAGTTCTGGAAGCAATTAGGTTTAGAACTGAGAAACCAAAGGCAACAATAGGTAATGATGCTTTCTTGTTCAAATGGTCACGTTGTCTTTCTTCTTCAGCACAAATTGTTGAAAGCAGACCTGAAATAAATTGTCATCTTTCTTTGCATGTTCCTTAATAATTTAACAGTCAAGGTTCTCAGTGTCTTCTTATTTTCTATGAAACAATCAAGGAGAATCTTTGTTTCTTTCAAGTTGTTATGCACATAAGATAGGAAAATTTCCTTCAACATTTAATGGTAAGGAGTAGAGGGCAGATCAGAACAGGATCCTAATTATATGTTTTCAGTCATCCCCTGGAGATGGCACCATTGCAGGTGCAGAACACCATGGGTGGGCAGAGCTGCATCCTGAAAGCTTTCTTTCTCTTCCTCTTTATTTTTCTTCCCTTACTCTCCAGTTTTATGACATGAAATTCAGTCCTTCATAGAGGACTGAAAAATAATTCTGTTCCACTCAAAACTCACTGTCAGAACACAATCACTGCGTTAATCCTGGGTCACATGATTGCTTGAGGCAGATCTATTTGACTAAGGCATTTTTGCCACTTGAACCTGATATTGTGAATCATTCCAGGACTACACCCATTACAGAGCAATGTATTTGTATTTGAAGCTACTTACTACTTTTATAATGCTTAACCCAGTTTCTTTCTTTCAGCTTCCAAAGATACATATCACAGGCCTTCCAAACCTAAAACATCACCCAGTCCACGTGTTCCTCCAACTAGAGCAAGTAAGCTTATTAATATTTTGCCTTTTAGTTTATGAAAGTTTCATCATTTGAAAATGTTCAGAATTGATGAGCTATGTGAAGATACAGAGATGCTTATTGTCTAGGCTGTGCTTTGCTGTCATAATCAAATATTGCTATACAGTTGTCATTGAACATAATCAGCTGGATTTTTATACATGTCAGTGACACACAGTGGAGATGTGTGGGTTAACACTCATCCTTAGCCCTTGCACACAGGAAAATCTGCATCTTGATTTCCTTAGAGTGTGACAGAAATATTTATATTTTTGAGTTCCTTCTTTAAAAGTGTAAAAGTACAGTACTTTGGGTATAGCTCTGTCAATTTGAAAATTAGAGGTAAATTTCCATGTTTCTTCTGTTTTGACTGCTTTGCTGAAGATTTTTTTCTAAATGCAGAGTTGATTTAAATGAGCAGCAGGTTTTTGGAATATGAAACACTTGTGAAGCACAACTAGGAAGTGTTAGAATTACAGCAGTTTACTCTGTAGAAAGCTGTGTTTGTTGTTGCTGTTAGGAGTGGAAAGTTGATCTGACACTGCACTGTAAAAGTCACTTTGTCTTTAGTCTTTGCACTGGCATTGTATTGATTGCACTAATGGGAGATCTCTTTGGGATTATTTTTAAATGACAGGAATAATCTCTAAAAAATTTCTTAGCAGAAAACGAATCTTCTGATTCAGCAGATGAAAGACATATGTTGAACCATCATCCTCAACAATGTGTTCAAGACTTTGCACATCTTCATAAGTCCAAGAATCATCACCCTCAATAATAAATTCAAAACTTTGCTCATTTCCACAGGTCCTAAAGAAAGTCGACGAGTCCCTTCCAAGCCCAGGGCATCACCAAGTCCAGATGTACCACACAAAAAACCTGGTACACATTATTCTTTTGTTGTGTTTGAATATCCAGGGGTTCTTTTGGGTTGTTTTTCCTCAGTGAATCAAGTGTTGATTAACATTTCTTCATATTACAAATACATTCTCTGATGATCATTAAATATGTGTTTCAAGGAAAACAGGTGATTTCTATTTTTAATATCTGAGTTTTAGTAGTTGCCTCTGCTTTTCAGCCACATGACATCTATCACGGATGAATAATCTGTACAGCAGGGTAGACGACACACAAACATCATGAGAAGTTGGAAGAAATTGCATCTCTTTTGTGCCTGTCAAAAGGTGCTTAGAGAAAAACCTCTTTGAAGGCCTTCATGTATGACTCCAAATATCTCTAACTGAAACCACTCATAGGTTTGTGTGACCTGGTAATGGAATGTCACCCTTAAAAATAAACTTAATAGGGATTTACATACTAATGAATGGCCAAACCTCTGTAACTTCTAACAGTTCTGAGAGTATCCATGGAACATTATTTTGAGTGAGTGTATATTCACTAATTTTTAAAAGGAAGAAAAAAAAAAAAAAAGTTGTTCCAAATTGAAAACAAGCCAGTCATGTCAAAGGGAGTATTTTTACCACTAACTTACACTCACCACTGACTCTATGTATCTTGTTGTTTTTATGGAGTTTTGGCAGGTGGTACATTTACAGTTGAACAACAAAAAACAGCAGCAGGTAAATTTGTTACCTTGAGCTGGCCATTATTATTTTTTCACTACTCCTTGGGCCAATGTTTGTATATCACTAGTTTGTTTTTCACATAATCTGTTTGTGGTTTTTAATTGTTTTCTTTTCTGCTAATTGAACTACATTCTACTCTTCAGGTATTGAAAGATTCCTAGCTGGTTTGTTGTCTTCACATAAAATTTCTTTCCCTGTCACACACGTTGTAATTCCTTTGACACTTGTAGGACACCAGCACACCATGGGTATTGCAGTTTTGTGTTCTGAAATACAGACAGAAATATATTCCCTGTAGTTGTCTGTGCTCTTTCTGGCTTTGTTGCTTGACTCCAGATTTTGCTTACCTGATTAATTTTCCACTCATGTTTTCATTCAGGATTTTGTTTTCTCTTGAATTCCTGATGTGTATCTGACACATTCTTGATATATATCTGACACTCAGTTTTTCAGGCTGTCTTGCAGGGATTGTTTTTTCCTTGCAAGCATGAGACATGCAGTGCCTGTGCAACAAACCTAATTTTATCGAAGTATAAACCCTAAAACAGATCTTTTCTTTCAGCTCTTAAAGAACCACAACATATTCCTTTTAAACCTAGAGCAACTCCCATCCCGGATGCTCCATACAGGAGACCTGGTAAATTATCTGGTCTTTTTGAAGCTTCAGTGGATAATTGAACAATTGCTTTTGGGGTGGCAATGGGGGGGATAATCATCAGTGCATCAGCTGTTACCTAGTTATTGTTCTAGGTTAAGAAACCTCTGCAGAGATGCAATTAAATCTGATGGAAATTTCAACAGTTCAAGAGTTCTTGTATTTTATGCAGATATTAAGAGAAGTAATAGTATCAACCTATGTGCTTTAATCAAGGAAAAAAGTTATTTGCAGCTTCTATCTGAGCAACACACTTTAATAGTTTGCACCATGTTTTTGAAGCTTTTATGAGAGAAACATCCTAACACTGTTGCAATGCTTTTTCTTTACACATGCATTTTCACCCAGATTAAAGTGAGGATTCCCTTCAATTAAATTTTGCTTAGGTGACTCCCTATCATAAATCCAACTGACCTATGTAATGTAATCAGTGATTTCACTGAAGGTTTGTTACTGTTGTTTCCTAACCATAAATTTCTGAGGGTGAATGCCCATTGCTGTTTTAAAACATCCCTTTCCTGTTGTATACAGTATAGTGCTGAAAGGTTTTTTGAGAAAAGGAGAAAAGGGAGATTCCTTTCATTATTCAGATAATTTATTGACATTTTTTCCAACAGAGATTCTTCCAACCTTTGATGAACGAGATACTACTATGATTCCTCATATTCCTGAAAGAACAAAGGCAATATTTGGTAACTGTTATTTCATAAATATTCTACTTTACACCTTTTTTAGAGAATATCATCTTAGAGAGAGCTTATTATATTTTATTAAAAGCTAATAATGAAATTTTGCTCTACTTGTACATACTTACTTGCTCTTTGGTCTTGATAAGGGTAATAATGCATGAACTCATTTACTTCCAAAGGTTCTTTTCCTCCTCTTCTAGCCTTTCCAGTCAGGATGATGCAATTCCTCCAGATGTTATCTATTTTCCAGTAAAAGGGGACTTTATTTAAAGAGCAGATAGTGATACTTCACAGAGTCACCATATATTCTGAGTTGAAAGGGACCCACAAGGATCATCGAGTCCAACTCTAAAGTAAACTGTCCCATCACAACCCTTGCATTATCACCATGCTCTAACCAACTGAGTTAATCTCCTATTCTTCATGTGAATTGTGGATAATTTCATTCTAAAATACTCTTCTTCTTCATTCCTCATGGTTTAATTTTACAGAAAAAAATTCTAATATATCAACAACAGAATAGTCTCCAGACCAACTATGTGACTGTCTAAATCCCACTCTACTTCTTGAAACCATCCTCTCTGCTTTCTTCTAGTTATCCCTGTTGGGAAGACTTGCTTAAATATATGAAACCTTAGCTGAGTGTTCTTCTTCTTAAATTAATTGTCAGATGTGGACCAAGTAAAGGTCACTGAACCCAAGCACTATCCAGGAGCAGGAGCATTGCTTGAGCAATCGTTGTTCAACCAGTTATCTGTCCCCAGCTTCAGAGACAGACCTTGACTGTGATTTTCTGAGAATGAAATAGTATATATTTTCTGAGAATGAAATATTAATGGGCATTTTATAATCTTCAAACTATGTTTCTTTTATTTTTTTGCTTTTAAACATGTTTCTATTTCAATTTATATTCCCTGTATGCAATGATACTTAGTTATCTCTTCATCTAGCTTTATGAAGTAGGTGCCCTGTTGTAAACACCTGAGCTGCCTGAGCACTAGTCACATGCAGAAAATGATTCTTCAGAGCAAGGGGGATGAAAACTGCACAGGCTAAGGCAGATCATTTCGGAACTCTCACATTGGTGTAGACCACAGACTAAAAAGTACTAAAATAACCTTTTCCAGTAAATTATTCCTACTTTTACTTGCAAGATTTTTTAATCTGAATAGTATGAAGATAATATTAAATCATTCCCATGTAAGAACAAAATAATTTAATTTAGAAATCAAGTTGGACACAAATGTTCCACTGAAAAAGAAATCCTGTCCTCATATACTCTTGTGTGGCAGATGAGGAAGACACAGGTTACCACTGTCTATTTTTGTCCTATTACAGTATGATGAGGTTAATGACTATATTTGAGACTGCTTGATGCAAAGCTACAATTTTTTATCTATTTTTTAGAAGTCTTCTTGTGTAAGTGGCCGTTTAACTTGTTTTCCTTTCTTTGCAGGAATTCCAACTTTCAGCTTATTTTTACATAATTTGCCTTATTCTAGATCAGATCATACTTCCGCTCCTTGTGTGCTGTGAAAAGCAGTGCATTTTTTCATTATTGTTTTGGGTGCTTTTTGTTTTTATTCCAGCTCCAACTGAAAAACCGTTCATTCATACCAAACGAAAAACAACTGAAAGACCAAGAGTGCCCTACACCAAACCTGGTAATGGAGTCATTATTTTAATTTTGTGTTTAATCATTCTTTCCCCAAGTGTCAGGTTTTGTGCTTCTTAGTGGGATTATTTATAGCCAGTTTTGTGGTGAAACAAAAGCATTACACTTCAGATGATCAATCCAAAAAAAGCCAAAACTACACTGCAAATAATATTAAGATATGTATAATATATATAATGGTATTTCTCTGTCTATTACACATAGCAAATGATGACTAAAATGTAGTAATGTAGGTATTGACAAATTTCAGTGGCTAGACAGACTGAGTTCTCTGTGATTACTGGTAATTTTTCCTGGTAATGCTCCTCTGTGAGCATTTTTTTAATCTTTTCTTGAAATACAACAGAACTTCTTTAAAATGTGCTTGTGCAGTTAGCAACAGACATTGTCTGCTATACAGAAATGAAAATAGCTTTCAAAACAGTTATGGAGGGCTGAGTGGTTTCCCATTTTTGGTATAAATGTATAGCAGAAGTTAATAGAGAGATAATTATGTCTGTCAGCAGTTGATTATCAAGATATTCTGCTACTCCTTAGTTTGGGACATTTTTCAGGTTTTGGCAAATGCTGCTTTGTTTAGATTACAGATAAATATTCTAAGAATTGTCACATTTTCTCCTTAACAGCAATACATCCGACAACTCCGCAACCAATTATTACAAAATCTTCTACTACCACTGGTCATTCAAGGGCAACAATGGGTAAATAAGTTTCCTTAACATTAAGATGCAGGTATTTCTAATTTTTCAGTGGAGAAATTTCTAGAGAACATGCTTCAATGTGGTATTTCTATAACACTATTCCACTATCCTTCATTCTGCTGCCACGTGTGTGTGTGTGTATTAGCACAGAGGATTCGCATTTCTATTTGTCAAGTAAAGCAAAAATAGCCTACAGCTTATGTCTGAGCAGAAGTCTGTATTTGTCAGATCTCCAACCAAAGTCTGCAGCCTAATTTTCTTTTAGCGCAAGAATTTTAGCCCCTAACTCAACTTATCCTACAGCACACTGCTGAGACTTTTCTGTGTTTTGGCTAGTCATTTTGTTTCAGGTTCCAGAAAGCCATGGAATTGTTATTGTCTTTTTTTCAGGCATTTGAGGCATGCATTTTCTGTGGGCTAAGTATGGCATTGGATCATGACTCCTGAAGAATACAATAATAATATTTTTCCTTTTCTTTCAGCTCCAAAAGAAACACTGCTCATTCCTTCCAAATCCAAAACATCTGTTGGGCCAGAAGTACCACAAACTAAACCTGGTAATTTACAGTTTGTAACTTCAGAAGTGTTACTTTGCGCTGCCTTAGTTATATTTCTCCTGTCTCTGACTTTTGTGGTCAGAGGGCATGCATAATAAGTAGACAGAATTTTGTATCATTGTTCAGCTGAGAGCTAGTTCATAAATTATATCAAAGTGAATGCCCAAGAATTGGATCAATATCCATGGAAAGCAGTTGGATGGGTTTAGTAGCCATCAAAAAATGTGAGAAATTAAATTAATTTTAATAAAAATACATTTCTGTGCTTACATTCAAAAGTCATTTTGTTTTAGGGAATTTTATTATTCTAAATACATTTGATTCAATTTCTCAAGTACTTTTGAAAATCGGGTTACAGAGTTTCAGTCCAAGGTATTTTACATGCTAGGAGTAGAAGTGCCTTCAGTTCCAGTGATTTTTGCAGTAACCATGGTAGATTCAGAGATGCACATCTATAGTGAAGGGTGGTGATATCTGAGCTTTAGCATGAGGTGATCTATTTCAATAGAAATTACTACGGAGGAAGTTAGCAGGAGAAAAATATAGTTTGGTGAGGAGAGACTACATGTCTACAAGAGCAGCTCCTGATTTTTCCTTCTCTCTGATCTAACCTCTGAATTGATAAAATTTAATTCTTAGACAAATAGTTTAGTAATCTCCCCCCACACTTCTTTCTCCTTGTCCATTTTTTATGGCCAAAGAGATTTCAAGCAGAGACCCTATTCATTCAAGAACTGTATTCTATCTATACATACACCATATGTACATATATGTTACTGTGGACATCAGGAAAAATATATGTACATATATGTTACTGTGGAACAGTCCAGGAAAAATATTTCTATTCTAAATACCTTGTTTTGAAAGGCTGGCCAATAACCAAGTTAGATTCTAAGTCTCAGTTGACTAAGAGCTATTTGCAATCATGTCATAGTTAACAAGTGCCATCTTTTGGTACCACTACAAATTTAGTTTTAGGGAAAGAATTTTAAAGAACAGAATTTAGAGGCTTATTTTTTGCCTTTGTAAAATCATTATAAAATTTATATATAAAGTTTAAATCATTATAAAGGTGTATATGCCAAACAAGCTACTGGTAGAAAAAACTATAAACAAATGTTTACTGTGAAATATAAATGGCACTTTATAGCGACTGCTCCTTATGCAAGTAAGTAGGTTATTTTCCAGCTTCCATATTTTTACCTTATTTCTGAAAGACAAAGAGCCATGTAGTGTCTGCCTCTGCCTGCCAGTCTGTCCTTTTCATCCAGTAACTTAGAGACCTTTCAATTAATTGATTCAAATCTGAGTGAGGTCTGAAAAATAAATACATTACTCATAACTTCTAGAATTTTTTTTGAAAAGTGTTAGTTAATCAACAAGTATGAGAAAGACCAAAGACTGTCAGAACTCCAGGTTTAGGGCAAGTGTTCTGAAGTTAGTGGGGGCCCAGCAGAATAGTTGCAGTGTCTGGTTGTCAGCATGAAAATACATCCAGACTAATCAGAATGTGCCTGTCTCATGTCTGTTAAAATTGTCCTAGCAGATGTGCAGAGGATAGTTTTTTAGGAAACAATGGAGACAGATCCTTCATGAAATCCAACTTCTTTAATTTGCCTTCTCACAGAACAATGGTTTATTTTTTATAGCTCCAAGGGCAACACACCTGGGATCAATTAACCTTGTAACAGTTCATGTTGTTGATGGGTCCAAAATAACTTTGGGTAATGAGACTATTGCATCAGTTCATTTTTCATCAATCTTTACTTTCTCTGCTTTTGCTATATGGCTAAACCTACACTTCAATCAACAGAAATACTTTACTATATCTTTGTCATGTTTGTTAGTTACAATGCAGTGCATGTACAAAATGATGCTGGTTTTAATTTTCCAGCCATTTTTCTTATTCATGTGATTCTTTATAGAAATAAGTACTACATGTACGAGGCTGAGGAGTCATGTGAAAAGGCATTGCCTTATCATCTTTTCTGGTTTTGTCTGGCTTACTAATGATATATATCTTACCAGAATGGAGAAGTTTTTTACATGTATAAAAGCATGATTTTCAGCCAGATTTCTAGCTCTTTTGTTTATGATTTGCACAGACAGTTTGAATTTCCTTTCTGCCTGTGATGTCTTATGTTTAAAAGGAAATAATTTGCATTTGCTAAGCAGTAATATGTCCATTTTCAGTTCCCAATGAAACATACCACATTTCACCCAGGCCCAAAATTGGTCAAGCAACCGAAATTCCTTGGTTCAATACAGGTAATTTTTAAAGATTTTCTTAAGATGTTGTACTGAGAGTCTGCAGATCTTAAGTAAAATCAGTACAATTCATTGTTTAATGGTCCATTCATTATAACATTTAAAACTGTTTCAAATACATAATATGAAAATGTATTTTTCCCCTTACCAAATATTTTAGTTTATTGCTTTCAAAATGGGATTTGCGCAGTATTGCCTCAAATATTGAAGATTATATGAAGTTTTTAAACAGTATTAGAGCTGTGTATTGGATACTCATGTGTATATAGTGTTGCAAACATCAGTGTAACTGAGTACCAACTTTTTCCTTAAAAAATCTAAATCTGTAAAACTTCCCCAGTCTAAATAGTAAAAATGAGTAATATGTTCTGTCCTGTATTTTCTTGGATGCTTTGAAGAGGCTGGGTTAAGTGTTATGGGTCGAATGTTTATTTGTCTTGAATATCAAATAGCCAGCTCTACTTTAAAAAACTGATTTACAGAGGTTGCTAATTGGGCACAAGATAACAGTGACTACTGCTTATGCTTTCAACTTCCACAGATCCCATAACATCTAGAGTATCAAAATTATTTTGTAAGTGAAAGGCAACAATAACAAAAGGTTGAGGGCTTCTGATTTCAACCTTGCTGATGACACTGTTCTTCAGCTGCCCTGCACAGTGTCTGCATTGAATATTCCCCGTTGTTTTCTCAGTAATATTTTAATGTTTCATAGTTTTATCTAAGTCTTTGGTTTGGGGGGAGTTCAGTTCAGTGTTTTATTTTGAGGTTTTTTGTTTGTTTGTTTTTTACAGAACCTAATTAAATGTCTTAAGGCCATGGATACCTTGCAGAGCTAACTCTGTATCCATATACAGTTGGGTAACTGGCTGTAAATATTTTACATCTTTTTCCTAAACCTACATATGAATGTAACTGGTCAGACTGCATGATGGAGTCATCTGGCCACTAAAGAAACTAGCATTTTCCACATGCATTTTGGATTAGAACTCATAGAACTCTCATGTGTCCATTTTGCTGTATCACATTGGTGCATGGACCTTTTTGTCTGGCAAATCGCACTGCACTGTCCCTGTTCTGTTAAACACAGCATTGAAACAGGACCTTATTTCTTTTAGCACCTCATAAAACTCGTCTCACTTCTGCAAGACCACAGCCTTCGGATAAATCACAGACCCGACCTGGTAAGAATTGTTTCTTCAGTCTGGGATGGGGAGAAGATTAAGTACTTAGTTAATTTTATCTATTCTTTGTGGAATTTTAAGCATTGCTAGGAGGAAAAGAAAGGTATATTTTTCAATCAGTTAATAAGTCTAGTGGTAAAGCCTTTCCAAAAAAAAAAAAAAAAAAGACAAAAAAATAGAAATTAAACCAGAACTCTGTGTGTCATCACAGCAGGTGTTACTTCTTCTCTAGTGTGGAATTCTTGGCATCATATAGAAGTCTATTGGGTATTCTTCTCATGGAATTTCTTTCTTTTTTCTTCTTTTTCCTTTTTCTTTTGAAACTGTCTCACAGCTTTTAGTAAAACCACACTAGCACCAGTCAGAACAAGAGCACCTGGACTGCCAAAGTGGATTGAGCCAACAACAGGTAAAGGTCTGGGTTTGGGGTGGTTTTTTTTAAATTTCTCAATAATAGACTGGAATGTGACTTCCTCAAGTCATCTTGAGCCCTGCAAAATATCTCACTGTGTTTTACTCTAGAATTCTAGAATTTAATTCCTCAGAGTGCCATCTGTAATTGCTTCTACTGATCCTGTTATACAATTCCTGAGGGTGATTATGAAATTATATTGGCACTCAGTCTGTGTAAATTTACAGATTTATTACTGTGTGGCTACTCTTTACTAATTTTTTCTAGATGTCAGATCCACAATAAATACTGGAAAATGCTTCATTGAAAAAGATCACCCATTTGTTTGAGTCCTGGTCAGGAGGCTTGTTAGGGAAGCCTTAAAGCCAAGTATCTCTCTGGTTACTCCCTATGCCCGTGGTATGTTCACATTAGACCAACTCACATTTAGATCATGCAGGATTTGGACTGTGCAGTATTCAGTCTTGGATACTTCAGCACCAAAATATTCCATGTTGGTGGATGGCAGACAACAGTGAGAGCTTCAATTTACATATCCTTAACCAAGAGATAACAAATGTCCCTAACCACAGATATTTATTAAAAGTACATGTCTGCTTTCTGGGGGAAAAATAATTTATCCTTTTTCAGTTGTACTTGATTTTTCCATCCAATCAACATAATATTTTCAGTGTTAATTCATAATGAATCCATATTTTTTATTTCCTAGAGCATTAATTTATTACATTAATACAAATAGCATTGGGGTTCCTTTTTTATATAGCCATTGGCTAATTAAATATATATTTTTGGGATTCTTCATCAACAGTTCAAGTTTAAAATTATAAATAAAATAAATAAATGAATAATGTACATGTTCAAGGCAAACATGTTTGGCTGACCACCCACTATAAGTTCTATTGTCCAATACTATTGCTTACTCCTGTTACTATTTTTATGCTAGCGAGATTAGGATAGCCTGAGTGATATTCCATCTATTCTAAACATTTTTGCCTGTGTAATGTTTCTTTCTGCTATATTTGGCAATTTAATACCTGTTGCTGATCATAAAATGTCTTGAGCTACTCATTCCTGTACATTTTCACAAGCCCACCATGTTGTTAGAAATGGTAAAAACTCAGCAGAGATGGTTGTATATTTAAATTGAATTAAATTTAACCTGTTTAGAGTAAGGCATACATTTCTATATTACATATGGAGTGAATGCCTTGACGAGAGGTACGTGTTCTTTGACCTTAATTAGTCCTTCTGGTAAATTAAGTGAGGCCATCAAATTCCAGGACATCAGAGCCAGTTAAAGCATTAATTGCCCAATTTGAGTAGTTGTGGGTCAAAAGGTTTTGTTGTTAACTTGCACTGGAAATCACCTTGTACAAGTGAGCTTCCTAATGTCTGATTACTGGAAGAGGAGAATGCATAAAGGTCTCCAGGAGTGATCACATTATGAAATTATGCACAAACACACAATTACGTTACACAGTACATTGAGTTTTTCTCCCCTATAGTCATAACCTCGGCAGAGGTATTGGTAGTTAATTAAAAACACCAGCAAAAATTAATACATGCTAAGTGAATCAGTAGTATAAGCATAATAGTAGTAAACTGCTACATGGAGTTTTATGTGCTTAATGCTGGTTTAAGTTGCTAAAATATTGTTTTAAGCAATCATATTGTAAGTGGCCCTCTTGGTGTGCCCATCATTTGTCATTATTTCCATGTCTTTATAGTAGTGCCTGTTGCCAGGAAGAACTAGAACTTCATTGTGGTAGATGGTGTCAGAAGTCACCACAAAACTTCTAATTACTGGGCATGCTATGTGTACTCACTGGTAAATAAGTACCTTCTTTTACAATTCTTCTGAAAAATTATACTTCCAGTAGTGGTTTCCATTGCCAAGTTAAATAAGTATATTTTTTCTCTAAGTTAAAGAAACATGCTGTAGATGTCTCTTAGCTAAATTTTGTGTGCTGCCAAGTAAGCCCTTTGTGCCAAAGCATCCAAAGTACTAAAAGCCTTTGTTATCTCTTGCCCACTTCTTTGTACCTTGTACCCACTGCCACAACAACTCATTGACACATTTCTGTGAGTCTGCACCTTTCTTCTGAGAAGTGTAAGAGAAATCACCTATGAATTTCATACATTTATGTCATCTTGAGAGGGGATTGCAGCTTGTCACAACTTTTCAGTCTGTACTTTTCTTGATGACCAGTAAGTGAAATCCCAAGTCTTCTGTAAGGCAAGTACATCACAGTATTGCACCAGGTCTGAGACACAAGGCTGACTGTGCCCACAAAAATAAATTCACACAAAAAGGAATTCAGGTAACCAATTAAAGAAATCTTCTGTATCTCTCCCAAGCAGTGTGCAGTTAATTATCTATTGCAGAAGAATTCCTAAGTCTGCAAAAGAGACTTGGGAAAGAACTCTATAACCTGGAACCCCAAATCCTACCAGCTGAGCAAAGACAAAAAAAAAAAGTTCCTTTTTCACTCTTTTCTGTGGTTGGCTTATCAAAATCCTGACCTTTTGACCTAAGATGATCAGAATTTTTAAGTGGGCTGTTAGGAATATGCTCTATATGTGTAACAATATATTTTCAGACTTATCTTTAGACATTACATCACTTATTCTTGGATATTCCATTATTTGGACACCAGTTTGGATCTTTTCATTCCTTGCTGGACTGGCACAGCTGTTGATTGTTCTCCATTTCTTCTTCCTGACTGGGCTTGTTAGCCTCAGTGCAAAGATGCTTCACCCCATGCAGGGAGGGCTTGGCAGCTGCTGGGCCCAGATGATAAGCAGCAGAATTTGTTTTTTCCAGCACCAGCACATAGGGTTGTGGCTGGTTTCCTGGCAGGCTTTTCAATCTCCTGGCCAGCTGTAGTGCCAGGTGGTAAACTGGACTGCGAAAAAGAGGCAGGAAGTGCTTCCTCATGACTAGCATTCCTTTTAGTTTTTTGTCATGTTTTAGCCATTTTCTCTAGAATGCCATTTTATTCAGATGGCTTTTCATGTTGGTATATGTAACTTACCTTATTGGGTTGTTTTTTAATTTAATCCTAACCATATAAATACCGCTCCTCATCTACTGAGCTTTCTGAAAAATGTCAGCAAACAAACTTTGAGCAACATTTCTATTTTCCTTGTGAAAGGGAGGCATACATAGTTTTCATTAAAATGGCCATTAACTTTGTGTTCTATTTTCTTTTTATTTTTTAAACTGTGCATGTATAGCCAAGTTCCAGAGGAACTCAAGTATAAAGATATTTCAATTTCTTTTATCAAGGGGTCTTTTCCATTATTTCCCTTTAAATGATCCACCTTTCTAACAGTATTCCTACAATTAAAGATGGAGAGGTTAGTTTAACATGTTCCAGACCTCATTAGTGTTTCCAGGAAAAAATATAGAACTAAAAGAAGACACAAAGACATATCCAAGTAATAGGTCTATTCTAAATTCTGGTTAAAAGTTTGGATGAATGGGATAAGTGCTTTTAATAAGCAAGTTACATTAAGTAGAATAAGGCAAATGCTATGACAAATACAGCAAACTTTGGTTGTGACGGTACCTCATGTGAAAACACAAACTTTTATGTAACTTTAAAGCATATTGAAATACTCAAAATAGGAGATTTTGTCAACATGAAGGTATTGTGGTTTGAAACTTCGACTTATTTTTCATTACTGCTTTACTAATGTCAGAACAGCAGGGCATGTTTCTGAAAAGAAAACAAAATTACTTCTTCCAACTAGAATATGTACAATATTTTGTTCATTCTCAGCTGGCATAACTCAGAAAAGATTATAAATCTAAATTAGATTCTAAGAAGCAGAATAGAGATAGGTTTTCTGTAGAGACTGTAGCATGCACGAATTTCTGTAGCATGCACAAATAATTTAGACTTGTAATATACACTTGGGGATTTAGTGTGAATTAGTCAATGCGCAACCTCATTTTGTTGGTATGTTCACTTAAAGGTGAGCTGAGAAACTAAACATGCTCTAACTATACCTCATGATGCACAAGATTATTTTTATTTTTCTTAAGGCTGGTGCTGGTCTTCTCATGCCCTTTCTTCCTTGAACATCATTCACATGAAACATTGATTATTACTCTGGTGCTTTGCGTAGGTGAAGATCTATTAATCTTTTTAATTACCTGAAGACAAATTGCACTTATATAAAACCATATGATGTGTTCAGATATTTTACACACAGGGACCAGGTCATCTGCATCCATTTCCCAGCTTCCTGCAAGTCTTACTCGCAGCTTACTTTAATCTTCACTAAATTGTTTATCATGTATGGACTGTGGATTTGTAATGAACATGCAACAAAAATGGTCAAATAGTGAAGTAATTGAAAAATTATCTGCTTCATACCATCAAAATACTAGTGAAATATCAAAACAAATTGAGGTCCATATTGTAAATCTATGAAATCTTTAGCTGAAGTGATTAGATCATGTTGGAATAGGGTTGGAATTTGATAATTAAAGTAATATTGATACTTATTTTTCTAAATATAACAAATTTTAGGGGTTTTTGTCTTACATCCTGAGCAAGGGTGTGGGGGGGTTTTCCCACAAACATGACGAAGTTGCAATGCATCTTCTTGCTTTACTGTATATACAGTCTTTATAAAGCAAATTTACTTACTTTATGTAGAGACAGGATATTAATTTAACAGTCTGGCTGTCCTATAAATACCAGCATGTGAAACAGTTGTTCTGTACCAGGAGCCACTTACTTTTTAAAAAATGTGTTTATATAACTTTTAAGTAGGACTTTCTCTTATATACAGACTGGATGTTGTGTATACTTTGTCTCCTGTACTCCAAATATGGTAAATGTATTTGGTCCAGAATTTCTCTAACCATTAAATATGGAGAATGATCAGAGATCATAAAATGAGGAGAAGGGGAACTTTGCCCTTTGCAAGAATCAATGGACATTTTACTCTTTACACTGAAAAACTAGAATGTTCTCTCTACTCATTTTTCCACACATAATCTTGGATTAACTCATCTGTTACCTCTTCATCTTGTTCATTTTCTCTTGCCAAATATACTTTACTTGAGGAATGTTTAAAATTAAACTGCAGACTTTTTAGAACTAGATCACTTTCCATTTGTCTGAATAAGAAGATAATGGATATCACCAAGTTATCAGTAAAAACATAGGCAAGACATGTGTTGGTTTTGCACACGATGTCAGCTGGAGTTTGAACATATTCAATATACAAGTATACCATGAGTTGGTACCACACTGTAGATACTTATTTCATTTCCTTTTTTTCACAGATGACTTTTATACACCTGAGGCTACTGCCAGACCAATTGACATGGATGTCAAAAGACCTCCAGAATATGTTGACACCTGGCAAAAGCCAATTTCTGGTAAGGTTAATAAAAGTAAACAATAGAGCAATTTTTAACAGTTTTTATTAAAAATAAAAATGCTGCCTTTTCTGCACACAAAGCACCTCCACTGAGAAGAAAAAATAATTCATAATCATTCTCATCAATACACATTCTTATGGCTTCAGATGCTACTAAAAGAGATAAGAATAAGAATAATTTATAGCCACCACTTAGTCGCTTACATATGCTTAGTCACTACATATGGTAGAAATTTTCACCACCGGAGCTGTATCCTTATGATTTAACACTTACAATACTGTAAGCACTGATGTTTTTCATGCTAATTTTTCATGCTAATTTTCCACATAGCAAAGGAGAATCAAGTAAAAGCATAACCAACTCACACTCCCATGTATGAGGAAGTTTCACTGAATATTGGGATTGTTGGAAAAATTAGAACATTAGGCTTGAAGGAGAATAAAGATGGGGAGTAAATCAGGTTACAGGTTTTTTTAATATGTATAATACAAGACTTGTAAGGTTTACTCTTCTGGCAAGTCTTGCAATGTTTTCAAAACAACCAAAATATTTTAACTGAAACATACATACAACTGGTAAGTACCCTGATGTGTAAAGAATTTCTCTGTTTCATAAGCATAATCAAGCACAAAATTTGCTTTAGCTGTGGGGTTTTTTTTGATGTAGAAACTGACTGAAAATGCAATCTTTTGTTACTACTCAGCTGCAGATGTTCTTTTTGGGGAGCTTCTTTGAGAACATGTTACTGGATTTTAAAACACCATTTTATAAACTGCTGTGTGCTCCTAATCCCTGTTGGATTTCCTTTGCACGTAATTTACCTCTATAAGATAAGAGCCTATGTTGATGGCCAGGTTCTGATGTTTTATCCTTTTTTAGTTTATTCAGTCTGACCACTGTACTTTGCAAAGATTAAATCTAGCGTGATGTACTATTAGTAGCAGCTGAAGGCAAAGTGTAAACTCAAAACAAGGATGATACTCTGCACTTTTTGTTACTTAATGTCAGGCAGTGGTGTTTCCTTAAGTAAATCCAACTTTTGATTTGCAAAGACTTGAAGGTTTTTTATGCACATAGACTTGAGGGGACATTAAGACCAACCTTTACTTGTTTTATGACATTTGATGTCTAAAGCTTTTAGAGCTTTGGGGTCAGTCGATACCTTGAACTGTAGTCATAAAAGGCAGTTGGGTATGGTTGTGAAATTCACTACTACTGTTTCATAATTTTCTTGCATAACTGCAGTCTCAGCTCTCTTCATGTGGCCTAAACATGTATATCAAAATTCATCAAATCATAGAATTTTTTGGATAAGAAGGAATGTTTAAAGATCAAAGAGTTGCACCCCACCTGCCTTGGGAGGGACACCTTCCACCAAATCAGGGTCTCCAAGCCCCATCCAGCCTGGCCTTGAACAGTGCCAGGGATGGGGCATCCACAATTTCTCTGGGCAACCTATTCCAGTGCCTCACCACCCTCACAGTAAAGAATTTCTTCCTAATATCTAATCTAAAGCAACTCTCTTCCAGTATATATTATTATCTAATACAAATCTACCCTTTAAACAGTTTAAAACTGTCTCTCTTTGTCCTACCTCTGCAGGCCCTGTTAGAAACCCTCTCTCCATTTCTCTCACAAGCCCTCTTTCGGTACTGCAGGTTGCACTAAAGTCTCTCTGGAGCCTTCTCCTCACTAAACAGCCCCAACTCTCTGAGTTTCTTCATAGCTGAAGAGCTCCAGCCCTTTGGTGGATTTTGTGGCCCTTCCATGGACTTGCTCTAACAGGCCCATGTTGTTGTTTTACTGGAGACCCCAGAGCTGGATGCTGGCAACTCCAGGTGGGGCCTCAGGAGAGCAGAGGGGTAGAATCACCTCCCTTGCCCTACTGCCACACACATTTTGGTGCAGCCCGGGATACAAATGGCTTTCTGGGCTGTGAGCCCATGTTGCTGGTTTGTCTCTAGTTTTCCATCCACCAGTATCCTCAAGTCCATGTCTGCAGAGCAGGGCTGTTTTAATCTCTCATCTAGCCAGCTCTGAGACTGGTGATTGCACCCAGTCCAGGAGCTGGATTTTGTGCTTGGCCATGATGGACTTCAGGAGGTTTGCATTGGTCATTGCTCAGCCTGCTGGGGTTGTCTGGATGGGATCCCTCATTCCCATTGTCTATGTCACCAATAAAGATGTCTGCCCTAAGAGGCAGACATCTTCTTCTCTTTCATCAAGGCTTCTCTTTCATCAAGAGTGTCTGAGTTAAGGACTCCCAATCCATAAAGAAGCCTAGAGACTAATTAAATAAGAACATTTCACCATGTTGCTCTCCTTACAAGAATCTACACTCACGAAATCCCCAAATTCTATTGTGCATCCTAGTTTACAAGTTCAGTCTCCACACACTGGTCATTAGATTTGGTAGCATCATCAACCAGCGCCCAAATCATTGTTGGAAGTAGCAGAAGAGAAAAATAGGAATTCTTGTTTTTCCAGAGTACAATACAGTAGATTCAATTGTGACCCAGTACTCTGAATGCAATGTTTTATTTTGCCTGCAGCTGTTGTAGTTGTGCTGCTCAGAAAATATTATAGAAACCATTGACAAGTCAATAGTTGCACATTTGCACTTTGTAAATACCTGGGACAATCCCTTCTCTAATTATGGGCAGGGGGAAAAGCAATGATGAATACTACCATACAGTAATACCTAGGGTATGATGACATATATACAAAAATTTATTATATTTTTTCTGGCCTTAAGCATATTTTTTCATCTCCATCAGGAAATTAGGAATTACTATGAAACCTACAAATGCTATTGTCAACACCACTACGTCCTCCTAAATTAGAGCATTATTTTTCTGTCTTGATCTGAGGGATTTAAAAAAAATAAATCAACTGTTTTATAAGTGACTACAAGAGTCCAAAAAGGAAAAGAGAAGAGAGAAAGGTTGAGATATTCCTGGTTGTATATTGTATTTCCAAAAAAGCTCTCCTAAATGAGTCTTTGGATCTGCTCCCTTCTCGCCCACAGTCTCTCTATTTATAGGGTAAACTAAGGTCTGATACACAGGACCTGAGGTACCTTATGGAGCCAGTAATTCAGTATCAGGCAACTTGTAGAGTTGTTGACATTGGCAGCCTTGTGAGAATTATACTACTCTTGAGGATTTTCCTCCTTTTAGGTACAAAAAGGCTTTTGTTGCATAAATGTGTTGCACATATCTCCTGGATTTTCTTAAGGAAAGAAGGGCAAAGGTGAATAGTGGAACAAAAATCTTTGCCTTTCCTTTGCATAATAAAATACTTCATAATTGTCTGGAAAATACAGTAAAATTATTTGTAAGTATGAATTAAGGGGCTTAGGTTTTTCTTTTATACCTCATTTTCAAAAGAAATTATCAGATAAATGTAATGGTTACTGGCTGGAACTGCACATTGAAATAACCAAGTTGAATGCTTCAGAAATTTCGACAAGAGTAATTGTCTTTAGCCGTGTCAGTGTTTGAGGTGACAGTAACTTTTTTCAGTTTTGAATGACATAGAATAAATTGTTCCTAATGATAATTTCATTTTCTTACATATTTTGCTTCAAGCTGAGGGTGGCCATTTGTATTAGTCAGAAAGTACAAGAGGTCAGAAATTCTGTGAGTAGGATACTGACAATGTTTCCTAGCACATTGAGGTGGTGTTTGTTGTGTAAAGATGTATCCATTTGAATGCCAAAAAATTACTGTTGACAAAAATGAGTAACTACACAGAAAGTGAATCACTGAAACACTTGTGCAAAATCTCAAAGGAACTGCATTTTTTCAGTGTAAACTTTGTTTAAAACGTCATGGCACACAGTTCTGAGAGATTTAAGGCTGAAAATGTAACTCAGATCATCTCCTAATCTCACCTCTCCATTTTTGATATTAAATCATATATGAATCATTGCTTGAGAAGTCAGAATACAGCTTCTAGTGTGTTTCTGATTTTATGGAATTTGAGGTTAAATAATTAATAATGCTGTCCTGTAATGTCATTCAGTGACTATACCACCTGGCCCTCAGCGCCCTCCTATACCTCCTGCCAGACCTACACAAATGAGAAGAAAACCTCTGCCTCCTAACACTGTGACTGGTAAACCAGGGAGTCCAGGTATTTCAGCTTTTTCAGCATAAACATTTTATTGTGTGTGAGATAATACTGGCCAGCAGAGTGTAGGAGAATCCTATATCACAGATTTCTTTGATCTGTGATATCTATAGAATCTAGTCTTTTGGAACATACAAGCCTTGTGTTTTTTTGTCTTCTTACAAAAAACCTTGTTTCTTTTTTTTCCCCCCTAACCTAGTTATATCAAAATCACACCTAGTAAGGAAGCTGAAAGCAAAATAGCACACTCCAAGTCATCCTTTCAGATCAACCTTAAGAATATTTAATGCCTACTGATATAATTTTTTGCTATTTAATGTGCATGTTGGATGGGAGATGTTGACTATTGTGATTCAGTGCCTAGTCCTAGCTGGTTATTTGTTATGGAATTGCTGAGTTGTTTCATGTGCAGAGTTTAGCTTGATTATTTTGGTAAAGTATTCTGGCTTCTACAGTATTGGTTTAAGAGGACATAGAAAATTTCACCTTTCCTATTTTATTTTAAGTTAATCCTGAAGCAGGTATTCAGTATCCACATGGATGTTCTGTCAGTGGATTCTATACAAGAATCCTTAGGCTAACATCATTCCATGTAGTCAGAAACTATCATCTCCTTAACCTTAACATCATGACAGCTTTTTTCCTCTTCTTAATGGTCTCTGTAGTTCCTTGGAGATTTGGAGTTATAAAGGTCTTTATATATTAGAATATACAGCTATATATGAATATATGGCTCTACTGGATTTCCTGTTATGTTTTTGGTTTTGTTTATTTCATTTGGGACTTTATCTGCTATTAAGGTACTAAAGACCTAAATAATACTTTAGTATTTTGTGTGGCAGATGAGTAGCAAGAACCTCCAGGATTGATGAGACAATCTATATATTTATTCATCAGCAGAGCCAAGATTGAAATACTGTGTCTGTACTTGTTGTTGTTGGGTGGTGTTTCCTTAGTAATAGTTCCCAGAAAACAGAAGACATCATTTGTCTTAGACCTGATATATTTTCTTTTGCTTGTATTGGGATCTGTACTAATTCTCTCCACTAAGTGTCTAATTAATTTACCAGTGTTTTGAAATTTCAACCTTTTTCCTGACAGTGGAGGCCAGGTTATGTGGTAGTCAGCATTTACCATACCTTCCTAGGCTTTCAAGATGGAATAAATTGGTTAAATGATCTGGTTCTTCCTTGTGGGGACAGTAGAAGATTTTCCTTCTTCTGTGTTTCCTAGTGTTTTGTCCAGCTTAGTTTTAAACATGGTAATTTTTTTTCTTCTGGTTCCATGGAGAGAGAGACAGTTCCACTGTACTAACAGGAAAAATTTGCCTCAGTGTTCTTCTTGGATTTTCCCTGTCAGAATTCTGTCCTATTTCTATTAACACTGTGATTAATTCCTTACTTGCATCTTTCTAACTCATCCAGTGGATATTATGGAAAGGTTTCTATGCAGACATTAAAAGTCTTCTGAATGGGTAAAAAGAAAATGGAAATGAGAGTTCCAGAAGCTTTGTGAAACTGAACTCTAGCGAGAATCTTTTAGATTTCCACTTCATGAAGAAAATTAGTGGAAAGTAGGGATTTTTGTTGCCTTAAACTTGGCTCACCAGAGTTCTGCCTTCAGTTGCCATGTTCTGTATCATATATGATGGGGAAGTAACTACATTATATAGTTCTTGACTCTTCAGGGTTGAGATTTCACTGTCATATCATGGTTATCTGGGAGTATCTGCATGTTTTATGAATTTAATTCTTGTCTTTTACAGCTATTATGCAAGAAATCAAGACCTTTACCATGGATTGTTTGCCTCTTAGAAACCTGTTTTCTTTATTAGGTGGTAATGGCTGAAGAATAACAGCAATGTCACATAATCTAAAATACTTTTTTTTAACAGTCATCTAATTATAGGTGTTAATATTGCCTCTATCAGTTAGTGTCTGTCCCAACTAATGGAACCTACTACAGAAATGAATTCAGCAAGAAAACTTTTCTTCTTGAGCAATATAGTGCTATAAATGTTGAAAATGCTGGACTTGGCTGCATTTTCTTTGCTTTCATTTGAAGTGTATCTTAATTTCATTTAGTGTAAGCTCCAGGACTGTTCTGTGGTTAAACTCTTAATGCAGACCACAGTTAAGGACTTGGTGTTTATCTCAAGAAATGTTCCAGCACCACTAATGTATGTGCTGTGTTGAGAGCAGAAATTAATCTTACCTATATTTGAGGGAAGAATCCAAGTTTCAGTTGCTGACTTCAGCTATTGTGCCTTGCAATTCAGGAAGAAATGTGCCCTTTCTTCAAGGAACAGCAATGTTAGTGCTGGTCATTTTGCATCCTTTTACCAGTCTGTGTAGGATGGTTCTGTGCATTAAACCAGGTTATATTCTAGCCAACTAAAGTCCTCCAAGACAACTTCAAAGTAGCAAAGAAATTTCTTACTAGGTTTTAGGATTAGGTTACATTTGCAACTAGCACAGTACAGAACTTTCCTAAATCCAGCTGAGGGGTTACTAAGATGTGAATGAAACTACTTGTTGCATGAAGCAGTTGTCACAAACTGAGTTCTCTTAGAAAATGAAAAAGCTGTTTGACTCCTTCAAATGCTGAATGTCTTGTTGCTACAAGTCCCTCCATCTGTCACTATAGCTAAGCCTGCTGGACCAACAGCACCTGTGAGGACAGGAACATTGTATAAGACACCAACAGCTTTTGCAACTCCAGAGTATTATGGTAAGCATGTTGCAAACAGTTCTGGGGTTTTTTGAGTTCTTTTTTTTTTTTTTTTTTTTTTTTGTGTTTTTTTTTTTTTTTGTTTTGTTTTTTTGTTTTTTTGGGGTTTTTTTTGTAATTAACATTAAGGTTTCCATTTTTCTTTTGCTTCCCTTCCCTGAACTTTATTGTATATTTAACATAAAAGGTATTCTGTCTGGAGTGATTCTGATTTCTTTTATGCCTTTGACTTTTCTGATTTGACTGAGATCTAGCTCCCTTCTCGTACTCATCTTGGTAATTGAGAACGTGACAAGGCTTCCACCTTTCTAGAAATCCATACGTGCTTAGTAGGCTTTCAATGCTACTCTGTGTACTCTGTGGCCATTTAAAGCTGTACAAAGACTGGATAAGGCACTTTTTTTCCTGGATGTTTCAATTTTCCTAGGACATAAATTCAACATTTTATTTGTCAGCGACTGACAGTGCTCATCATAGATGTGATAACCTCCTTTATTTGATCAAACTGCCATCATTTAAATTGAAAAAATTGTAGTAGTGCAATCATAGTGGTCAGTGGGTAATTTGCCCTTTATAAAACTGGGAGTTGATTACAAATTCAGAGATAAGTCTTTCCAAATCCAGAGATAAGTCAAGGCATACAGTAATGGGTTTGGAGGAGGATGTGCTTAGAATTTTTGGGCCCAAATGTGCAGTTCTTGGTTTATTGTCATGAATGATGCTGCTTCTAATTTTCCAGGATTTATAGTAATACTTAAATTCTTGTCTCCTTACAATGATTATGAACTCAGTGTGACCCACAGTACCCAGTAAAGCACACTGGTTGCTAGATTTATTTATAAATGCTTGTTGGGAAGGTATTGTGTTTTATCTGTTGAGGTCCACTGTAGTATTTGCATCATGTCCAGTGTAGTGGCTAATTAAAACAATACTGTATCATGAATCCTGACTGCTTTAGCACGTTTCTCTTCACCAGTGTATTTGCTTTCAATTTCCTTCAAATTTTGTGGAAGTTGTACACTCTGAAGACAGAA
Organism: Motacilla alba alba; assembly: GCF_015832195.1. Lineage (NCBI taxonomy): Eukaryota > Metazoa > Chordata > Aves > Passeriformes > Motacillidae > Motacilla > Motacilla alba. Next base: position 25,838,436 of record NC_052016.1, on the reverse strand, counting down.
CTTTTTTTTTCTTTATTGTTATTTTTAGAGAAGTTACTGTTATGAGAAGTTACCAATGTAATAATTCTGTATATCCCAGGAACATCAAAAAGCCCCAAGCTAAACAGCCAGCACAGTACAAAAAGATCCTTCTTCCATGACTAACCTTTTTCTTCCTTACCAAAAAATTAAATTGAAGCAAATGCAAGACAATGGTCTAAAAAGTATTTTACATATATTGCATGAATTGAATCCAGCAGCAGTCATGAAATCTGTTATTTTGATTATGGCTGGCTGTACTAGCAGGTAAGTACAGGGTTTACACATCATCACAGAAAAAATACCTAAAATGAAGAGCCAGATCTGCCAGCAAATGTCTACCATTTATCTATTCTTATAATTATTTAAAATACCAAAGGAACTGTGAAATGCTGCAGTTCTAACACTGAAACTTTGTACTCATTGCAAATTATAACTGTGTTTTCTACAGTTGATGCAACAGTCTTCAGCTCAAGTCCTACATCAGAAACAGATTCTTCAGGAAAACCAAGGTACCAAGGTAGGGTAATTCATAGCTATGGTGTTTTTATTTCAGGCAGCATATGAAATCTGAGCTATCTTGCATCAAATTATCTTATTTGGTTCTGTGTCACTTTAGTGGCAGATGTAAAAGCTGCAGTACAAACCAGCATTTTCTGGACTAAGTTATTGCTCCTTCTGGTGAAACAAGAGTGTATGTCTTTGTATTAGCATACCACTCAAAATCTGCAAGTAGAATTATAGTCTCATTTTACTATAGAAGAAATAAAGTTGATTTTTTCATTTTGTGACAGATTTTAATTCTTTCAAATAGTGTGTATCACCTGCCAATATCTTCAGTTTCATTTCATGGAAGGGGGTGAAGCAGTGCAGATTCCAGGTCAAACAACAATAAGTAAAATTTTAAAAACAAGCAAAAAACTAAAAAACAACAACAAAAACATAAAATCCAAACCAAACAAACAAAAAGGGGAACAAGCAGCTTAATATTGAATATATGGAATTTATTCTAAAAGCTTTGTGTTTCACTTGTGCAGACTTCTGCTTGGTGTCCTGAGATGGATGTTGTACATCAGGTGAAATGGAACTGCCATTCTGTAGAAACACTCTATTGAATAACAGCTCTTTCCTATATTGTTCTTAGCACCCCATGTCAAGTACATGAAGAAAGATGATGATGTGCCTTGCTCCATCACAAGCTCTCTTGAACATTTTCCTCAAGAAGAAGTTGGCAGCAAGGAAGAACCCACTCGTCCTCCACAAAATCCTCCAACCAACCTCACAGTGGTGACTGTAGAGGGCTGTCCATCCTTTGTCATATTGGATTGGGAAAAACCAGATAATGACACTGTTACTGGTTGGTTTGATTTCTTTCCTCCATTGTGTGATAATACAGTATTTCCAACTTAATTTACTTTCACAGTAGTTTTTTGTCATTTAAAAGTACTTTAATCCCCAGGAATTAAAGGATCCCAGTGGTTTGGGGTATTTTTGTGGTACTGTCTACTCAGTGTGGATAAGAAAATGCTACTAGATTATAACAAGATTTACACAACAAGGATCATTTGTGTCAGTGATGACACAAAAAGATGCTTAAGAAATATGACTCTTTATCTCCTCCAATTTTCTGGCTCCTCTCTGTACAAGATCTGGTAAGATCTAGTCAAGAAGTTCCAACAATACAGCAGCATATCTAGATGCACACCCACAGTGTAAGCATCTTTCTTGACCTGAGGCTGTTGTTTCACAGTGGGCCAGACACAATCAAAGCTTACCCCCATCTAGTAAGTCAGTAGAATTTTGCCAGCATAATACTTGCAGTATTATGACCCACTGCAAAAGGGTCAACAAGCTCACTCTGTTAAAGGAATCTGTTTTTTCTTTCATTTCCAAAGGAAGGGATTTATATTAAGAATAAATGCCTGTGAGTCATGCAGGGCTCAGCACACAGACAGGTAAACATGCAAGATGGCCATTCCTAATTCTTCCATCATCTTCTGTATTTCAACATTAGCTGACAAAAACTGAACATCGAAATTAACTAACAGCTCAGTCAATGACTCATCAAAATCAATTCTAAATTCAAGAGAAGGCATTCAGTCCTGTTTTCTGAAAACAGTGATTGCTTCATATTGGCACCAGTATGACATTACTTGTTTAGACAGGCTTAAACCAATTTTTCTGTCATCTCTTTCTATTTTTGTAGTTTATGCATGTTTTTCCAATCATCTTATTTAGTCATCACATCTCTTTTTTTTTTAAATAAATGCACTGTTTCAGATAGAAAGGTGGAAACAGAAAACATAATTTGTTGCATCATTTTGCCTTGTCAATGCTTACTTTGCTTGACTTTAACTGTGTACAAGGTGTTTCATTGGGTATGCCCAAAACCAAAGCATAATGGAAAGGTCTGAAAAACAACAACCAAAACAGTGATCACACTCACCTCCTTGTTTTCATAAAAACTGCAAGTGTCAGGAACCAAGACCATTCTGGTCACGCTTTGCTCATTTGTGTTGCCACAGAAATGAAGGGCAGTTTGTTGCCTTGTGCACTGAGTAACAAGCAGGCACTGGATGGACTTGGTAGTTCTTGGTGTGTGTCAGTGTGTGCATACACATATTTGCATGCTCATTCATTTCCTGCATTTTCTTTTCCAACTTGAAGGAATTAAAATGTCCACATTATGTATTGACTTCAGGCTGGCAAAAGGCAGAAAGGTTGAATTCCTGTAAAATTGCATACTCATTCACTATCTGGTTGTATTTAAGAAGCTCAAGTAAGAGATGTTACTCAATCTAATTTTTCTTTACTGTAATTTTCCAGAGTATGAGGTTGTGTCAACTGAAAATGGAGGAAGTGATGGTGAAAAAGAGAAATCAATTATCACTACAAATCAAACCCATTCTACTGTGGAAAACCTAAAACCTGATACAAGGTAGCTAAATAATATATTTTTTTAAGTTAATCCAACTAATTTAGACTGTCAGCTGTCTGCCACATAAAATGAAAATACCTATGGAAATAAGACCTGATCATTTTTACTCCTGTTTTGATAGAAAAAAAATGTATGGTTTGGTTTAGCTTTCTTGTAAGTTAACAGATAAAACATATTTGAGGAATCCTTCAGAAATTAACAAGAGTATTTGTGGTCTGGACAAGCCGCAGAAGTGACCTTTTATAGCAGAAAGACTACTTGTCAAAAGTAAGAAAATTACTGTGAGAGGAAAAACACATTTGTCCTTAATATATCATTTTCTTTCAGTGTCTCAAAAGAGCTGGCAAATTAAAAATGAGTAAGTGAATTCCAGTTCATGGTGTGCCTCTCATGCAACTAGTTCAAATGAGCATAATCTATCTTTAAATATCAAATCTCATTAAAAAGTATTCTTCTTTTTATGGTAAAATTCAGAGAGGAGAAGAGACCCACTTGTCTTTTGTTACATTGTTTACTAATTGCATCAGAAAGTTAATGAGTGACACTTGGGGTTTTTCCTGCAAGACCATTTGGCTTTGGTGAATGGATGTTTCTGTTTTAGATAAACTAAGATATAAAGGCACAGCTTTTCCTCAGAAGGGAGCAGCTACCAACCCCTGCCTCAAAAAGGAAAGACAGTGAAAGCATTTCTGGATCCAGAGGGCCACTGCCCAAAATTGAAAATCTTTGATATAAATTGCAGTTGTGCATGTCCCCCAAGTCTCACCAGATTTAAGGATGTAAAGTCCTCAGAGTGGCTCTGTTCAATAAAACTCCCATTCCAAGCAGAATGTGTTTCCTAATTGCGAGGACACCTTGAGAGCTTTGGCAGAAGCACAAGAAGTTATTCTTACCACTTAAATCCAGGATTGCTGGCTCACTAAATTCAGGGAAAACAAGAAAGTGGTTAAGACAGGTGGTATCATGTAGACAGTATCTGTTCTGCCAAGAAACATCACATGTCCATCATAAAAGTCTCCTGTCTATCAGTAGCTGCTCATTAGATGAAGGAAATGTGCCTGTGGATAAAATGGACTGCAAATGGGAGGAAGAGCAAAAATTAAACACAGCTCAGTATTCATTAACAGAGTCCCTGATATGTTTAAAAATTCATCAAGAAATACATTAGACTGGGAAGGAAACTTTTCCATAACTAACTTCAAAGGGAAGAGCTGTAGAAGAGGTAGAGCTGGAAAAGTAACTTGGCAGAGAAATAGAAATCCCTCCCACAAATGATCAGCATTTGCAAAAGTACTGGCAGTATATGGAAAGAGAGATGCTCAGTGGCAGAAGGTGGATTAACTGGGAAGAACCTCTTGGCCTGGGAACACTTTGGAGGACCTGACAAGTTGAATTAGAGACCCTATTTTTCCAGCTTTCCTGAAGCCCTCAGTGAGGCTTGTGTGAACCCTCTTTGCTGGTCGGAAGGTCCAGTGCATTCAGAGCTAAAGGCAGTTCAGGACAGATCTAAAGCAGACAGACCTAAACAAAGACTTCCCAAAAAGGCATAAAATTTTTTTGTGAATGTTTTGTCTCAGCCTTCATGGGAAAGTCTGGACCTGAAAGACCCTGTAGCAGCAATCCAGTTCAAGGCTGTAGTTGTGCAGATGTAGGCTCTTCAAGAGCTGTACCTGGCAGAGATGGTCTGCAGTCATGTTGGCCAAGGTCTAGCATCCTGTTGAGGTACTTCAGGTAGGATATGGATGGTAGTGCCTGGCCTAGAAGCTAAAGAGTGAATTGCCCACAACCAACAAGAGGGAAGCCAGACAAACAACTTTTTGGCGTGAGGGGGAGGACAAGCAGCAGGGAAAACCTGGGTGCCAAATCATGCTGTTTGTTTGCTTCACTCTTTTACATTCTTCAAATAGGTGATACTGCTACGCCTCTGGAAAGCTCTGCAGCAAGGCAGATACCCTTCTCCCTTTGAGCTGGCCTTTACACAAGGCAGCTTTTAAAGATTAGGAGCTGATGGCCAGACTTTAAATATTTTAGGAATTTGGACAGTGTTACGGAGGCAACAAAGAGACTTTTACAGTCGCTCATCAAAATTGCATGTGTGACTGCAGCTGTCAGTAAGAACAAACACAGAAGTTAAATGGGATGAGGATTCTAGTGTAGCATTCTGTGTGTCCATTTAGCTGTCTGAAAAGTGACTAGATCCAGAAAAAATGCACTGGCTGAAGAAAGCGTTTTGACTTTGAGTACAGTTATCAAGTACTTGGTTTTAGCAGACTTATACCATGATAATATGGAGATGGAAATGAAAATGGACCTTCATAGGTGTACCACAACTTGTGAAGGTTAATTTTAAACAAATCACGTTGTATATATTATGGAGGTTTTTTTGCCTTTCTGTCTCATATATGCCAGCTTTATGTGTTCCTGGTGATTTGACTGCAAGTCTGATACTCTGAGATGACAGGAAAATAGAGATTTGAAAAACTTTTGACTGGAAGGACATAGACCTTTTAAATAAATGTGAGGCACAGTCAGCTGCTTTCTAATGCAATGGATTGTGTGGGGGTTTTTCTTGTAAAAAAATGTTTTAGAGGCACCTGTACAATGTGATTTCATTGGAAATCCATCTGGTTTTTGCCCAAGGAAAGACATATCATATCCATGACATTTTCCCACAGTAAGGCATGCCTCACAGTTGACAACCACACATTAATTTAAAGGATTTTTCCTTACAGGACAAGTATTTTATCCTCCTTTTCACCTAGAGAATTATCAAATGTAGTGATTGCAGGTTTTCAAATTTTAGAGGATTTCTGATAGTTTAAATAACCTGGGAAGTTCAAATCTTGATATCCGTTATTTGGTTGGTCAGAGTTCTTGAAATTGGTACTCTTGCTGTCAGTAAGCTACTGATTGGCTTCAGCCTAGAATTCTGTTTAATTTCACCAGATTTGCTTCTGATTGTAACCTTTACCTGAAATATCTCAAAGCATGAAGTGATGTTATGCTATATGAGCTAGATAACAATATACATCTTCCTTATGCTGATAGTTAATTGGATATAACTGGTACCTGAAGAAAACTTCATTTTATTTTATGAATGTCTTCTGCTTAAACATTTCTCTCATAGATGTGCTTCTATGATCTAATATTCACATATACACAGTGTTGATTATGACTTTATACTGTAGTTAGCTTTTGTTACCCTTCATATTATTTCCAAGGACTTTAGAGTAGGTTCAGGTCACATTTCACTCAGCCCTCTGTTTATTATCACACTGAAGCACACACCAAAATTTCTGCAGTTTTTACTATATTTATTCTTTTAATGAAAAGATTTATTCTTCTTTCTCCTGGTTAGTCTGTACAGATTAGTGAGCTACTCAGTCTTTACTCTGTTGTTCAAACAGTGAGTGTCTGCCACTACTGTACTCGATGATGTACTTCATCCTGTACTTGATGAACCCTGAGCTCAAAGCAGCTGAAACGGGGCCTGGACCAGGTCACCTTCATAGGTGTCTTACAACATATATTATTGTAAGATTGGACCTTAGGGCAGTTTCTGGTCTTGTAGATCTCAGTTTCCTCCAGTTTCTTTAATGCAGGCAGAGGTGGCTTAGAGTGTTAATGCAAATGTCATTTCTATCTTAGCAAAAAAAAAAAAAAAGAGAAAAACAAATGCACTAGTATGAACTAACAATTTTTCATCCTCCACATAGAAATTCTGTGATTCTTATAGTAAGAAATGCAGTGTTTATTCCACTTGAAAAAGAGTCAAACTGCAAGACTGATTGTTTTGGTCAAAGTAGTTACAGTCTAACTTCCAAGCAGCCATTTGAGGAATGAGACCTGCAGTATTCCATCTAAGTTGTCTTACAGGTCTCCTGTTTCTGAGTTTCCTTAAAAGGCTCCTCACATTGGAACTCCCAGTGGGAGTACCACTGGCATACCCAGGACTCTGCTCTTTCCTTGTTTTACATTAAAATTTCTTAAGAAAGCATTGCAATAATTTCTCCTATGTTAATAGTCAAGCAAGGTCTTCCATATGTGAGTCAAGATAAGGTTATTATCCACAATTTTCAGTATTGTCCTCCTTGAGCTGCTTATTTGCAATAAACATTGAGAGGCCTGAGAGAAAATTTGGCTTACTGTGGTTTTTGTTGTCTTAATTCCATCTCAGTGATAATGGTGTTCCTCTGCATATTCTCCTTGGAAAAAAAATTGGTTTCACTGATCTGTAGTTTTTTCATGGGCTCTCATAGCCTAAAATATTAAATGCAGATGTTGTTTGGGGTTTTTTTCCCAATTAGATTTTTTTTGTTATTTCTGCTGATTTCTCTGCCAAAATATGTAGTTCTTATTTCTGTATCCCTGCCCTATCTTGAAACTTTTTTTTCCTTAGTTGGTGTGCATTTTCTCTTTCATTCTGGTGGTTTGTTTAAGGGCAGTGTAGCCCATAGCACAGACCATAGTGTCCAGGGAGTTCTACAGCCCAAATTTCTATACAAGCCTTCAAAAAAGAGCCTGAATACTGCTGAAAACTGTTCTCATGCATGTTTGTGATGGCAGAAATTGGAAGATAGTAAAGAAAAATATTAAGACTTGTCACAAATAGCTCTGGGGAAGTTTGAGTAGCCATTGGAGGACATGTCCCACCAGCCTACTGCTGTAGAAAAAGTATTAATAAGAAACAAAAAGCCTGTGATGCTTACATTTGCACAGCTTCCCATTAGGTACTGATCTGCTTCCCCATTAATTATTTTGGTGATTTCAAATATACTCTTCTCCTTTTTAAAAATGTTTTGATTTGTTTCCATTGGATTTTTGGGTTTGATTGTGTGCTAAGGCTGTTTACCACCTTTATCTAATATTGTTTTTTATTGTAGTTAGCACCCAAACGTTCTAATCACACACAAGGAAAAACCCAAGAAAGCCTCTATCAATACAGAGAGTTTAGCTTTTGTTAACAGCAAGGGTCAAGAGATAGAAACTATAAAGAAAGCTTCAATGCAGCAAAATTCAGAAAGTGGCAGAAAAATGCTGGAGGTTTCTGTTTTTTCATTAAAAAACTAACAGATATTGTACTAAACTACTGTTGATATCAGCGTTTGAGGATAAGCATTTCCCATTTCTCCTAGCCCTTCTTCCAATTTTCTTAGGAGAAAGATTCCTCAAACAAACATAGCAGATCGTTCTCGCTTTCTCTCTCTTCCTCTTTCTTCCTTTCTTTCCTGGTCACACTGCCATCCAAGCACACTCTGCAGACACAGAGGAGCTCTGTGCACAATAGCCATCCAACACCAGCATCTCCCCAGAAATAGACCTAAAGTCCCAGGACTGTACTCAGCTGCTCCTATTATGGTGAAAATCTCTCTTCACCTATTTTCAGTTCTGCAGTCTTCAGTCTTTTCCTTTTGCATGATTTGAAAAATGCAAGAGCAGCTGCATTTGCCAGAGTTCCATGTGGTATAGCGATTTCCTGCGGTGGAAAAATACGCCCCAAGTAGTAATTACTGTAAGTCAAGTCCATTTAATCTGCACAAGGACTTCTACTGTCTTACACAGTTTGGGAGGATGTGGAAGGCCTGATCTCCAAAAGTTTGTAGGATAGCAATCTTACAGATGTTAAAGGTGTGAGGCATTAGATTGGTGCTTACATGGGACAGCAGAGTTTTTATTAGGCAGGCAGATGTAAAGATGGAATATGGACTCCAGTTTCTCGTTAGGTAAGTCTAACTAAGCAGCAGACATGGATTCTATTCATTTTGACGTACATTCTTCTTGAAACTCTGAGCCTTTTCCCCCTTCTTTGTGGTTTCTACAGGAGTGCGTAACAGAGCAAATGGTACACTTTTTTATCATTTTAATTCTATTTTTCAGATCTTCCACCTTACACAAAAAATGAAAGACTTTAGATTGTCTTCTATTAAAACAGCCACAGTATAGCTTTAAAAATACAGTAAGCTATGTCATATTGTGATCCCAGTCCGACATTTTCTTCCTCTCCTTTTCAATGTTCTGTCAACTAGCTAATTCTTTTAATCTCCAAAAGTGGTTGTTTGTTATTTTTATACTGTGGAAGCCCCTGGTATTGTTTCAGGATTGAAATTGGCAGAGGAAAGGAGCCTGTGATGCTTGTAAAAACGCATACCACAGAACTGTAGAACTGCATGTATTTTAGTTTCTAAAATTTCCTTTTAACATTATTAATAAGAGGCTTCCCTAATTGACTGAGCTAAACTTTGGACATTTCTTTATTATTTTTCTTTTTTCCAATTTTCTTCATATGTTTACATAAGCTGAAATCTCTATCTGTAGATTTTAGTTCTTTATTTAAATTTTGCCCTAATTTTCCAAGCTGTGGTTTGGTCTTTTGCAGAGAACCTAGTGATCTCTAAACCACAATTTGAAAAACAGTGCTTGGAAAATAACCTTCAGTTCTTGTTTCTGTCTCTTTGGAATTAGAGAATTGATGAGTCCAAATTCATAGACTAAAGATTTTTGGGAACAGGACTGATTCTATGAAGAACATTGCCTAATGCAGCCCAAAGTAGAGCATATCAACTATTGAGAACAATATGTTTGTTCAAAAATCAGCAAAATACATACAAAGGGACAAAACCAGATTATTATCACCCATGAGATCAAACCATAAACTGCCCATAAAGCAATAGAACATTCCATCCTGATGATCACTATTACAATAATAGCTTTAGATCAGCTATTCCTCCTGTGAAGGAAGCAGGAAAATATCTTTGCAGTCTTATATCTCTAGGTGTGGATTAATTTCTACATTTTAAAAAATGTACCATATAGCTATTACGTTAAGACCCCCAACATATTAGGAAATCTTTGTTTATGCTTCAGTGATTCTTCAGAAAGAATCTCCAACTCCTTTGCTACAGTTCTCTATATTATGACATTTCCTACCAGATCAGAATACTTCTTGACCAAAAATGTTACTGTACCACGTGGCCAATGTGAATACTAACTACTCAGGTCCTATTTTAAAAGCATGTCTTTGTTTAAGCAATTTGAACTTGATAACAAAGATTTATAAATTTCTTAAATTTATTATTTAGTTTATGTCTCCCTCCCACCGTGGGGTAATAGGGGTAGTTCCAAATTCTCTTTCAGCATGTTTAAATAAATGTCAAGATTTCTCCAAATAGACTTTTTCAGTTCAAAACAAGCTTCTCCCATGTTTCTCTTAGCAATATCCATGAATTTCCACAATGCATCTGTTCAGCATACCAGTTTATATAAGTATTTCCCTCAAAAAGAAAAGAAAACCCTCGAAATAAAGGCAATTGCTTAAGTAAGCAATTTTAAAGTTAAATACTTTCTTAATAGTACAGTGGATGGAAAACAGTTGCTGGGTACTGCATGAATGCTCCACTGAGGTTAATTAGCTCAGGTTTTGCGGGAGCCAAGGAGGAATGAAAGGTAGTCCAAAGTTTGGATTGAATTATTCTTCTGGGGAATTGCAAATGGAGTTTACAAATTTCCAACTGTGCAGAGTGTGGTATGGGGGTTTTCTCTCTTTAGAAAATTGGTGTTTGGAAGTAATTCCAGCAATACATTGCAATGCTATATTACAGTCACAAGCTACCAAAATTATCATGGGTAAATGATCCTTCTCAAGTCAAGAGCTGAAGGTTTAGTTGCCCACTTCTGGGACTCCCATTTTTTATGTGTTTACAGCAAAAGTGCCTCTAATTTGGGGCTTGTTTTCCAGGCCTACAGTCCCTTTGACTCGTGTCCCTTGGCTCCCTGTCACTGATAAAGAGACCCTCTCTGTTAGGAGAGATTCACCATGTGTGTGCTCAGAGTATGGGAGATGTCCCTCTGTACATGGCACTTCCACTGGTAATCAAGCACTGAGAGGTGGGGGAGGCTTAAGAAGAGGAGGCTGGTTTGGATTTTTTTCTTCAGTCGTGTTGTTTTCACAGCACTGTATTTGGTTCCCAACATAGTGATGAAAAGGGATCATGAGATAGCTACAGCACAGGCCAGTGTTGTGCCACATCAGTAAAAACACATGCAAAAGTGACTCTGCACAGTGTCTTGTCATTGCTTCATATACTTATTATTAACATACATTCAAGCAATTGGATCTTTGCCTTGGCTGAGCTCCTGTCCTGGAAGACTTGCCCTGTGTTTCGCTACTGGTCCTGTCTGTCACTGTGGGTGGGCCTGACAGGCACTGAATTGGAGGTTTGTGTTCTTAAAAAAGCAAAAAGTACAAATAAATAGCAATGTCCTTTACTCAGTCTCTGCTTATCAGGTTGCCTCAGACCTTATCTGAACTTGCTCCCTTTGCCAGAACTGAAACTGCTGTGTGAGAGGAGACAGACAAGTCAGTGATGAATGAATTCAAATATTAATAGTATGTGTGCAAAGGATTATCAAAAGGACTGGTTAATTTTGTGTTCAGTTCAGGTCTTACACAGTTAGGACAAAAAAAGTCTCAGTGATTTTGTGGCAAGAAATTGGGATTTTTTTATTCTCCAGAAGGGGAATAGCCCTAATGTGTGTGTTGCTTGCTTGCTCCAGACTATTCAAGAATGCTTAGTTTGCAAAATTTTCATCTCTTCTATTTTATTCCCCAGTTATGAATTCCATGTGAAACCTAGGAACCCCCTTGGCGAAGGTCCAAGTAGCAATGTTGTGGCATTCAGTACCGAATCAGGTAAGAACTTCCAAAGATCAGACCATCACTTGCAGTGCCTTTAAGTACCCATGTTTCTGGGATGCATGAAAGGCTCTCTCACTACATTTTGTGCATTCAGTCCTGCTCTTTACTGTCTCCTGATTGGCTTTTTACCACCGTGCCTGGAAAGTCAGCCTGGGATCAGAGCTGTGTTGTGTGAGGATGTAAGATGGACAGACTGCAAGAGAAAAAAACAGAGGAACATTGTCTGGTATTCACTGCAAAGAAAATTACTTCATCCCTAGAGAGGCCTCAGTCAGTTAAGATTTATATTCCTGACCTTTTTGCATCTATCCAACTCATTTACAGCTTCTGGATGGGGAACATTACAGGGTTTTTTTGGGTTGGTGTGTTCATCGGTGTTTTTGCTACCTGTTCAATAAGGCTGCTGTAAACAGTGATGTTGTTTGGCTGAAAAAAGGATTGAGAAAGCGCTGTTGTGAAAAGTCAGTGTCCCAGTAGGTCCCCTTCCATCCTGTTTACTCTCCAGTGAAACTCTTAAAGAGGTGTATACAAGCCTGTTTTGGCCACTGATTGGTTCCGAAGTCAAGTTCTCTCTGACTCAGAGGTGAAAATCAGACAGCTTTTGCTTTGCCTATTCTTGCTGACTTGTTGACTTTAGGCAAGCAAGATACCATCTTTTGTGCAGAAGTGTTTATTGCTTGGTAGTACTGAAAGACCACATAAAACACAAAATGGATTTTGCCTTTTAAAAAGGACTTTCTCAATCTGTGTTTTGAGCCAGGTGTAATAATTTAATAGTCCTCAACTAGTGCTGTCACTGATGGATGAGAGTTTTGGCTGAGAAAAAGATTACTCAAGGAGGAGTGCAGACTATGCCACACATATTTGAAACCTCTGAATACACTCTTTGTAATTCTAGATTGTTAAAAGTGAAAAAAGTTTGCGCCAAGTGCAATTTTCATGAATGACAAGGCTTATGTTCTGTCTCCTATTTAGTTTGGACAAATTAAGCATGCAGTTTTGTTTTTACTTAATTGCACAAATCCATTTCTCACATTTGGGCTTTCAAAGCCAAGTTTTTTGGGGCAAGTATTACAGATGTGCCCTTTTTGCTATTTAGGTTTTGAAATTGAAATTTTAATAAGACACAGTACAATTGGGTTTTGCTGGGTACAGGTTTAAACACTTGTTTTTACTAGAGCTGTGCTTGGCTGGTGTTGTCCCATAAGTAAAATTGTTAAAAGCTCATTGATACTGGAGTTTCACAGAAGAAATATATTTCTTCTAATTTAATTTAATACAAAAGTTAACTTTGCTTCCAACTTTCAAAACTCTTTCTGTTTCACAAATTACAGCTTACGTCAGCTGTAAAAAATCACTTACCAATGCTTTTCCATAGAATTATTGGAAACGTTCATTTTACAGTGTCTGATTGAATGTTTGTTTTCTTCCCCCAGCGGACCCAAGAGTGAGTGAGCCAATTTCAAGTAAGTGTTTTATATATAAATCTGATCAGCAGTTTTATCAGAAATGAGATAGCAGAATTTATGAGGAGGGTGGCTCTGCTGCACCAGCTGGATGAGTTACAGAATCAAACAGCACTCACACACAATTTCACTCCTTCCACCCATGCCGCTGCCAAGGAATTCATGCGTGGCTGTTTGTTTCCTGAGCATAAGGCAATCAACGTGATGTGGAGCTCCCATGGCAGCTGGGATGGCTTCAAACCAATGTACACAAATGAGCCAAGGACAAGCCTCTTATTTTCTCAACCTTGTCATCAAAGCAAAGAAAGCTCTGCGAAATTAATAACTCTACACTTTTTAAGTGAGTTAACAGAGCACAACTCAGAGGATTTTATTTATCTGTCTCTGTGTTTTAGGAAAATTTTCTGCTTCAGAAGGTTTGATCTAGCTCTGCTTTAAGCCACTTACAAGACTCTTCCTGTCCTTGATGGAAGGTGGACTGAGCTTTTGAAGAAGAGCTGAGATCATTCGAGCAAATTGGGCTGCTTTTTGTATTTGTAATAGTCATCACTTTCACTTTGACAAACACTGTGGCACCATTTGTCTCCACATAATTAATGGCACTTCCTTTTTATATGTATTTTTGTTAGATCACAGTTTGCTGCAAGTTGATTGTCTTGGCTTGAACACATTGAAGAATGGTGACTGTATCACACACTTAGTAAATGAGAGTATTTCCAATACAAACATTGTCCCCCTAACAAGGTCCTAGAATGAACCTATTGCAAACCTGCACCAGAGGACAGCAGGAGGAGTTCACAGCACCAATTGTGTCCACATACTTTGGTGCTTCCCTGAAATATTTCTCATGTTCAAAATGCAGGTGTCATGGTACATTCTGCTTCATCAAGGTTTCTAATTCTAGTTATTCAAACACATTTGTTGTGAATAATTTTGTATGCAGCATCATACTTCAGCCTCTTTTTTCCTCTCCTGCAGTGGGGAAAGATGCTATCTGGACTGAAATCCCATTCAATTCAGACACATACTCAGAATGCAAAGGCAAACAATATGTAAAGAGGACTTGGTATAAGAAGTTTGTAGGTGTGCAGCTGTGCAATTCTTTGAGATACAAGATATACCTCAGTGATTCACTTACAGGTAAGAAACATTCAAATCAGTGCTGTCCATATGATACATTCCTGAAAGATATTATGGTTTCTGAAATAAGAGGTTTAACAAGACGAGCTGTGCTAAGTGTGATCAGATCTGTTTAATTTAGTCCAAATATTAATCATAAACAGTAATCAGCTTGAGCTCAGAAACCATTGATATGTTTGATACTGAGTTTTCAGACTCCAGAGGAACCTCTCTCTGGTGATCATCTGATTCTAAGTATCTGTTCATATACTGGGGATCATACAGAAAACAAAGATCGGAGTGAATAGCATATATTGTAAAACAACCAAACTAGTGTTAAATTATTAATTAGAGAAGAATTATTAATTCAAATTATTAATTAGAGGATCAGGGCCTTATTTTATACCAGGACTACACCTGTCATTCCCACTACTTTCGGTAAACATCTGGTTATTTCATTACTGGGAGGCTTATAAATATATGACTTCAACTCTAGTCAACAGATTTTACTCACCAGCTTTGACAGTCAACAGATTTTACTCACCAGCTTTGGCATTTTTGTTTTGTTTTCACATTCCCCATATTTGCTTATGATCTTTTTTCCCCACCTTTTTGTTTTCCTCATATTATATTTTATTATTAAGGGAAACTTCCTGGCCTTACATTCTCAAGTTTTGTTTGGTGTTTTAAGGCCAGTTGAGTGTGGTGTGTTTAAGACCTGAATCAGGTGGCACATGCTGGGGGAACAGCCTGTAAGAAGTGTTTTTCAGTTAGTTGATAGGAGATTTTTGTGTCTCATGCAGCTTGTCCAAGCTGTACCTGTGACATTAAGAAATACGTTAACTTCTCATAATGCATCCCAAGCTCCTGGCTCTCTTCTGTGTGAAGTCTCTAATCACAGACAGCTCTGTGACAATGTCATTAGCATGCCATCTGAGCACAAAGATGTGTGGGAAATGCCTTTTGAGTGCAAGTCAGGCAGGTGTGTTCAACACATCGCATTGAATTAGCTAGGGCGAGACTGTGGCTGGAAGAATCCACTTTCATAACCTAAAGTTGCCCCATCTCTGAGCTCAGCACTTCACAGAAGCAGGGCTCTGGGCTTCATGGAAAGAATATGGAAGGAAAAGAGCAAGGGAGTGTAGGGCAGCCCATGTTGCCATAATTTTAAGCTTCCTTGCCTTGCATCCAGCACCGTTCTCTGATGAGCAGAAAAGGAAGGAAAGCCTTGTCATTAATAGTCAAGTACAAAATTCCGTATGAGATCTTAGATATTATGTAGATAAATACATAAATCTTAGATAAATAAGATCTTAGATAAATATCTAAGATAAATAAATCTTAGATAAATACGTAGATCTTAGATAAATAAGATCTTAGGTATTATGTGAATAAAAGAGAATGTTTTGAACAGATGTATCATTCATTCAACTGTTGCTGTACTAACCAGCTGTGATCAAATGACAAGCACTGGCAATGAGGCATGATGTGTCCCAAAACCAGCCAGCAGAGGAAATAGCAGTGCTAATCTAGCAGGACTAGACTTCAGCCCTAAATCAAGTGAATTAACACTGCAGTGAAAGCAACTCCAGTCTGAAAAGTTTAATATCAGGAGCCCATTTTCCTATTTTCATAAGATTGTTTTTGTTCTTGCTGGAAGGGTGGTAGTTTATCCTCGTTGGAAAAAGATGAGATAGACACGCTGTATTCATTATACTTGATAAGCCTGGTTCTTGCACTTGAGTTGTTACAAACAATGCTGACCAGTTGTCACAATATTTAAAAGAAGTGAAATATTTGTGTAGAAGGAAAGCTGCTTTTGCCCCAATTGCTAAGTGAGGCCTCTGTATGCGAGTGAGAATTTTCCCCATTTGAAGCCAAGCTCTGTTCTGATGTGTCTCACGATCACCTCGCCTCACCGTGCCCCCGAGGCCAGCGGAAGTGTCCCTGCAAGCACCAGCCAGCTGGACCGGGTGTGCCAGCAGTGCAGGGCTGCACTGAGCTCTGCATTCCACTGGATGCTAAAAAATCTTCCAAAGCTTTGCTGTTGAAGCAGTGTAATTGCCTGGAAACTTGGGTGCTCTGTCCAAATGCCATTGTATAAGGCAGGCAGCAACTGTATCTTTGCATGCTGGTTTTTAGCATGAATTTATTCTTCTAGTGCTGCGGAATTTTTAATGTATAAAACAAAGTTGTATGTAACATTGTAAGGCCACCCACAAGGGAACACTGGGGGAAAAAATTGACTTTGTGCTAGAATTGCTATCCCCAAAGCAGAAAACCAGTTATTTGTTAGCTGAATGGTTTTAAGGGTGTTCTTTTATTACACATAAATAAAAGGGCAGTAAGAAATAATTGGGCAGTAAGAATGTAATAGTCACTGAGAATACTGCTAATTTATGAAGACCAATTGTTTGAGTTATGCATAGATAAAGCTGTGGGCCAGAAGAATATGTGTGTATCTGCAAGTTACTGTTCTGGTGTTAGCCATTAAAATATCTGGCTTATTCTCTCTCTTATGGAGAAAAACTGATCTCTGTTACACATACCAGGACTGTTCCATAAACCAGCATCTACTGCTGACCTCATTTAACAGTCCTCCAGAGCAGTCACTGTAGGCATTCCAGAAAAGCAGGCCACCTAAAAATAAGTATTTATTGAGGGAAGGAAAAAATAAATTCTATGTGTGACCTTCAACAGCTGTGGAAAAAAAAAAAAAAGGCTTTTTTGGGCAGCCTGAATGTTCTTAATTTCAGAGCAAAAATTTGCTGAGAGGAACTCCCTCTGACCAGTTCTCCTACAGAAAAAAAAACATGTTTGCAGCCAAAGCTAGATAGCAATAAATAATTTTGTAAAGCTAGAGAAGAGCCACATGCACAGAGGCCATCGACTGGAGGTGAGAAATTTTGGCGAAGTATTGCTCAGATCTCAAAAACATTGGAGTTTATTGGTAGGCTGCTTTTTTTATTAATTGCTCTTTGGGAGCAGTATTATAACCCGCCCCAACACCTCTCAAATGGCCAGACTGGCATCGATTCAAGGCTCCAGGACACCCAGTATCTAATGAGTAACTGTACTTTCTACCTAGCTTATACCTCCATACTGAGCCTTTTTCTAAATTCTCTCACCTTTCCTTTCAACATCTCATATTGAAAACTATGTGCTGTGAAAGAAGATTAAAAAGAATGGTAAGTTTATCTACAAAGGTGTTCATCCCAGGTTTGGGAAGACAACGTAGCATGCTCTCCTCCGTCTTCTGAACTGAATTTTAGTAATATCTTGCAAATCAAATCAGCAAGTAAAAACATCTGTCAAAGCTCCTTCACTGTGCCTGTTAACAGGATAAGCACAGTCTGTAACATCAGCACATGCTACATGGGACACTTGAGACCTTGATTTCTGCTCAGTTGCAGTCAAGTGTCTTGTTAAGCAATCCTGCAAGCAAATACATGGGCACACTCCATGCTCTGGATAAGTACTTAGTATCCGAGGTCATCTATATGTTAAGGGCTATCACTTGCACATACCTGTTGTAAAAATATGATGATTTATAAAACAGGCCTTGGCTATGTTAGGAGGCGGTCTGTAAAAACATCTCTGAAGGTACTGGGGGCTTCCTGACAGGGAACCAGACCTGCCTTCCATTCAAATCACTACTAAAACTTGCTTTTTGATGATGTTCTTGGTAGTAACAGAATTTCCCTTACTGTATGAAATGTAAGGAGAGAGAAAAATTATGTCCAGCCATAGATTTTGGCCAGGAGTGGGGCCTTAGCCTTGAGCACTTGGAACCTGCATGTCATGTTCAAATTACAGCTACAGGTCCAGAGAGGAAAAGTACCATAGCATTCACCTTGGCTTCCCCACAGAGGAAAGAGCACAGCCCATTGCCTCCGGTGGTTTTTGGAAATAGCCTTCACTAACTCTGCTGCTTCTTTGCTTTCAGGAAAATTTTATAACATAGGAGACCAGCGGGGCCATGGAGAAGATCATTGCCAATTTGTAGACTCATTCTTAGATGGAAGGACAGGACAGCAGGAAGATCTGCCAGTCAAAGATGGTAATTCCCAACACATCTATCTGTAGCAAACCTGGGCAATTCCTTTGTTTGTTTCTATTTCCTGCCAGTGGATTCAATGCCCACTGCTGGGGTGGGCAATGAAAGGAGCTGCCAGCTTTGCAGGCAGAAGAGAGTCAAGAAGTTCTTTGACAGTGAATGATGACTTATTAAGACAGTTATGACTCGGGTTCTGTTAGGTAGCAAACAGCCTCTCTCTCCTGTTTAAACAGCCCAACAAATTATTCACAGTTGGTATTACATATTTAAACCCAACCACAAATCTGAGTTTGCAGAGAGGCATTAAGTGATGTGTTCAAACTAGCAAGGTTGATTTAAAGCACGCTACATAATCAGTTGGGCATTAAATACCTTGTTTGGTACTAATGAGAAACTGAAAATTTATGGCTGGAAAATATAATTCATGCTACAGTAATTCTGGGTGTACTGATTGCAAAATGGTGCCCAAAATTCCAGTCTGGTCTAAGTGGACATGGGACTAGATGTGCTAAACACAGCTGTGACCTGCCTGGCTATTTTTCATCCATTGCTGAGAGTGAGGTAGAAGAAATTTGTACTTCTGTCAGCTGAACTCCCGCCTTGCTGCTGGCAGCAGTGCCAGGGTGAGGTGTTCTGTTCCTTGTGGGCTAAGAACTCAGGCTGTACTGGTACGTGCACGTGTGCTGAGCGTGTCATGGAACATTTTACTGAGGAAAACAGCAAAACAGTTTTCAGTACTATATCAATGTGTTGACCAAATCTTCCTGTGCTTCATTTACAAAACACCCCACAGGAGTCCAGATACGTGTCGAGGTAGGTGTGGGAGATGAATGTGAAGTTCCTAAGGATTTCACAAGTTTTTCCAAAAAACAAAGTAATTGAATGGTCTGAAGGGTGTTTGTTTATGTGTTTAGTGAGTTTCTTCTAAAGAGGTTTTTGCTTTTCCCTTCCCAGTCAGTGCTGCTCATCCGAAAAGATATTTTGCTTAAGAGATGTTCAGAATCCAATCTGCATTGCCAGGACAGCAAACTACTCAGTTGTACCAGATTCACACTTTTAGAAATATTTGAATATTTTAAAAAACTTTTACCTAACTAACTTGCTACCTCAGTTTAAAAGACACTTAAAACCAATATGATTTCGGCAACTGGATTTGAGTCATTTAATAAGCTATGATCATTTTTAGGCCAAAATAAACTACACAACAAGCAAACAAAAGACTTCACCTTTTCAGTAGCTTTTATTACTAGCAAACTAACTGACCAACAGACTAATTGTTCTGGCTGCAGCAGATTGATTTCTGAATTAACTTTCCATATTTGACCTGAAGTGCTGTGAGAGAATCAGAGTGAAAAAAACCACAGGCTAGGGACATGTTGTAGGATAACGTATAGGGAAGCTGGCTCCCTATTCTTGAAGTATGGTGTTTTAAGAGATACAGTGTGCATATTTCACCTGAAATGCTGTGAATCACAGCTGATGCTGTCTCTCAGCTGCAGAACAGTATTTTTTTGTGTGTGTGCGTGGCTCTAGCCACATATAAATTCCTTATGGTCAGGTTGGATGGAGCCCCAATTCCTCACTTTTAATTTTTTTATCTAATGTTAATTGTTTGAATAGGAAGCAAGTGTGTTGTCAAAAGCAACAGAGTGAAAGCAGAAGGATTATTTGAATGGGGAGATACTGTGAACTTTCCCCAGTGGCTGGGTTTTATTGAGGGTCACTGCAGTGTCAAGGCTGCACAGTGGGAAGTATTTGTCACTGTCACTTTGTAACGCAGAACAGCGTCCTGTTCCGAGAGCCCAGCACAGCCAGAAGGGGGACAGAGGGGGCACAGGCTGTGCCCAGCCAGCCCTACCCACGGCAGGGTGCTGGGATCTCCAGGGGAGGCACACTTCACTTCTGTGCAGCCATCCCAAGTACTTTTGCTTCGAGTTGGGTGGGCAAATTGCAGAGTGCTAGTGGATGTAGAGGCAGCAAACAGCTCTGCTTGTGGCAGGTGGGTTAACAGCTTGGTGATTATTTCAGCCACTCACTGAATTGTTAGTTACAGACTTCTCAGAGAACCAAAGCACGGTGCTGTCCTGCGAGCTTTGTGCAAACAAAACTCTCTTCTCTGTTCCAGGGTTTTTCAGGGCAGTTCGTCAGGAACCTGTCAAATTTGGGAAAATAGGCGGGGAGACTCAGATTAACTACGTGCGCTGGTACGAGTGCGGCACATCGATACCTGGCAAGTGGTAGATGCCACACGAAGAGGGTGCAAAGGCCCAGCTGCCCAGCGCAGGCTGCAGGAAGGCAACGCTTACGGTGCACCCGGCACTGCGGTGCTGGCTGACGTGCGAGACGTATACCAGTCTAATGCCAATACTGCATTAATTGTGTAATAGTGTAGGCTGCTTACTGTAGTTATCCAGTGTTACAAATTTGTTTTTAGAATTTAAAAAGAAACACAGGCTAGGGATTTGTTGTAGGATAATGCATAGGGAAGCTGGCTCCCTATTCTTAAGGTATGGTTTATATGGTATTTTAAAAGATACAGTGTGTATGTTATTTATCAGGATGTTGTAATAAATGTTTAAGGCACAGATATGCCAGAGTTGGTCATGAAATGCAATGTGTGTTAGTTTTAAATATTCACTGGTCCTGTAATGCAAGTGCCATAAGCTACCCATCCTAATCCATCTGTAATATCTCCCAGTCATAAATTATAGAAAAGATCCTATAATTTTTAATATCCTGCAGCCAGTAAAATTGAAGCACTTTCTCCTTACATGTACAAACAGTTTATGCTCCTGCCAAAACGCCAAGGTAGGTTGCTGTGTGTGCAGCTTTAAATGATCAAGTTCAGTGGAGTTTTCTTCCATGTTTGTTTTCAAATGTTTCAGCCCCAGTCAAAGCCACATTCAGCCTGTCACTATGGAGTCACAGGCTGGCAGTGGCTGGCAGGGAGGGTTGGTGTTCTCTAACTGAAGTGGACAGGTACATATGTACATGGAATGACAAAACAAAGCTGGCCTGCACAGCTGGGGTTTTTCAGGAAAATGTAGTTTTCAGAGCCTGACACTGGTTCAAAAGCC
Organism: Motacilla alba alba; assembly: GCF_015832195.1. Taxonomy (NCBI): domain Eukaryota; kingdom Metazoa; phylum Chordata; class Aves; order Passeriformes; family Motacillidae; genus Motacilla; species Motacilla alba. The sequence continues at coordinate 25,817,066 of NC_052016.1, read as the reverse complement.
AAATGTATGTACCATGCAAGGGGACTTGGAAAGACAAATGAAAGAGGAAAAAGAATAAACTAGTTATAACAGCACGATCAGGTTTATTTTAGTTAAAAAGAAAAATTCTAGTTTAAAACAGTTTTCATTGGGGACAAAGGGTAAATACTGATAACTGAACTTTAAAACTGCTTTACAGTTATTTTGATTTAAACCTCTCCCAAAGCTATTTGTTGTACTGCTTGAACATTTATGAACTAAATAAAGAGATGTAGGTTTTTTTAAAGGTGTTATTCATTACCTTACTAATGTATTGAAGAAATATGAACAGGAACTACCAGATCTATATAGTAGTCATTTATAGAAAATACCTTATAAAGTACATTGCAGGTACACTGTACTCCTAATAAAAATATTTTTTAATCAAGTGGTTTTTTTCAAGTGTTTTACATGAAAACAAGGCTTAGTTTCTGTGGTAAATGCTGTTATTCAGAACAAACTGTTTGCTGGAACCAAGCCCCTGTTAAATCGTCTGATGAACATGGGGTGTGTTAGGTCTGAGAGCAGAAATGGGAGGAGGCACAGCCACAGCGTACTAAGTAGCTGTGGGCACAGCACTATTTAAGGATGCTGAAGGTAGGAATGTTTTCACTCAACTTCCTAATTTGTCTTTAAGAGAGCTCAAGCAGCTTGCTCCAGCTCATTTTTTTATTCTCCGCTTAGTTTTACATATTCCTAGAATCTGCAAAATGGAAAATATTAACTGGGAGAATGTTTTGTCCTCTGCTGTAATGTGGTCTATTAACTCCATTACAGCCCTTGATCTGCTTTTTCTTGGCTCAAAATTGAGTCATTAGGATTGCACTCCCAACTTCTTCTGGGTGGCAAAGAACCTGTGGAAAGTTGAGGTTTTTTTTAAGACCTCTTTTTTAAAGTTATCCATTTGGTATAAATTTTCAAGTAATAAATGAATTCTCTCCCACACCTTGTTAAAGCAAATTGATAAGAGGCTTTAAGATTTTATGGATTGGTTTCTAACCATTTGGTAAAAGAGTCACTTTGACAGCAGACAGTACAAAACCACCCCCTACTGTGAAACCTCTGTGAAAGCCATCTGCAGTTCCAGCAGAAACCTCTCCATTTACACACACAGAAATCTGCCTCTCCTCCTACAAACCCCAGCACCGCTGCTCTTCACCACAAAGTCTTTGCACCCAGCATGCACACTGGTCTTGGCACAGTTGTCTTGTTCAGTATTACCTAACTTCTAAAATCAAGATCAGGCATTTAATAGATTTAGGGTTTTTATTAGTTTTTCCATGTGAACATTACAATTTATAATACATCATATCTAGTTTGACCTCCAGAATGAATCTAATTTAGTACATCATGGTATTAGTAAAAACAAGCCTGATAAGTGGGCTAAACTTCCAACTAGTATCTTCATATCCTTCAGACAAGGCAAGCTAGAATGTCAATCACTTTACAGACATTTAAGTAGTGTTTTCCAAAAACCACCCAGCCCCAAATTAAACTAGGAAGCGAATACAATTCGAAGCAGGAAAGATTTGGTAATTTCCCTCCCCCCAGCAGAATTTAATTAACAGCTACAGTTTTGCCTCATTACAGTTTTGGAATCTCAATTAAAAATTCTGGAGTCTGTCGGGATGGAATCGCACGTGTCAATCGCTGTCTTCGGGGCACCTCCTTAGCGGTAGCCGGGCCCGGGCTGGGTGTAACCCTGCGGCCCGAAAGGGGGACGGCTGCGGGCGTAGGGGTTGGGCCCGCTGGGCGGAGGGGTCATGGTGCTGCCGGGCGGGGGGGTGAAGCCAGGCCGCGGCTGAAAAGTGCCCGGGGCCGCCTGGGAACCGCTATAGGCGGCGGGCTGGGAGGCCTGCGTGGTGTAGGGCTGCGGGGGAAAGCTGCCCGCTGGGTACTGCGGCGGCTGCTGCGCCGGCAGCTGCTGCGCCTGCCCCGGGAAGGCGGCGGCCGGGGCCGGGGCAGCCGCCTGGCTGTAGGCCGGGAACTGCTGGGCTTGCTGCGACGGGGGCTGCTGCTGGCTGTAGCCTGCTGGAAAAGCAGAGAGCACGGTGGGGTGAGAGACACTAAGGAGCCCTGGGTGGCTGCAGAAAGGCCTTTTGTTCCTAACGTTCACAGCGACAAACGCAAAACGATGCAGGAAGCACAGAAAAGGCAAACCAAGCGTGAACTGCGAGTTTTCCTGCCTTTCACATAAGCGCACGGCTGGGGTTTTGGTGAACACCGTGGCAGCACAGCACACTGACAACAGTTACTATAAAACAGTTTTCCTGTGACTGACAAGAAATAAAAAAAAAAAGGCAAGTAGTATTTTCCTTAATATCACAGAGAAAAAATAAAGTCTTCATTGGCAAATGAGGCAAAATTCAACCCTTTTCCCAAATAAAACCTCCAAATTAAACTGTCTTGACAATACTCTCAGGGTTTTATATTTAAAAAAAATCATTGGTGAAATCATAGGTGTTTTCAGTTCTTTAGCGTTAAATATGAAAAGGTTATGTAGAACAGAACACTTTAGCACAAAACTTCCATTTACACATGTCCCAAATTTGATTTTTCCGCATAACACTAGCTTCCAAAGGGACTTATTCTTCTCAGAAATTTTAAAATGGAACAAAGTCCTTTCATGAAGAAATAGCTACTTTTATCCATCATGAAACACACCTGCAGCTACTTGCAATGAAACCTCTCCAGTGACTGGAATCCTGTCAGCATTAAACACCAGACACACAAATTATTAAAAGTGCACAGCCCTAAATGGAAAGAGTAAAGGAAGAATGCACTGCAGTAAACTCACCTTTAAACTGGGATCAAAATTTACTCATGAGACAAACCTCTGAAGGGTCCATTTTTACACCCATGTATAAATAGCCACTGTTGCCTAGTAGATCTACAAGAGTGGGAAGGTATCCTGCTCTTGGGGAGACATGGGTTTGAAAGGAGACAATACTCATGAGAACTAAAGCAAACAAACAAAAAGATCCTATGACTCAACATCTCCAAAGGCTGCTGTCAGGAAGTCCTCAAAGCAAACCCTGTTTCTGAAGATTAATTGTGAACTAAGTTATGACAAACAGGTGCCTAGTAAGTTTCTGGTTGCATTTCATTCATACTTGACAATGATGTTGGGCAGCAGAACTCAACACTGCACTACAGTTTTCACAGGAACATCAATAAAATAATGGATTAGATGATGGTAGGATTTGTCTAGAAAGCAGATTGGAATTCCTTTGTTTCCCCACTCAGTTTTTAAGCCTAGAGTGTCAGACAGACCCTTCTACTTCCAACAGGCTTGCTACTTCTGAAATTATACCTCAGTACATGTGTCTCTGTATTCTAATTACAAATGTGCGGGAGGGAGGAAATCTGCAGAGAACAAGGTACCATTTAGATACTCAAACCAACGAGCTCTCACACAGTGCACAGGAACAAGGTCTGAGGCACAGACTTTTAGTCCAAGTATTCTAGGGTTCTTATCCATGCTAAGCATGAAATTTCTTCGTGAGCTCTGCAAATCTTCTCATCTTTATAAAAAGTGATGCACTCCCACTGTGCACCAAGAAAAGGTCACACTGGCTCTGAGTCACTTAATGGGAGTCCTTTGTTTAGTTTAAGGAGGATTTTTTAAAACAAGGAATGATAAATGCTTTGTATCATTTTCTAAAATTATTAAGCAAAATGCTATTTGTTAACAGAATCTACTCTTACAGTTTCATCCCTAAACCTCATCTGGATTATCATTCCTAGCATATATATGCATTCCTAGATACCAGCTGCTCCTAAAGGAACTCAAAAGTTCTGAGGTCAGGTTTATTTTGGGTATACACCAAAGCCAGCTTTTCATATTTCACTGCACATAAACCTCTAGTGCACTAAAATACTCTTCTGCTGAAAGTCTACTGGCACCTTTATTTAAGGTTTCAGCGAAATCAAAAACTAAAAAAGAAAAACTATCACTTGAAAGTTTCTCTGGAATTTACAGTATGTCTATTAGCCAAGGATTTACTGAATGACAACTAAAGTGTTTGCACCAGTAAATTTTGGACACGAAGATCATTCTAGACGCAAGAAATAGGGGCCATCTTTAGACACCTTTGATATTTAAGGAAGCTAAATTGGGATGTTTAGTCACTTACTTGCCAGAATCCCATGACTGCAGAATATAATCCTGAAGGCTGCTCACCCTTCAGGTGATTCATTTTGCCTGCCTTTCTAAGAAGGCATTCTGCTGATTAGTAACAAGGTCTGCCTTTGGTCACAATCAAGTAGGACAGAACTTTGACTATATATTAACAACATAAACAGCTACAGTGCTCTCTTCCTGGCAATTTCTGAATTGTGCCAGTTCCCATAAGGAACACAGGCACCTGGGCAGCTCAGCACCCTGACCTGCCCCACAGGGTCTGGAACTGAAGCTTGACAGGGTCGGGCACTGCAGGAGAGGTCCTGCAGCTGAGCTGCTGTTGCAGAGCTGCTTACCTGGGTACTGCACGCCGTACTGCTGCTGTGGCTGAGCCTGTGGCTGCTGACCAGGGTAACTAGGCTGCTGGTACTGCTGATACATCTGACCTAGGGATTAAAAATGCATTTCGTTGAAGCCCAGTATCCTGGTGCATTACAGTGAACGATACCCTGACAGTTACACATCACAGAAACAAACCCAGTGACATCAAAGGATAGATTTTAGTTTCTGAAACATGGTGTTCTGACTAAACGAAGTTTATCTAAAGAGTTACATGAGGCTTACTATTGCACATTTTCAGAGGCTGACAGAATCTACGCACCTTAGCTAGCACTACTCTGGTGGGTAACAGACAGAATCTTTAAACATCTTCATAACTGCTCCAGAACTTACACTGTAAATTAAAGTACTTCAAAAGTTAAACATGTCCTCAGATTGTCTGTTTAGATTAGCTTTTTAAGACCATTTCTGCAACAAGTACTGTAAGCAAGTGGTACATTATTTATGCTGACCACATTTTCCAGATAAGACATCCACCTCTTAGCATTGCCAAGCTTTCTTAAGAGACCCAGCAGTATACACCCGAAGCAAAAATAAAACCATATATTCTTAAGCTTCCTAGTCCAAGTCAATGCTTATTTTTCCTACATTCACTGTTTTCAATTTCTTGGCCAGAAGAGGCAGAATATTTGTTTACACAACCTATGGGTCTTGTTAAGGCTTTATGCTTCTGCTGTTTTTCAATCTAGAAAGTCACAGTCAAAGAACAAAACCAATTATCGGCCAAAACTAAAGCTTAGCTGAACTGAAGCAGACATGGAAACTTTACTATTATGAAGTGTTACTGTACTATTATTCATTCTGCAGAGATCAGCAGACTGTATAAATAGACCGTAAACTCTATGTTCGGAGCAGCACTGAGACAAAAGCAACTCGACTCAGCTCCAGGTTCTCCCAGACAGACCCCTGTCCACACTGATTTAAAGTAACTCCTTATTTCTTATTTTATCTGTATTACTTGCAGCTGAAAGTAACAGTATTTTATATTCACACTAAGGTGTTTAGAATACTTTATACTGATGCACTCACTTAAAATATTATTTGGTGTGCAATTATTGTGGGATGATGAGAGTGCAAAACACAAAGCTTGAAGAGAATTTAAGCCTGTTAGCTTGATAATCACGAATTAGAAACTCAGAAAGTTCTCTCTCTGAAGCTTATTTGACATAGGGAAGTTCTGGGAGAATAACCAGCAGGCTGCCTATCTTGGGATAGTTCCCTACAGGCTAACAGAGAGACCACACTGGCACCTGCTGGAAATCCCAGGTAAAGGGTTAGCAAAGAAACAGCATGAAGTTTTACCAAAGGTTTCTGAGAAGGCTTGCTGTCTTCTCCAGGGCTGAGGTGTTAGTGAGGAACAGAGAGTGTTGCAGTCATTTAAGAAAACATTCTTAATTTACAGCTACGAATACAGGCAGGGATACTCTGGGTCCTCAGACATAAGAGTCTTTTCTTTCCCTGGATTTTTATTCTGAAAACTAGATGAGCTACAGCATTGATGTCTGGTTTTGTACTTAGCAGTGCTTATTGCAATGAAAGGTCTGCCAGCATTTACCATTGCTCCCATGCACTGAAAAAGACTTTTAGTCTGATTCAGAATACAGACCATTTATATACATTCACATAACATTCTTTTCCCTAAAAGATCATGAAGTGCTTATGGGACTGAGATTTCACATGTATTTCAGCAAAGACTAAAAAAGCATCCACATCTGTATATAATTGCTTCTTGTGTGTGCTCAGGACTGAATTTAGTGATAGAAAAGCAGAGGCCACAAGACAGCACTGTACTAGAACATCTTTGCTGGATCGATTTAATTCAAATTAGTGAATGCTGAAAACTTCTCAAGGGAGGCAGCCCTTCAGTAGTATCAGCACCTCACATCAGAAGTGAGGTGGCTTGATATTCACACGTAACAACCTAATAACCAATCATAATCATCACAGCATTTACTGGCAGAGAAAGCCATTAATAAATAAACCCTGATACACCAGAATGGCTGTCACATGACTGGCATCACTAGTTTACTTATATCTTCAACATACTGGGAAAGTGTGTGGGGGAAGCAGAGCTTAGGGAGTTTTGGGGTTTTTATGAAGTGAACTAATAATTTCAAACTAGTTTCAAAACCAGTTTCTAACAGAACCTGCTGTTCACCAGCAGCACCATTTTTGTGAGTCCACCCTGTTGAAAACCTTACAATCAAAACCTATCTGAAGTTCTGGCTGGGTTATGACTCTGTGGGGACAGCACAAGTCTCCAAATTACCACTGGACTGAGGTGCTATCAAATCTCAGTGAAGTATAGAAAACTACACCATGTTTCAAAGGAAAGTCTTTGAACACTTTGGAATAAAGTTGATAATTGCACTTACATTACCCAGCTTTGGTGAGAGACTGCTGTTTACCAAATACATACCATGCACAGCATTAGCAATGTACTTCTAATTTCTAATGAACAAAGACAAAAGTTACTTCTGATCTCTTCCCAAAGACTGAACCAGAGTGAAGAAAATACAATCAATACTTAAAAGATTGCAGTAGCAATAACAAAACCTACGTAAAACTACAGATCAAACTCTTTATAATTACTACTTGTTGCTACTATACTTTCCTTGACCCAAGTTTAGAAAAATCACTACATCTATTCTGATACATGAGCCTAGATAACATCATCTCCCCAAGTAAGATGAGTTTTACTGAAACAAATACTTTTTCCTTTCCCTGGTGTTAGTAGCCATACAGGATTCCAAGCTAGTGTTGCTAGTGCTTTTAAGTGCTTCACTTCTTTGTTTCAGTTCCAGATTAACAGCAACACTTAAAACTTCTTACCTTACTGTATTACTAAATTACTAAATTACTGTATTACTAAAGTAAAAAAAATTAACTCATAAAATCCAAGTTCAGTAGCTGAGAATATGGTTTCCGAACATTTGGCTGCCAGCAGAAGAACCTGGAGCCCCTTTTTGCAAAAGTAACTTTCATGTATAAACACCAAACTGCTCTATCTTTAAGCTACAAAGATGTCTCTTGCTATGTTTTAACACTTCACTAATAAGCAAGAAAAGGCAGCAAAAGAAATGTTTCATAAGCTCCACTTCAACCAGCAGTATTCATACCTCTTTAAATATTATATGTAAGTACCAGCTGTTCAAATGCTGTGCTCGATCAAAATAGTACTTTTTCCCTTCAGGCAAGACAATCCAAGTGACTATGGATACTGTGATCACTATCTCACACTTGTCTGAGCATCAGTAAAGCAAGCATCAGGGGGCTCTCACTTGCACCTAAACCAGCACAGAAACAATTTTATAATTCTTCATATGGAGGAAGAAGTAACAAAGCAGATTATTTCACAGACAGTTTAATCCAGAAGTGTGAAGGTCTGAAGGCTCAGCACACTTAGGAAACAGCACCAGAAGGAATGATGCCCAAATGTAGGAAACCTCAGAATACATACATTTTGAGAAGTTAAATCACTTTTTTAAGGGCATAGTGCAAACAAATCTGAATACCAGAGTTAAGACATTAACTTTAAAGGAGAGCCAGCTGAGCTCTCAGGAGTTATAAGGAACTACCATGCATTGCATTTAAGATCGTTACAGGGTTTAACTTGACTAGCACAGAGCCATACACAAAAAGGAAGCAATGAAATACTACCTCCAGTCTATTAGATAAAAATGGTGAGTGAACAACAGTTTTAATACAAAGTAGACAAGTCCACAAACTGTTGGCTGAGTGAAAGCTTGACACAACACACAGTGCAAGCACAAGAGCACAGATGCAAGCAGAAAACAGTACCATGAAAATTCTCTCGAGTTACACCACCCGTCCTTTCAAACAGAGCCACTGCTCCACCTGCTGTTTCTGTATGGACCAACATGGGCAGCAAGGACAAAAGGTGTTCTGCCTAGGGGCACGCATCGATTTGCAGTTTGGTATCCACTTCAGGTCTGCTAATTCAAGGCAGAATCAGACAACATCCTTCACATCCTGGACTGTAGAAAAGCACCCTGCTTACCTTCCACCTGCCCCGTCTGTGGCTGTGTGCTGGGGTAGGGTGGCTGCTGTGCTTGGACCCCAGGGGGATGGGCTGCAGAAGAGGAGGAAGCAATGCTGTCCGGCGTTCCTGATCGCTCCTCTGCAGGGGCACTGGGTGGTCCTAGAGGAGCAAGAACAAAATACAGTATATGAAATGATCACCAAGTTGGAATCAAAAAATTTTAATACAAGATCCTTCCCTTGCAATATTTTTTTAAACATTTTTCCCCTTCAGATTTACATGTGTGTCATACCCAAGCTAAAACTAAGTGTATATTTGCACACCTAAACTTTCATTTAAAAAAACTGGGGTGGGGCAGGCAGAGGGGGCAGAATTTTGCACTTATCTCTAGGTCACTCAGATTTCATTCTACTGAGGAACCTGACTAATCTGTGAGACAAAACCCTTCATGATAGCGTATTTTTTTCAACAGCTTCAAGTGTTAACCTTGCACACACACACACTGAGGAGCAGCCATATTTGGACAAAACATGCACTTACCTATTTTTTCTTATCTGGAGGAAAGGTAAAAGGTTGCATGGAACTATCCAAATGGATTAGTGTCTTATTGTGAAACACATGGACCAGGCCACAAAGTGTTTTACTGATATTCAAATAGCACATGAACAGAAAACCTCCAAAGAGGGGTTAAAATCACACTCCCAGAGAGGATATGGCAGGCTTTAGTGTAAAAGCAATTGTCTGCTCTGCTAATTCTGAAAATATTCCAGCTGACACCCAAAGACAGCATGGAAACTGGGAATTCGGATTTTCTCTACATTAGTAAAAATTTCTGAAACACACATGTGCACAAATATAACATACTACAATTTAATGCAAAATATTTTGTTAGAAACAAGGGAGCTTAAACCTGGACCTTTCCAACTGTATGAATACTATGAGACACTACTTTCTAATACACGCTTTAAGTTAAGCACAAGAACTGCTGCCAATACATCTGCAATTTTAAGACAGTTATATTTACACAACATAAATAAGTCTGTGTTTTCATGTTAACCTTATTAGGGGAAAGTTAATTAAATCTGCCTACTACTTGATTGGCATTTGTATACATAACTGCAGATTACAGCTTTAGAAATGGGATTTCTTATACCCTGCTTAAATGGTCCTCTGCAGAGTTCTTTGCACATTCAAAGAACAGTCAAGTAATTTCACTCTCTCAGAAGAATTATGAAGACACAAATATTGAAATATATCACTGATCAAAACCACTCATTCAAAAATTATCTCAAATTTTCTGCCAGTTGTGCTTCACTTGCTATTGCTTACTTGTTTAGATAGTCCGCTGCAAGTTTTCACGTACCATCTGGTTTGTGAAAAAACCATGCTGTGAAAATACCCAAAATGTGCCATGGCGGAAGGGATCACACAAGAGGCCTGGTCCACAGACCTGTACTTCATATTGAAGTCAACCACTGTCTGTGGGTACAACTTTAGATGCTACACAGCCACAATCACACAGTGCAGATCTATTACTTTTACTCCACACTTTTGCCATGGCAGACATCCTGGAGGAACGACCTCCAGTTCCTACTGGTTTGCTCATCTGTATCATTACTTCACACATCATATAAACTCACTTGCTCTAGAGATGAGAGTACACAGCAAATCCTGTTAGCTAACAGCAGTTCCATTCTCATGTTTCAATGAACCATTAAACCAGGCCTGCACAGGGTCTGTGCAAAATCACCTCCCTAAGTTTTGCATCACACTCCTTTATCACATTCTACATTGCTTTTCTAGCTTCAGTTATACTGTCTTAAGTTGACAGCATTCAATTTAGTATAGTCAGTTTTCATATGCTGAGCATTCTATTACTAGTGCCAGCAGTCCTTCAGCTCTTCAAAAATAAATACAATTCAGACAAGCATGTTATTCCTTTCTGTTAGCAGTGAAAATGTTGATTCTATTTACTTCTAAAATGAAACAGAGAAAAGGGGGGATCATACAACACATTCTGAATGACCCAAACAGCAGAAGCACAAGCCAAGAACATGAACTGCAAGATCAAACCTTAAAGCAGAGCAGTGAGTTCTATCACTGGCAGATACCCATTAAGTTAGTCCACACAACACCTTTAAATAATTCAAATTTTTTAAAAATGAAGCCATTTTGTACTCCAAGCTAAAACACAAGGCTTAAATCAACAGCAGCATTTCAATACTTTGTATACAAAAGTTAGCACACAGATACAACACCTTAACATAGCAAGTTTTAGAACTCTGAAAAGACATAGTGAACACAGAACACAGCTTAATACATCCAACGTACAAATGCTTTGTTATGAATCAAAACTGGAGCAATTGATTATGAACAGGTTTAGCTTTCCTTTTCACCAGCCACATCCTTACCTGACACCTGATCATCTGTCAAGCCAAAGGCTGACATGACATTCTTGCTGATTTCATCCTGGTTCTTTAGCGGATCGAATGCAGACATGCTCGCTGCTATAACTTGAGTGGATGGCTTAACATTAGCGTCAGCAGCAGCAGGCTTTTCATCCCTACCATCTACAGCATCTACAAAGCAAAACGCCCGGTTACCAGCTCTCCAGAACTGAAACACCAGCACACACACACATTGCACTGCAGCAATCGCAACATCACACAGCTGGGGAGCTCGATAAATTCAACTATTGAAATGTGCATGTTAGGATAGCAGTGAAGAATCACTGATGTATGTGAAACTGGGATGGATCACAAAGCTCAGGTTTCTTTCACAGTTACTTAAAGATACACTAATACTGTGGACTATCAATATCATATATCATGAGTTCTGAAATTCAAAGGCAAAAGCTCCTGCTTCAAACAAATGAATTGGCCACAAAGAATCCAAAATTAGGAAAACATACAGCACAGTTCCAACTTATTATGGTGTTTTATCATCTGCAGTTTCTGGTTTGCACTCTGCCTTTCTCCACTAATTTTTCCTAAGCTGACAGGTGAAGTTGAGATCTTTCCAACTATACAGGTAGCTGAATTGCTCAGAAATGCCTTACCTAACAGTGATACATTTTCTATCAGAAGCAAACAACTACAGATAGATACAGACTGGCTAGTTTTGTTAACATTTAGATCATCACTCCAACCTCCTTCCTTCCAAATAGTTTGTAACCAGAATCCATGGTATTCCACTGAAATTACTAATTGCATGTATTGTAGGAACAGGGCTGGGATTTTTTTAAGCAACAAAAGCAGTAAAATTTGAAAGTGCAAATACAAAATCAACATTTCCTAAAAGGCAGGCTGATGTTCTTGGTTCACCTCTTTACTCAGAGCACTGTACTTCATGACTTTGTGTCATTATTTTCTGTGTCCAGAAACTCTGTAGTTAAGCACACAGAGATACAATATTTGCAGTGCAACCGCCTTAAACTAGGAGATCAATACCTCAAAACTGTGAGAATAAGACTTTCTTTCCCATTTTGCCCTCCCGCAAAAATCCTTTCCCACCCCTACCTGCACCCTTGTGCTGCTTACCCTGAGACAGCTCTGATGCTGGTCTGAGCGCAAAATGTGTGGATTCAATTTCCTAACCTGGCAAAAAAAGTGGATATAATTTTTGCTGAATTCACTTCTTACTGTTTTAGTGAATCAAACTTGCTTAGCAACACAAGATAAGCACCAGAGCTAGCCCAAAGTAAGCAGAGGGACTACTCAACTGTGAGCAAGAACTCTTCAGCAACAACAAACTATTAATTTGGCTAAAAGCCCTCAAAAGACATTGCTGGGAGCTCACAGGTGTTAGTTACAGTGTTTTCATACATTGCAATAAAACCTGGGATTCTGAAGTTTCTTTTTTAAGTTAGTTCAGGGCTTTACTCCAGAAACATCGAACAAAAATTCTGTCTCTGAAATAACCAAAGCATTAAAAATTAGGTTCTGGGCCATCAATCAACAATTAAAAATGATCCATGTTTCACTTTGTTAAACAGCACACCACTCTGCAAATCAAAGCAAACAACTCTTTGCCAGGCTGCCTACCACTCTCAGGCAGATTAGTGGAAAGCCCTGGTTCCGCTGGCGGTTCTAAGCAGTCCAATAAACGATTGACTTTATTGCGAAGTTCTATCAGCTCTCGGCGCAGGTACTTCACCTGGTTAGATTCTAAGGGTCTTGGTTGTCCATTCACTGTAAAACAGCAATTAGATAAACTTAAGACTGTAGTAACATCCAGTTAACATAGATGACCAAAAAAATTCCAACTTTTTGCTTGTAGCATCATCATCCTTTGCTGAGTTTAAAGTGACAAAGTTTAGTCCACACAGACTGCTAGAGCTCACTGTTCCTTTAATATAATCTCAGTTCAGCAAATGCTAGAAAGTATCGAAGTCCACAGTGTGTGTCTGCATTGTTTACTCATTTCCCTGAATATATCCTGAATGATGCAGTGGTTCTGGAAAGTGTCCCTTTAGAACTAACACAACACTGCTGCAATTCATAAAAAAGGTCAGTGTCCAAGTTAAAGGCTTGGAACTACATGCTAAGTTACCTATGCTAGGTTGAAAATACAGAACTTTTACACAAAGGCTAAAGGATAAACGTTAACATCTATTAAACTCCAAGCAACTAACACTAGTTTGGAGCAGTGCACCACTGCGAGGTAAGTGTCAGCTTCGAATTGTCATGAACCTGTGAAGAGAACCCCACAAATGCTAGAGTGGAACAGAACATGGAAAGGAGCACTGAAGAAGAAAGACGACCCGCTGATCACATGTATATGCACACATGCCAAATACTTTAATGCTTTTTACACTTTGAGCAAGTGTAAAAAAGCAGCAGTTTCCATTTCCATTAAGTTTGGAAATCTCATGAAAAACATCAAGAGAAGACAGGTATTATGTATTAACTCAGCAGTACCAACTTACTGATTGCATTTTCTTCACCTTCTGAGGTGACAAATTAAAGTATTTTGTACCTCTCAGTGAAGTCCACTGCCTGAATTTTAATAAATGTTATTTAAAAGAAATAGAAAAATACAGTCTTCTATACTTACCAAACAATGTCAACTTAAGTATCCTACTGCACTGAATTGCAAAGGAGAGATCTGAGCTATCAAAAATTGTTATAAGATCTCCATCTGAAAAGAACAAGAAAAAGTTACATTAAAATCACAGCCTATGACTATTGAGCCTCACATCAGGACAGAAGTGTTCCTTCACTACTCAAAAATAACCTTCCTATTTGATTGTGAATTCACTAGAAAAAAATGTTTATTATTTTAGTGCAAGAATCAGTGTGCAGAGAAATTGTGCACAGAAGGCAAGACAGAAGTGTGAATGGCTCCGAAAGGGAGTCTTCTGACATTAGCCCTTTGATATTCCATCTAGTTCAGCTTTATTTTATGTTTACATACAGGGTGAAATATTAGAGTTAAGAGTTCATGAAGTCCAACACCAGGGAGAATGATGCTACCAGTTAAAAGTGAAATGCCTACGCCAAGTGGCTCCAGAACTGTGCTGTTCATGAACAGACAAGAGTCAGATAAATGGCACAAGCCAAACCCATTTCTATTTTTATAAACCAAAATAAAATTTCAAATGTCTAGAACACTTCCTCAGGTATATATTCAGAACTTGAGTTGCAAGATTATTATCATTACCTTGCTGAAAGACAAAGTTCACGTGTAGAAGTGAACAGTAAAGATCTCTCTCTGCTTTAACACACAAATAAGTATGAAGACATCAAAACAGTTAGAAGAAACCTTCTCTCAGGAGAAAAACAGGAATTTTACACAAAGTCACAACTCTTAGGCATGGATTTCTTCCATGTCCCATGTCAGAGGATCCTAATGAATTTGCACATTGCCATCTGTCCCAGGAACTATATTAGAACTAGACGGGATCATTTCTTCTTAAGATACAAAGGGCTATGCACAAAGCACTGATCACCTTTAATCGTATTAATCCTCAAAAGAGATACCAAGTTCCCACTAGGTCTGGTCTCTCACGATTTTTAAGTAGAGTCAAGGAAAGCTATGTTAACATCTTTGCTTACTCAACAAAATCACAACTAAAACAGGACTATTGTCTTTGGCAGGACAGATTTTCTTGTGTTTAACATGGTCAACAGGTTATTCATAGCTTAAATGAACCCAAGCTAAGCAGTGCAAAGGAAAGAGCGAGAGCACATTATCAGAAAACATGCACTGGCACAAGGAAAAAAAAGGAATGCTTCCTGCCTGAGCAGTGTCATAACTGAGGCGAAACACCATCTAGTGAAGTTTCACATTGAAAAGAAACAGTGTTTAGATAAATGCCACACATCTTGGAACAAAGTCAACTCCAGGCTGCCCAGGCTCCTCCACAAAACACTGTAGCAAGGAGTTCCGTGGACAGACACAGGAACGTGTTTTCCATTATAAACTACTGCCTACAAATTCTGAGTGTATATAAATTCCTTACACATTGGTGACAAGGGCAAACTGAATCTAAGCTATGGTTAAAATTTTCAAATAAATGAATGCTTTGGTATGAATAGTAATAAAACACATGATATCAAGTAGAAAACAGCTCAGAATTTGAACTACATATTCTAATTTTGTCATCCCTGACTACAAGTAACACCTCTGTAAAGGAAGGTTTTCTTAAGTACTCTTAGTAACACCTCACAGTGCCTGTCAGTCTTCAAAGAAGGTGCTTTCTAACAAAATGAAATTATAAACACTAATAAAGTGATGGCATATAAAATAATTTTCAAGTTTTCCTGAAAGAAATAGTGTTGCCTCTAAAGATTTTTTTTATGTCCTGTTTTCACTTTCACAATCTCAAAAGACATCTGTTGATAGCAGTATCAGTCATGATTCTCTTGAGTAGAGACTGGAAGGTCTCCAGAAGCAAGGGCTCCGAACCCCACAAGGCAACCTGTTCCAGTGACACACTGCCCTCCTGGCCAAAACTCATGCTCAACCTCTCAAAATGCAATTTCTGGCTGCTGCCATCTGGTGCTACTGAAAATTGCTCACATTCAATGGTCACATTGCACTCAATGGTCACAATGCTCACATTGCAACTCCCTTTCCACTGGTTCTGCGCTAGCCCCCTCTGCAGCACAGTAAACTCAGCTTACTGAACAAGCCCAGGTCCCTCCAATGCTCCCTGAAGGCCACCTGCACAAAGCACCTCCCTGTCCTCACCACACCATGCTAGACCCCTCTGCAGCTTTTCCAATTTCTTTTTGTCCTGGAGTGCACACGTTAAAAGTGAGCACAGACACACAGCCTCCCTGCTGCACCTCACCAGTGCCAGGAAGAGGAGGCTCAGTGTCCCTGTTTGCCATTATGATCCATAACAGGACTTGGACAATCAGACTTTATCAAAGTTAAACAGATCTTTTTTTTGCTTTGGCAGTAAAGAGGGGTGTGATGAGGTATGTGCTCCCTCCAACTCAACACTTTCTCCAGTAACCTTTCCTAAATGCTGATACCAAAATCTACCAGTGTCTACAAAGCCCTTCTATTCCTTATTATCATGATAACACAATAAATTATAATTACTTCTCTTAGCAATCCATAACATTGGCAAACCATCCTTTGATGCTCTTCTGTCATACCAGTCAACAGTCAGATTCACTGCCTGAACAAAGATGCAAGTTCTAGACAGTCTATCCTGCACAGTGAAATGGAAATGCACATCAATATCAACATGGCTTACATGGATTAATGCCACCTAAAAGAACTGCAATCATTCCATCCTAATTCTCCCTCGCCTATTTTAACCTTTAGTTGAAGGCATTAAGAATAATTAACAAATTTTCTATTTTATATTGTTAGCAGAAAAAAAAAAAAAGCTGCGAAGTACCAAGTACAGAATCTTGTTAGATGCGTAAAGTGAGTTCTATGATTCCTATTGACAGCCATCAAATTATTATCCCAGTAGAGTATAAGTTAGGATTCACAAGGTATATGTCAAGCCATAGAAGTGTCTGACAATTTAAGTGTATTAGATATAGCAAAAAAACTCTTCATCTTAAGGAATGCAAATTAAGCTTAATTCCTGTTACCATGGCACCGATAGAATTACACAATGTTAATTATTTTCTGTTGAAAAATAAAACAGACTTTCCTTTATTTTCCCTTCTAATCTTGTTATTTTAGGAATTTATCTTTCACATTTTCACAAGGGACATCACTTTCCCTCTCTACAATTTCCCATGTACCACATTCTCTGCTATGCAAATTCTAACTCTTTTCTTTCTATAAACTAGTGACTCCCTTAAACTAACCACTGGGCTGCAAGGTATTTCAGCATTAGTGCTGCATCACCATCATGTATTTCAGCCTTCATGACATCAGAAACCTGACTCATTCCTTCACCCTGCCAGCTGCTTCCTCATCTACTAAGCTTCATTATCTATTAGACTTATCCACCCTTTTATTTCTCATTTAGTCCATTTTTGAAAAAGCAAAAACAAACCACAAAAGCCTACACAATCAAAAAAACACATTACATCAAAATGTAGTTTCCTTCACTCTAGTAAATTTACCAAAGGCTGAGAGATTACTGACTAGCACAGCAGCTTGAATACATGCAGCATGAGTAAACAATCTTCTATTACAAGGTAATGAAGAACAAGAGCAAAAAGGCCAATCTCACATTACACCCTTTTTTAATTTCAAGCGTAACTTAAAAAAAAAAAGTAAAGTTCCTGTTATTGGCTCTATAGGGCCTTTCAGCATGTGTAACTCAGTAACTCAGTTAACTCAGCAAACTTGGTGCGTTTAAGATGCAATTTTACTCTTTGATTCATACAAATTCACCGCTGGCAGTCCTCGTTAGTTTGTTTGGGGTTGAGTTTTTTTAGCTGACATTGGATTTGGTGTGTTCAAGAACTTTAAATAGCACATGAAAATTGTTTCACATCTAGCAGAGCAATTTACTTAGCTCAGGTGTTTGAAAGCTTGAATAATTAACTTGACTTCACAAAGCAGCATTCAACCTGAGGCTTCTTTCCTCTGGTAATTAAAAAAAGCACCACATAACCTAAATATAATGTAGGAATATGGAGGGGTAGATGAAATATTCTTTGAACACTGAAAGACTGTGCATATGAATTCAGAGAAGACACAGACGGAGCTTATGGAAGTAGTGGACATGGTTAGACCAGTTTAAGGTATCTCCTCATAACAGATCCAGACAAGCATTCCTGCAGGTCTGCAGGGATAAGTAACAAAACAGAAATAGCTAAAATGTGTACATTACAATGCATCTAATGACTGAAATAGATTTAAAAAAGAATCTTAGCTTAGCTGAAATGAAGTTAAGGATATAACAGCTCTCACTTGACACGCAAACTGAAGCCTTGTTAACCTTTTCCTTGATCACTTACAACTACCTCTAATAGCAAGAACATTAATTTGTTTACAATAGTGATGATCAGCTACCAGACAGTTTACAGCAGTGATGATCAGCTAGCACAACACACACTGAAATCACAGAGGAACAGTAGTACATTCCGTGTGGTGGGTTAACCCTGGCTGGATGCCAGGTACCCACCAAAGCCACTCCATCACTCCCCTCCACAAGTGGCCGGGACAGAGAACAAAAGACAAGATATGAGATAAGAACAGGGAGAGATCACAAATCAATTACCCTCATGGGCAAACAGACTCAACTTGGGGAGATTAACTGAATTTATTACCGGTCAAAATCAAAGCAGGATAATTCACCTTTCAACCCCTCCTTCCTTTCCAGCTCTATCTCTTCCTCCCCCAGTGGTGCAGAGGCACGGGGAATGAAGGTTATGGTTTCTGCCGCTGCTCAGGCAGAGGAGTCCTTCCTCTGCTCCAGCCTGGGGTCCCTCCCATGGAAGAGTCCTCCACAAACTTCTCCAACGTGAGTGCATCCTACTGGCAACAGTTCTCCAGGAACTGCTCCAGCATGGGTCACTTTTCTATGGGGTGCAGTCCTTCAAGAACAGCCTACTCCAGCATGGGTCTCTCACAGGGTCCAAGTCCAACCAGGAAACTTGCTTGAGCATGGGCTCCTCTCCCCATGGGTCCTGCCAGGCACCTGCTTCAGCACAGGCCTCCCATGGGGTCACAGCCTCTTCTCAGGCATCCAGCTGGTCTGGTGTAAGGCTCCTCCACAGGCTGCACTTCCATGGACCTCCACGAGCACATTCTGCCCCACTATGGTCAGCACCATGGGCTGCAGGGGAATCTCTGCTCTGCTGCCTAGAGCACTTCCTGCCCCTCCTTCTCCACTGACCTTGGTGTCTGCAGAGCTATTCCTCTCACATATTCTTGCTCCTCTCTTCTCTGGCCAAAACTACATCTTGCCATAACTTTTTTTCCCCCCTTTTAAATATGTTACCACAGAGGCATTACCACTATGTCTGACAGATTTAGCCTTGGCCAGCAGCATGTCTGTCCTGGAGCTGCCTGGCTTTGGCCTGGCCATGCAAAACAAATACAATTGTGAGGCAAAGAAAACTAAAAGTGAAAGCAGGAAGTCTCCAGACTGTGAAAGACAACCAAAGAATGAAACTGTAATTACTGTCTCCATCATATATCTTATTTTGAATAAAACAGAGTAGTATACACCAAAACCCCCAAATGACCATACTTAAAGCACAGGTAAGAATGCAAAAATACCAAAGTAATTAACTTGATTTAATCTAATGAAATAGCATCCCATCTCCTTTCACCTTTCTCATTTCAGAAAGAAAAAAATGTGGTAAGAGGAAAAACAAAACAACCACAGATTCACTCTAGTGAGCTCCCTCTCACTAGAGATCAAGACCCAAAATATTGGTCAAGACTCAAGACGCACACTACTTACAATCTTGATAAGCAGCATCTCAAGAACTTCACGAACCTCAAAAAATGTCTCAGAGTTATTCAAAGTGAAATTTTATTGCTTAGATATATGAACAAAAGTTGACATTTTAGGCAGCATAGGCAGCACTAAAGTTTCCTAGGGCTATAAAGAGAAATGAACCTGAATGCTACAGTAACATGGCACTTCTTACTGTGCAACAGCATAATCATCAGTCTTTAAGAGACTTTGGATTTTGTCACTTCATTCCAAGTTTCATTTTATGAACATCATTCCTCCGTCCCAAATTAAGTAACTAATCCATGCCCCATTGACATTCAAAGACGAAAAGCCCTCCAATCACAACTTTTTGTCTCTATGCATCTCAAATAGGGCTCCCCTCATTCGCTCCTCATTCTGTGGAAGTCCTTAAGGTTACGTTTGTCTTAACACTAATGATCAATATTTTCCTTGGAACAACCAATGTGCAACAGATTCAAATGGACCCAGAGAAGAAAGATATCTTTTAATACGTTATTTCAAGTTAAAATTATTTTTGTAATCTTTACTGATGGACAAAAACAATCAAGAATTACTACCACATAAATCAAGTTTTCAGTCTTATAAGAACTTGTGTTAGGTCATATATGTTTCTTCTCTTTACACCTTCAAAACCACTGAAAACTCAAAAAAAATGATTAAATGAATGAACAGATGAGAAACCTGCAATCAACTTCTTGCACCAGCAAAAAGTACAATTTCAGAGAGAAAAATTGAGGAAATATTTCAGGAAATAAATGGAGGAAATGTTGTTAAAGACAGCATAACAAGAGATAATGAAACACAGCTTCTACTGTCTGATAAAAAAAATTTCACAAGAGATCCTTTGCATTTGCCCGTGACACTGGACAATTCTAAAAGGTGAATGTCAAAGTTTCTATCCACTGATAAACCATATCAGAGCAACAGTAGCCAATTAAACCTCAACAGTAGTAATTAAACCTTACCTTCATCTTTATATTTTATTGTGACTTCATCATTGCTCAGAAGTTTTCCTCTGAAAACTCTTTGCATCATTAGCACCAATTCATCATAGGTGATATCTTCATTATGAATAGGGATTCTCCTAATGTCTTCCCCAAGCTGAGCTTTGATGATCAGCTTCCCACTTAAGTCCAGCTGCCCATTCATGGTGGATTCCTTATCACCTGCAGACCTATTAGCAGCAAAACATTAAGAACATTTCAGAAAACTGAACTGTTATTTATTTTAAGCTATCTGATGACAGTTCTGAAGCTTTACATTATCACCTAATTCGATTACTTTTACATGCTGCCCCATTATGAAAAAGAATAAATGGCTTTTTTTTCTTCATTTAAGAAAAGACTGCCAGAACAAACATCTCAAAGATTTCAGGCTCTAAGGTAGCATTACTAAGGGGATCAAGCTGATTCATGTATTTTCTGAACAAATAAGTGCATAGCTAAACATTGGTTTTATCACATGGATAATCAGAAATCACTGAGGGTTCCTCTCCAGAAAGGAAGATATACAATTTTTTAATTTTTGAAAACTCTGATTGGGATATATAACGAAGATTTTAGACTTTTTAAAGCAGCTCAACAGACCACACATTAGTTACTTGTTGGGCTCAACACATGGTCAGAACAGTCTGCTACTCTCAGCATTTTAGGAGGTGAACAACTGCTCCAACTAAATAGGAAGTGCAACAAAGTCATCTTGTGTCGTAGCAGCACACAGCGTACACTTCTGTTATATCTTTAATGCTTCAGTTAAGAAAATTTTAAAATTACCACTTTGTATTAAGCACCTCTCATTTAAAAACACAAAGGCTTTACATTTAAAAATCTGAAACTACAGCAAAGTTACTCAAAAAAGGAAAAAGAGGGGAAAAAGACCACAGAAAGAGATCCAGGTAGTTAGTCAAATGTCCCCTCCTATTTTCACTGTTCTGGACAAGGCCAACACAACAGATCTGGAATGAGAAGCAACTAAAGAAGCAGTTATCTCAACATTTGAAATACAATTACTGGAGATCTTAAAACATAGGCAGCCCATATCCAACTCAAGATTTCTGAAGCCACATGCAGGCAAGTACATTGTTCATTCTCTTGCACAAGAAGAACTCTCAGAGATATGCAGCTATTTTTCCTTTTCCTTTAAGGATGTTATAACACTGTGCCTTATGAGAAAAATGAATTTTGCTATAGTCAGTCTATTTTTTAAGTACTGCACTGAAAATTCTCTCCTACCAGAAACAAGACACTCAGCTCCAGCCTTTAATACATTCCTTGATGCACCTCTATATATTTAACTCCACTGTTTTAGTGACAATATTTTGCATTAAAAAGATGGGAGTATAATGCTATCTTGAGACTGCAATTAAATTTCTGGGGGTGTTGGTAATTAACTTAATACAAAGCAAAGATTTCAGGCAAAGCCCTTTGTTTAGCCCAAAAAGATACAAGCAATTATTGAACAAAACTCACTCTCCTCATCACACGTAAGACGAGGTAGGTGGATACAGCCTAACTGCAGGGAAAAGGGACCAGCAATTAATACAGCCACCTTACTGCTGAGGCACTGTGATGAAACTGTGAGGTTTACAGTATTGGTAATGCTCACTAATGCATTATTCAGGTTTTGCAACATAGGAGTCTTGACTGCACGCACATCAACCCAACCTAATTAACTTTAAATCAGATTTAAAAGCATAAGGTTTTGCACAAGTTGGTTTTAGGCAACTGGGATTGGGATTTTTTTTTAATTTAGGCATTAAAAAATAAAACAGTATTGACCCACAGGTTTCCTTCAGTCTCCTTTCCAAAAACACACATTTATCATTACCTTGTCTGTTTAGTGATGCTGGATTATTGGACAATTTTCCCACCTCACTTCAGGACAGAGTTAGGATAAGCCGCCATGCACTATCAATGCCAGGGAACAGTAAGCTGCATAAGAAAATAAACATATTTACAGTCACATTTCCCTAGAATGACACAATTCACATCAATCTTTCACTTTAGAACATCATAGTGAATATACACAATATCAAAAGCCCTTGCTTTATCCATAAACAATCAGCTTTTCTATCAGATTTACACTTTTGAGTATGGTAGAATTTGCATTCATCTAAAAGAGATCTCAAACAAGACTTCTAATTTTGTAATAGAAGATTATTATTTTTTTAATTTTCTAATGGCATGTAGGAATTCCTGACAGTAATGTATTCCTTTCCAGGACTAAGATCAAGAGATGATTTAGCATACAGAACAGTCCAACAGGGAACACCCCTGGCTCCTCCCTTTTGACCCCATGGGTGTACCCTCCTGGCAACTCCTCTCTTTCACACGCACAGCCAATTTCAAAAATCCATAATCTGATTTTTAGATGAATCCCTGCCAAGCAGAGAAAAAAAAGTAGGTTCCCCTTTATTCACATAAAGCTGGGCTTCCCAGCTCTCCTCTTTCAACTCAACTGGAAGTAAACTGGAACATACGGGATCAAGGCAGAGAACAAGCAAACCCCAGAAAAGACACTAAGCCACTCTCTGGTTCTCTAAGGCTGGCAGCTGCTCCCCTCATCCTGGGTACGAAATGCTCCCCTTTAAAAAGGGTTGTGCCTGCTCCTGACATTGAGACTGCTGTGACACACTAAGCAGGGGGACAGGAAGAGACTACTTTTCTGGTGCCTTGCTCACATTTTATGAAATAAGTAAGGCATGAAGATAGCACCCCTTTCACCCCAGATCTGCTACAGCCCCAGGTAAGTTTACTGCACTGGACAAATACAGATAATGCATCTAAGAGTGGTGGAACCAAAGAGTTCATTTAGCTACTCCTTCACTTTGTTTAAGCGTTAGATCTGGGCACTGGTTTTGCTTCTTCAGCATTACAATTTATGCTACTCAGAAACTGTAAACAGTAAGAACTGAACCTCATTCTTTAAGTCCTAAACATACACACATTTTGGGGGACACAGCTGAACTCCTGTGGCCTTTCAACAGATTGACTGTATCTTTCATTTCTTTGTGCAAGGAGAGGAGCTACTGTAATGCCTTATTTACCCACATTACAGAAACCTGCTGTCCATCACCGACTACAAAAAGGTAGCAGGAGAATAAATGTACTTTTTTTGGTCTAGCTGTTCTCCATTCTGCTTGAAGGTGTCCAGATTTAAAGACGCAGATTCTAAACAGTGCAGTTGCTTCCAACTGTTACAGAAAACTATGTGAAATACTCAAATTGCTAATTTACACAGCATTAAAGCTTTTTCCCCTCACTGTGAGGAAGCTGAATGGATGACTCCACTAAGAGAGTTCTACAGAGAACACATCCAGAATGCACACTAATGAGCTTTTAAACAAAATCAGTGTCTACTTTCCTGGGGAGAGGAGGAACCAGCCAACCAAAAAACATTTATGTCTCCATCTTTTAGACTACAGACTGCTTTCCATAAGAATCACACTGACATCTTTCTAACCTTCCCGGTGTACCACTCGCATTTTGCAGGTACAGACTTTTCCTCCCCTCCCAGCTCACTTTCCATTCACATCATACACTAATCTAGGGGGTGCATGTGGACAGGAATTGCCCAGTCTAGGCCAGTCACTTCAGGATCCCCTCTAAAACCAGCATCTCATGACCACGTTACATTTCACTACCCTTTTTGCGCAGCAGCAGAGAAAAACAGCCTTGCCCAGGCAAGGGAAGGACAGACACTCCTGCTGCAATTTTCTCTGTCAAAACAGGGTTAAGGATTAGACGTCAGAATAAGACAGAAACACGAACAAGCAGGAGTGCCTCCCAAACGCCACCCGAGAGAGAGCCATGAGTTTTCCCAAGACAGGTGGGGGGGTGACGCGAGGGAGCAGAACGCCAAAGAGCTCTTTTCGGTTTTCTCCAGTTTCCATATGGGCAGGCCCGCCCCAAAGAGGAACAGAAATCACAGCCACTCCTGCCGGGCAATGAGGAGCCGGTAGCTCTTGTGGCTCCTAAAGGAAAGCGGCTGGGTGACCCAGGAAACACCCGGCCGAGCAGAGGCACGGATCCCGGGATCTCCCGCTCCCCCGGGCCCAGGAGGCCGCGGGCGCTTTCCGCCTCCCTCAGCCGCGGCCGGGGGGACGCGAGGGGTCTCCCGGGCCTTGCGCCAGGGGCCGCGTCGCCCCTGGCACCGGAGAACGATGGGGCCGGGAGGAGGGGGCGGTCGGCTCACCCCAAACCCAAAGCTGCCCCTCTCTCCCTCCTCCCGCCGCTTCCACACGCGGCTGCTCCCGGGAGCAGCCCCGGCTCTCTTACGCTGGCTTCTCCGCCGTCCCGCCGGTGCAGCCCCCCACGTCCAGCCCGCGCGAGCCCGGGCACGGCCGCCGCCACCGCCCGTACGTGGCAGGGCAGAGAGAAGGGGCCGGAGCGAGGCCGGGCCTGCGCGAGCCGCGCGCGTGCGCGCTGCGCTGCGCCGCGCGGCGCCCCGCCCCCTCCCGGCCGACACGGTGGCTCCTCCTTGCGCGCTGTGCCACCTCAGCGAGGCCGCAGCGAGGCCGCGCTCTGACAGAGGGTGTCTTTCGAAATACGAGCCTTAGCCATCGTAGGCTGGCGGTGCTCGGAGAAAAAAAGGGCCATAAAATTCCCCTGTACTTGTTAGACTTGCTAGACACCCACACACAGGAGTCATTCATCCTTGAATGGTGACATTACTCTGGTAGCCGCACACACCCTCACACCCTCTCACACTCCCCTGTCTTGCATTAAGAGCTTGTGCCCCTAAGAGGCAAAAAACATGAATGTGCAGCCAATTTCCTGAGTTTTGTCAATGGAAGGTGCAGGAATGGATTCCTAAAGGCGCCTCTCCCAGGGCTTCTGGAACTGGAGCTCGTGTTGCTGGGGGATGGTTGGGATTTCTGCTGCCCGTTTTCATTTAGCAGTGAGGCCGCGCTGTGCTGGTGCTTCCGAGAGAGGTGCCTTTGCAGAGCTACCGAAAGCACAACTGTGCTTAGTTATTTCCTGGCGTTAAAGATGCCTCTGAAAAGACACTGTTATGAATGAAGTCAAAATTAATTCATTCATAAAGAAATGAAATAATATGATGTGAGAAATAATAAAACCAGTTAGAAATAGTTATAAAAATTAAGGAGTTATTTTTATCACAGGAGATTTGCCCAAACAACATATCTGATGGGAACCCATTCAGGCTTGTAATCTGTTTCTGGGAAATCCTTTAACATGTAAGAGATTTCCAGTAAGGGAATGTTACACTTGTACATCTCCCCGGACACGGGGTTTGTGGCTTTTCAAGTTCTGTCTAGCACAAGACAAGGAGTCAATGAATTATTCCCGAGACATCGAGAGCTGGACCATCTTTCATCAGATAGCATTATCCTGGACCAGAGAAGCTTTTGGGACTCACTTGATTAAGAAAAGGACCAAGGACATCCTGGCCTGCGGCAAGAAAAAGAGTATAAGAACTGGACTCGGATCCGACCATGGAGTGCGTTCCACTCTGAGGCGATAGGGGCTCAGAGCTGTGTAGCGTGTCACCCAGAGCCTAAGTCCCAGGCTAGACTCTGTCCGATTCGTGGCTGACCCAGATTTTGTAATTCGATCGCAAAATAAATTTTATACTTCATTCTTTTATCATAATTTGGCTCTTGCAAATTATTGATTTGATTTGATTGGCAGTTTCAAACATAACAACACCTTTTCTTTTTATATCTGTTTTCTGCCGGGGCAAGAAAAATGTAAGAGTTGTTTAGTTTTTGTAGTATTTGTCCTTGCTGAGAGCTCTGTCCCTGCCTACAGGAGGGTCCAGCTAGCAGTAAGGAGATTGAAAATGGAGGTGAGAATTTCAAATGGAAGTGAGAAAAGATGAACACAACACAAATTTTAATTCTAAAGATTTCAAGGAGGAGGAGGAGCATTATTTGGGAGGCTTCTTTGCTAAACTTTAACAAAGTATTTAGAAAATATTTGGGTATTTTCAATGAAAAAAATCTTTGCTTTAAAAATATTGAAAAGATCTGGAAAATTTGATGTTTCCATCCATTATACTTTCTGCCACTTGTATTGCAGAATTGTATACCTGTATTGTATTGTATTGTGTACCTTTGTACTGATGATTCAGTCCTTCTCCAATCCATTTTTTTATCGAAGAAACGTTTCCAAAGTGTTAACAAGAAACTTTGTGATCCCTAAAGCCCACATATCACAAACAATACCAAAGTTCACTATACTATGAAGATAAATATATTCCACGTGTAGATAAGAGCTGAACTATTGTTCCTGTAATAATGTTGCATATTACCTGAAAAAAAGCATTTTAATTTGTTCCATTTCTGAAATTAGGATTCCCTAGATGAAAGAAAAAAAAGCTATGAAATGTATAATTTGGAGGGGTGGGGTGGCTTTATGCTGAAAGTGTTCTATATTAAGCAAGAGATGTTCGTTGTTGGCAATAACAGCATTTTATTCACATCTGAAATACTTAGAGACAGGATGCTTAATTAGTAAAAGAAGACAACATTTCCAATTCCATACTTCAAATTCTTTGTAGGTTTTTGCCTCATTTTTTGGGACAATATGGAAACAATATTTTTATTAGTTTATTAAAAGAGGCGTTCAAAATTAAATGGGATGTTCTTTAGAGAATACTTTTGTTTGTGGAAAAAAAATATCAATTATTAGAAAATATTATCACTCATTTAAGGAGTCATCCTCACAATGCATAGCAATGTTTTACAACACAATCAAGTATCATTCTTCCTAAACCACACAAATTTTTAAAGGAAAATTTCTGAAGGAAATTGGAGGAATTGACAAAAGCAAGCATTATACATTGGATTTACAAAAAAAAAATGGATGCCCACAGATACATGAACTTCCTATCCAAAAAAAAAAAAAAAAAAAAGTATGAACTACCTGTCCTAAATATCTTATAATTACGTTCTCTGCTTTTTCTGGAGCAGTAGTGATGAACTTCAGCCTTGCTTCTGGTGTGACTGCTCTTTTTAGAGGCGTATCAATGCTCCAGTACACTTATTTTCTGCCTCATAAGACAGCATGGATTTCTAAGACATGGGGTGTTGTGATGCACTAAATTGTTATTTGGATACTGCACTGGGTGTTGTGTTATACAAATGTATACCCCCTTTCCTCAGATGGTGTATCCCTCAGATACACCTGAGGTCTTGTACCTGTGGTCTTGTCCCTTGAAGCCCCTCCCTTCGCCCCTCCCCACTGGTGTGGCCTTCTGTCCCCGCCTCCCATTTCGCGGGTGTAAATGTCCCTTGAGTTGGGCGTTCTCGCTCTCTTCTTCACCTGGAAACCCTATGATGCAGATGTCCCCTTCCAGCTAATAAACAGGACATCAGAACCACGTGGAGAAAGAGCGCTTCTCGTCCTTTACTTCGTCCATGTAGGATCCGTGCGGGCTTAAATCCCAAGCTAGCCGGGGGGATTTACAGCCCGAAACCCACGGGTTCCTTCAATGGAGGACTTTTCAGGACTGATGAAACACTTCTATGAAGACACTGAGAAAGTCTCATGTGTAATGCACAGTGTATTTGTAATTGCTCCTTGTTGATATACTGTTCGGTTTCTAATTATATTGAATTGTTGCTTATGAAAGGGAGAGGAGAGCTGCAGTGCATTGGCCATGTCCAGTGGGCCTGGAATCTACAAAGGGCATAAAGAGAGCAACTTCTGTGTGTCTGTACTGGAGTATAAAACTGTCATTAGCTCAGTCCTTGAGAAGACCTTGGAATACAAGTAGCACCAAGCAGCTCGGGTGCTGCCTGGCTGATTTGCAGCCACATTGTCCTGCCAGCACGTGGTCCTGCTCCTCTCTCCTGGTCTCAGCTTATGATCTATTTCCAGCTACATGCAGCTGGAGAAGTGTGTCCATCATTCCAGGTACCTGTGAGAGCTGTATGAAACAAAGCATGAGCAATGCAGGATTGTGTTTCATGGATTTGCATGTTTCCAGTTCCAGTTAGGGAAGGTAGACAAGGAAATATTGTCTGAAAAAGTCTGAGTTGATCTGAAAGTTTCCTGTGAATCGTTTTCAGGCTGTGATTTTGAAATATTTTATGTTTTTAAATGCAGATACAGTAGTACCTGGAAAATGGGAACACTTTGAAAACTTTTTTCTTCAAGAGTGGTGTTCTGAAAGTGAACAGAATACAAATCTGGAGTTCCTGTAGAGGAAATGAAAGTGTGGACTTTTTTTGCTGTTAAAACCAGAAAAGATTAGTCAATGTGACTTGATTTGAAAAACAACCATAAGATGATTTTTGTAACTGCTAACAATTACATCAATAACTTGAAATAAATGAAGTACGTTCAAGAGGAAAACGAATCCATGTAGGTGATTCCCAACTATATATGCCTCATTTGCACATTGTAATGGATTAGTTAGCATGTGTCAGGTGCCTGTCTCAGGATCATATTATTACTCTCATCTGGATAGGATGAAGCTAAGACCTGGCTGAGGATGCCATAAGCATTAAATGTGGTGTACCATATCAGCACTTCAGTCGGATTCAGACAAAGGGAATAAAGACTTTAATATTTCTTTACTGGTTTTCTAAATTCTCATTTCAAGGATTAAACAGGAGAATCTTGAGTCAAAAAAAAACAAAAACAAAACCAACTTAATGTTTGGGGATGGGTGGATTTTCACATATTTCCAATTAGATGTTTTATAGAAAGTAGCCAGGGGCATAATAATGAAGAATCCATTACTCCAAGTACTTCATAAGTCTTATATGAAGGGATGCATTTATAGGAATACAAGGCCAAGAATCCAGCAGGGCTGTGGGGGGAAAGAAGAAGCAGAAACTTTCCTGAAGGTTTTTTTTCAGTATCACTGTGAAAGGTCTCAAGCCATGAAGCTCTTGTTACTATCCTGGGACTCTTTCCAACATCTATTACAGAGGAATTTTTTCCTGCTATTATTTCTGAAAATAATTTTATATATTATTTGGTGTAAGAGAAGCCATCCAGACAGAACAGTCTTTTCAGTGCTGACCTTGAAATAAAATCCCACCTCTGAATCCCTATAACTGCTTTTTAACAAGTTCCCACCCTATATCAAGGTGTAGAACAAATAAGTCAAATTTTTAAATTATTAGTCTCAGAATTGCTAAATATTATACCCGGGTAGCATTCAAAATGCAAAACTGAAAGCTGAAAGCAAGACTTGTTTTTTCTTTACTTATTAACGTGAGGTAGCAAATCATCCAGATAATCCCGAGCACTACCACTATAGAGACAGTGCTAATCTTATTTTTCATTAATGAATCATTTTTATTCCTAGAAGAACAAAAAGTTCAACACACAAAAAGTTATTAAATCTTTCTCTATACCATTTAATATCTGAGTTTCAAACTTTCTATTTATTCAGGGCTATATTGCAAAAAGGTATTATTAAAATGAGTTCAGAAGATACACTTCCCTACATTTGTTTGATGTATCATTCAGAGAAGAAATCCAGAAAAATAAATGAAACCAAATATGTCAGACTAATCTGTGTATGGATTTTGCAGCTTGTATGTATCTGTTTTCAATTTAAAAAGTGAGGTTTACCAAGGCAATTGAAAATTAGCATGTTAGCTATTATAAGCTTTTTAGAATGCTTATAAGTTCATCCAAATCCACTTAATTTTCAACAAAAGAAGTAGCTGCCCATGAAGTGTCTCTCAAGCCTGAACAGACTCAGAGATAAGGTATTTTGTTTGCTCCAACCATGAAAATTGTACTTAAAGACATGATGAAATGGTACAAAGTTTTGTTGAATGGATCAGTCCCATGGAATTAATAAAATGAAAGCAATCCTTTTTAAAATAATACAGTGTATGCTGAGGGCTTGTGACATACAGCCTGAGACAGTACATGGAGTGGTGATGCAAAACGGAGCAAGTAAATCTGCTTTAAGCTGCTTGAGAACTGGCGTGATGTTTGCCTGTGCTGAGAAATTCATAATTCTCAGTTGTCTGGACCTGTTCTGGTCTCACTTTTAGGGATTTAAATTGGGAATAACTGTCACTGAAGTTGAGTGACATTGCAATCCAAAAAGGAAAGTCTGAATGTGTTCATTGATATGCACTTGAACAAAGTCTGACCCATTGTAACAAATGGAATTAATTTTCTGCCTGCTGAAAGTATACATTTCTTTAAAATAAAAGATTTTGTCAAAAATCCAAGTTTGTGACAAGAAGGTCTGAGCTGGTGACAAGAGACTGAGGAATAAATGTGCAAAAACATGACTACCATCTAGAAGGGGGTTTGTGTTTACATTTGCTGAACAAGTCTGCCTTTCTTTCTATCATCCGCTATTGCCAAGGTACATTGTAAGCCTGATAACCTGCTTTGGTATGTGGACACTCCAATGAATACCTATTCCAGAAACACAGGGCAAATAGGAATATAATTATTATGGCCAGATTTTAATACATGTGAGGTATGTATAATTCAGTACATTAATTAATTTAATATGTTTAATGTAGGTACTGAAATGTAGTTATGCACTTAAGTGAAGGGATGGAGTATCAGGCTGAGGGTGTCTGCAGTTTGCATTTCAATTCACAGAGGACTGCACAGTCTTACAGAAGGATTCAAGGCAGATGTAGATCTAGTACCCTAGATCCTTAGTAAGGAGAAAATGTGTTTCTTTCTAGTGAATATCTAGGTTGAGTAAAGAGTTTTATTTCTTTTGAGTACTTAGAAGTACAAAATAGTACACCAACAATACATCTAGAATTGTATTAATAATAAGCCATCACAAAAGGCGTGGGGTAGCAAGTGTTGTAATAATATGTGGACTTAAAATTCTTCCTGTCAGTAGTTTAGAGCTTTTCCTTCTCTGTCAGCAGCTTCTCTGCCAGTTGCAAGTGTTATTGCAACTACTATGGCAGGGATTCCTAATTAATTAATGAGACATTAGCAATTTATTGTTTGGTTGCACAGGCATACCTCCCTTCCATACAAATAACTTA
Source organism: Motacilla alba alba (assembly GCF_015832195.1). Taxonomy (NCBI): domain Eukaryota; kingdom Metazoa; phylum Chordata; class Aves; order Passeriformes; family Motacillidae; genus Motacilla; species Motacilla alba. The sequence continues at coordinate 25,785,700 of NC_052016.1, read as the reverse complement.
TCGCCTCCTAAATTCCATAGATTTTAAGATCTGTGTTTCACCTGCCTTGTACTAAGTTAAGGGGGTTTTCTGTAGCCTAGACAAAAGGCAGGACTGAAGGTTTTGAGCAATATTTTTCTGAGGACAGCTCATTTCCATGACTTGCTGATTTTTGCCAGCAAAGATCTTCAACAGAGCTTCCCGAGCAAACACCTGTGGTGAAAGAGCAAGCCCCCTCCTAGGCTGTAGCGGGCTCCCTTATCACAACTGTGATATCACAACCCTGCATTCTGGTCAGCAGTGAGAAACTAATTTAGGAACATATTGTATCAAACACCTTTACATTTCATACCAGATTGATGCCGAGTGTAACTTTTGCCCTCCAAGAAGTTTGGCTGTCAGGTCTGCCTCCTCAATCCCTTTGCTTTGCTTCTTGTCTTCCACATCTCCTGCCTACCAGTTCACACTAGGCAGCACATCTCATGGGAAGGAACCTCATGCAAAACTTGTTATCCTGGTAATAAACATGCTCCTTAAAGTCTATTCCTTCTTCATCCCTAATAGAGACCTTGCAGATTGCTGTGCACTGACTGTGGTCTCAAAAGAGATCCAAAAGCAGTGAGTCAGAATCATGCTGGTTTGGACATGTGTAATTTCTCACAGGACACACAGAAGAACACAATGCTGTGCTGTCATTCAAATACATATGGAGGGAGCACCGTGCCACATAGCTAGGCAGCATTTGCTGAACTTTTCTGGTTTGCGTGTGAAATCCAAATTCTAAATGTTTCTGAGGAATTGCCTCTACAAATGCAAGACATAATAATGGAACAATAAGGGTTGAAACTGCTCGGTGGGTGCCATCAGAAACAATACAACACAAAAGCTGAACACACAACATGGAAAATACTGGTGCCCCTGTACACTGTATTAGAAGAGTTTCTTGAAACAGGCTGAGATTTTCACTTTACCTTGTCAGCATCTGTCTGAATTTTTCCATTGTCCAGGTAAGTTCTCTGGAAGAGAAAATGAAACATTCTCTGAAAGTGAAACATTCTCTGAAAGTTTCCTTTCAATTTGCAGTGTTGCTTCTAACTGCTGTACTGAATGCGTTTAGAATGTGTTGTTTGCTTATTAATAAATAATATATAAAAAAATAATATCAGGCACTCATTGCTTTTGCATGTATTCAAAGCTCTGGCTGGGAATCACTAAATGAGGAATTTAAGTCCACATATGCAACCACCATAATTGAAAGATTTTTTTACTTAGCTGGCAGAAGCAGATTGTTGAATGCTTGATTACTGTGAAAGTTTCTCCTGCACCCAACAGGCCTGTGCTGCTGTGCCAGTGACCAAGCTATCAGTTTCAGTGTTTGATCAGGTCAATGAGAACAAGCTCAGGTTATACCAGTAATGTGAGCAGCAACAGGAGATTATTAAATCACGTGGCACTAACCCAGAGACAGAGACTCTGATTCTACTTGCTCTCTGTTGATCTCCTATCTTTACAACTCTCCCTGAATGTACTCTGTACTATAAAAGTTGCCGTATGGACAGCTTTAAATCTTACCCCATCCGATTACTGACATGGTTACGAGGAAATGTTCAGGCAGTGGCTTCTTGGCTCTGAGCAGCAATAAGTACAACAGTGCAGAACTGAGTGCTGACCACAGGAATTCTGCCAACAAGAAATAGTTCAGCAGGACAGCCACGTGGCTGTGCACCAGGACTCTGTGGGAGTATCCACCGTGTCAGAGGTAAGGTGGTACTGGTGGCATCATAAGGAAGATATTGCTGGTAGCATCTGGTGGTAACGTTGCTGCACTTTCTGGAAGTTTGGTTTTCAATTCCAGAGATGAAGATGATGTTAAAAATGAGCATAGAAAAGCAGAGACTCACTAATGTCCACTTTACAGATAAGTTTTGACTTTTCCTATTGATAGAAATATTTTTAGGAGAAAAAAAAAAAAAAAGAGAAAAATGAGAAAAAAATTCTCAAATATTTTCTCATTTTCATTTATACTAAAAGCAAGCTAGAGAGGAGAAACTTTAATACAGACAGAAACTAAAACAATGATCAGTTTGCAGAATTACAGCAACATTACTCTCAGACAGCTTAACAAATCCATCAGTTTTGTCTGACTTTGACTAGAACAGAGAATATCCAGCACCTTTTAGGACTAAGCCTTGACTGACAGCAGTTTGGGATGCATTTTTTTCCCCTTTCTGCTCTTTTTGGAATCGTTTTCATCAGTGTTAAGAAGTGAGTTAGCATAAAACAAGTATTTCTAACCATTCTAACCAGCAAGAGAATAATAAACCTCCACTTCCAAACTTTGTCCTATCTCTGAATCACAGAATCAATTAGGTTGGAAAAGGCTTCCAAGATCATTGAGTCCAACCTATGACCAAACACCACCATGTCAACTGGACCCTGGCACTGAGTGCCATGTCCAGTCTTTCCTTAAACACCTGTGGGGACAGAAATTCCACCACCTCCCTTGGTATTATACAAAGTATATGTGTGCATATTACAAATGTGTGTTTTATATATATATCTAAATATTATCATAAATAAATACATTGAAAAGGCAGAGGCTGGAAAGTCCTACAGTCTTAAAAATATGAACATTGATGGAATTGCTCCAAATCTGCATTAGTGCAAGCAGGATGAGAAACAGGCATTAATCTATTATAACTTCAGCTCTGCTGGCATGACTTCCTTCATTGTTCAGAGGGGATTCACAGGACACCATTAATCACAGGCATGTCCATCAAGAAAATTTGCTGTAATTGTGTTTGTATTAAGTCATCCACAATAAAACAGTACCACAAGCTAGCTACTGCCTAGGAAAAAGAGATAACTGTTCACACATTGTAATAACAGTATATGGGGGGAGGTCACACTGGTGGTGGAATACTGACACATTTTTAAAGCCTAGTATTGAGATAGTGAACTGAAAAGCTCAATGTGTATCACGACCTGTGTACTCTGGATCTGTGTTGTCAGTGCCTGACCAGCGTAGTAACAGAGGTGTCAGCGAGTCCCAAGCCATGCTGTGTGGTGCAGCTATTTTTTAAAATTGTATTTGCTAATCAGTAATATTGCAATATGTTCTAAACTGGCTGATTTTAATTGTTTTCCTCAAACTACATAAAGAACACAATATTGTAACTTAGTGTAAAATACTTGCAGTTTAACATCTTCCCTGTTACCTCAAGAGTAATTGAAACAAAATGATAATAACCAGACCAGCCATGGACAATCCAACACCAATATAAGAAATATAATCCAAAAGCTTTTTATATTTATATTTTATATGAAATGCCCAGAAAACCAATTGTATCAGTATATATGAGATACATTTATTTTTAAAGTTTCTGTTTCTGGGTGCACATAGGAACAAGAATGTTTCAGTAAAGTTATGATTATTGCTAGCCACTACCAGAATTTTTAGGTCCCACAGAATTATTCTAGACCCCAAAACTAGAGAAGCTTGTGAAAAACACGAACAAGAGATTTAACAATACCAATCAAATATTCATCAAAATAGCAGATTAAATTATTAATAAAAAAATGCAAGGTGACACAGACTTTACAAAGCAGCTTTTAACTTTTCATACTGGTGAGCATTCTGAATTTTGACTTCTTGGTCTCTGGTAAGATATTACAAATAATTATAAATTGAAACCAGTCCATGTTTGTATAGTGACAATAAAGCAGCAAGTAAATGTAAATGTATTCAGTGAAACAGAAAATGCTGTTGCATTTGCAAAACAGATGGGAATCTTATTTAGAATATAGTCAGTTTGTGCAAAAAGGTCTTGCATAACATAAAGGGAAATACAGAAACAAGTAAATACTACAAATGGAAATGCTGTTCTGTGAAGATAGTAAAAATGAACTCTGAAATGCTGGCACACTGAAGTTAGCGACCACAGATATGTGATTTTATCCAGGGTGTGTTTTGTTTAGAGAAGCTGAAATAAATACTGAAAGAATAGCAAACATCAGAACCAGGCAGTCATTCCTAAATAGTCTTGTTAGTAAAAGAGGGCAATGTATAAAACTTTATGGTTGAAAGCTTAATATTTACAGAGCAAGTGCTTTTATAAACATATAAGCAAAGGGAGTAGTTAATGCTAAATCCTCTGAGTTATTTACCCAGCACAAGGCAGTGCCACAGCTAGCCCAGATTCCAGGAAGCTCTACTGTTCATCTGGGGACACTCCAGCCTTTAGACAAGCCCTCATCTAACCACCAGCTGCCGCAACAGAGCTGCAGAGGTGGAGGCTACAAAGGTTGAGCAAGGGGAATGAATTAGGCCAGCCCTTCCCTGCTAAGGAGCTGCACAAGCAGCTGGGCACAGCCACAGGTAGTGTCAGAGGAACTCAGGACTTGCCAACACATTTGGCTATTCAGCAGCTTGGGCACAACTTGCCCAATTTGCCAGATCTGCCACAGGGCAGAAACAAGTACATGGGGATGCTTTAAACTCCTGTGCATTCTAGCTTGAGTGCACCCTTGCATTGCCATGCTGATCTTAGAGTTACAAACAATCAAACAAAAAAAATTAAACAACCTCAGACTCTTCCCATTGAAGAAAGGACAATGCCTGACCATCAGAACAGCAAAATTAGTGGCGTGATTACACCTGCATCGTTTACGGTGTAATCCCCAAAAGACACAGGCATGACCACACAGCAGCAGTTCACATGTGTCATACTCAGGATTGGCATTGCCAGGAGAAAAAGTGGCTACAGAGACACAGAGATAGGCACCAGCAAACCGTGTGAACTGACAGTGATTTGATTTTGAAAGGGGAGCTGACAGCTACTAAGCAATATATGGGTTTCATAAACCTTATGAATTATATCAATAACAGTATAATTGGCATTTTAAACTTACTTTATGTGCCTTTCTCAGTCAAGACTGCCAATGAAATTACCAATTCCTGTGAATTAGTCAAGTGATCAGGATTCAGGCTTCCACTGACAAAGCATTAAAGCACTGCCAGTTGAATTATGTGTGAGCCAAACAATAGCTTTCAGGTTTTGGTAGCATTGTTACTGCTGACCAGAGCTGAATCCACACTGGAACAGGAAGCAAACAATGATGAATGGAGTAGCCCTTCCTCCCCTCCTGCAGCACAGTGCTGCTCATGCATCCACGCATCAAATGACATGCGGACATTTTAAAATATACTTCTGCAGGGTACAGCAATTAGAACTACTTTTAATGAGGAACAAGCAGCTTGGAGTGCAAATAAGAAGTGAACACAACCATTCATGGTATTAAGCAGTTCAATTAAAAATTATTAATAAAAATAGGAGTAAAACTGTTTCAGTAATTTCTAAGGAAATTACATTTCCTGGATCACTTAGCTGTATGGTTCTATGGTGATGATTACTGATCTGTCATATGTACGTGTTTAAGCTCAAAAACTTTGTTAAACATTGTGAGAAGAGGCCAATTACTGTTTTCTGGAGAAACATGCCAAATTTGAATACATATAATCTAAAAATTCAGGGAGGTAGGGAAATGGACACTCACATAAGAGCATTGTCTGCAAGAAAGCAGTAACATCTGGCATCAGTTCTGGTGGAGAAAGTCAAAGGACAAAATGGTTTTATCTGGAAGTAGGAGTTAAAAGATAGCATGAAAAAATTAATATTCCCCACATTAATATGTGTATTGGGCTGTGCCAGTCATGTTGACTTTTTTCTTGTTTTCCAAAATTTTGGTTGTCTTCTGGAGAGAAGGACTGTCGTCCATAGACCTGTTTTTTTTTTTCATTCTTGATCTAGGACTAATGCACCGTAAGACAAATCCACTCTGGTATTCCTATGACATTTTATGGAATATACTTTTGCTCACAAATGTCCTAGTTGAGCAGCACAGAGTCAGCAGTAATAGCTGTTGCATACAGAAGTTGAAGAACATTTTCTATGCCACTTGATCTAAACAAAGCCTGCACTATGCTCGTGCACACATTCAGCATTTACAGATTTTTGTTTAGATTTTTTTCAGAATCTATATAAGTAGTTGAGAACACCTGCTATTCCTATGAATGTTAAGACAGATCTTCAATTTTTGCTGAGGTGCAGTGTGTAAATAATTATTACCCTTCTCTTAATATCATTTCTGGGGGAAAATACTGGTAAATGAGAAAAATAATATCCTAAATCCTAATATATGCACACAGTCCAAATGGCCAGACTTTTAATAACACTAAATAAGAAATAGTCACACCAGGGACATTTACTGTTAGTGCAAAGTCAGAAGATAAGAGACTGCCTGGCTTTTTGCCTTCAGATCTCACTTTTTGACTGGTTGGGTTTTTTCACACTTCTGCCAAATTAGAGTTCATCTACATGATTGAAATTACTCATCTGAATTGTAGCTTAAGTGAGGAAGCAAAATGCTAGATTATATAATAGGCTTTTTTATTGGTGTTATGTTTTGACTTAAGATCAAGAGAGGCTGATTTGATCTCTCTCTAATCTGATCATCAGGTGAGACTAATGTAACCGTATTTCTACAAAATATCACAAATGTGCACTTAATATTGAAGAAATCTGTTGGGACTTCTTTTGAGACAAACTGTGCATTCAATATCTATCTGTCTTGAGGGGAGTGTTATGTTATACTGGCAATATGATAAAGGCTTTTATTACCTGATCATACTGTTTTTCCACAGTATTGTTTTCTGAAACAGTGAACAGAAATGGCAGTGACCAGTTAATGAGTTGTTCATTGATTTTTGTTGTCAGTGCTGGGTGTGTGAGGTTACTTGGTTTATCTCTTCACATCTTTTTCTAACCCTGGTGAGAGAACTGAATTATTCATTTCCCTGTGGGCTTGTATTCAAATTACGTTCATCATTATGATGTCTAAGTGCTCTACTAACTTCACCTTTGTTATGCTGTTATGGTGTCTCAGTTTTACTGATGATACACTGAGAGATTGAGGGCAAGTCTGCTGGTTTCAGGTGCCCGGTGTGAAACTCTTGTGATGTCAGAGAAATGCACATATTTGAAGCTCAGTAGAAGAACTATAATTTTATTTTTTCTTTTTCTCCTGGTCAATACCAATTTATCCTCCAAGCACTGCAGAATATAAGTAATGGACATCTGGAAAAATCCCAAGTGAGTAATCCAATTTGCAGGTGTTAGGATGGGGATGTCCTGACTGACACCTGACAGTAACAGGAATTTTAGTTGAAATGGTTCATGTCTTCAGATTTCAAGCAAAGTAAGTATGTACTTGTTCTTGATCTCAGTGTTTGTAGAGTTATGGTCAAAGATTCAACACACCCTCAATTTTAGAAAACAAAACAACTGAAAAATTCACAGACACCAAAAGTATTCCAGCCATTACATGTACGTTTGCATTCTTCTTTAAATAAGATTCTCCAGCTCATTTGATGTTTGCTTTTCTTGTACCAGGCATCATCATGCATAAAAACCAACCAGCTAAGGGGTTTTTTTCCCACAAAGGAGATTTTCGGTGAATATTCATTAAAATTTTTCCCAGCTGCAGTTTTCAAAAGAAAGGGCTTACTTAAAATGTTGCACAGTATCTGAACTTCAGTACTGAGGTCACCAAGAAGCCCAGGAGCACTTTCCTGTATTTCTGGTTTTGTTGACTGATACTTTCCCAGCGCTGTATCTGCAACAATTAACAGTGTATGAGTTAGGATTTATGATTCATACTGGTGTTCATTCTGTCTAGCTAAATCAAACAACACACAGGACTTACTTCTCTGTGCCAAAAACAGAATCATAGAGGAGCTTAATTTCATGGAGCAGACTAGATTGCAACATCGGGCTGTGAGATGTTAGCAGTGAAAAAAAAATTCCTCCATTGCTTTCATGAGGCTGCACCAAAATAATGAGTGGGATAAAACTTATCATTTTGTGTTATTATACAGCTACAGGTTCAGATTCTGAGCTTCCTCTCTGATTTAGTTCTCCAATGGGTAGTGCTCCTCATTTCCTATCCCCATCTTTCCTCTAAAGCAGAATAATCCAGCAATGTTCATGTTGGTATAAATTGGGAATTACGCACTGGAGTTGAATGGCAAACATATTTTAACTTGTTCATGAGCTGCTTTCATCCTGAACCGGAAGGGGAAATGCTGTTGACTTACATCTAAAGAAAATGGCAAAATCTCAAGTTACCTGGTTGTAGCATTGACAAGACTATTGTGGATGAATTCTGTTTGTTGGCATCCAAGAGTTGACTCACTGTGGCCATTAGTGCCACAGAAGCCTAAATCATGCAGAAAAAAAAAAGGCAATATTCAAATGCAGTTGAGTAAATCTCCCCATTTGCTACACACTGAATGGGCAAAGTAAGAACACTTAACAAGCATTGCTTGAAAGTACACAACAGAGTAAAAAAGTAAAGGAAGGCATTCAAGGGAGCACAAACTTTGTTCCAATGGGTTCATAAAGCCACACTTTTATTAATGTAGTTAGTAAAGATTTAATTATTAAACAGTAAAGGATGCTCATATTAAAATTTCAGATGTAAATCTAAACAGCTGGTAAGTTTACACTCAGCTCTGAGAACAGACCCAAGGGTGATTCCACAAGTACATGCTGGAGGATGCTTAAATAACTCTGCTAAATTACAAAATTAATGCATTTGTTTGTAGTGTAATGTACAGTTAAGAGAAAGAACAGTGTCTTTTCTGCTGGTGGAGGGGGGACAGAATTGATATCACAAACATTAAGCCCCACAAGTCTTATTTTAGTCCTAATAAGACTCACCTGAAAGTCTTCTGAAGCATTTGGCTTTTTCATAATCTGCACTACGATGTTTGCAGCAGCAGTGATGTTGTGTCTGGTCAGTTGGTCTGTCATGGAGCTGATGATTTGAGTGTTACTTGCAATAACTGAAACCTTCCTGGAGCTCACAGTTTCAGCCTGTGAGGAAAATGTCCTTTAACAGAAACAAAAAGAGAAAAGGCAAAAGAGTCACCACTTCATAACATTCTCACACAAAATAAAAATATACAAGAAATAAAATAAAAATTGGCCATCTAAAATATTTATGTTAATGTCAAGTATGTGGTGTTTGCAAATTCTCCCCAGAGATTGTTTTCATGAATTCTTGGAGTATCTTGGGTTGGAAGGGAGCCCTGGAGGTCCCCATGCCCAACAGGGGCTGAAACCAGGCTGCTCAGGGAATCACTTTGAATATCCACAACCTCTCTTGGAAAACTGCTCATGTTTGAACAGTGTTAAGGGGAAAAATATTCTCTTATCTAAATGGAATTTCCTATATTGCCACTTAACTCTTTGGGCACTCATCCTAAAACTGCACACCTTGAAGAACAGCCTGGCCCCATTGTTCTTCTCACTGTGCCATGAAGTAGCAGCAGGACCTGTCCTTTGTCTTGAGGTCACTGAGTTCTGAGTCTATAAACTTCTCTGCACCTTTCATTGTTCCTTAAATAACCACAACATGATTTTTTGAAAGGCCATCAAAAGAACTTGAGAAATGTTCTCCGGAACAATCATGCCTTTCAACACAGAGCTTATAACCTGTACTGAGGACATTATCCTCATTTCAGTACATTATACAGTGTCAACTTGAAATAAATGTAAAAAGAAAAAAAAATATTCTGCTGCTGGAGGTACCAATAAGAATTGCTATAAGCACTGGTTGGATCCAGCTCGAGTTAGTTAGCCCTGAATGGAGATTAAATGTCTGTAGCACCTTTAAGTCTAAACACAAAACCAAGTTGAGGCATCTAGCTGTACCTTCATATAATATATGAAGGTACAGCTAGATAACAATAAGAGACAGAAAATCTGCCAGTCATCAGGTCAAGTCATCTGTTTCTTAATCTTGTCAATGAGTAACTCTCTTGAATTGCTTCAAGAACTGAATTGTTCTCAAATTATTTATGTTGGGAAGCTACCAAAATCAAGATTAATTCTATCATGCAGCTTTGAAGCACTGATAAAACTTGGAAGGTAGGTAGGTAAGAAAAGTGAATGTCTTGCATAGGGAGGAAGGAAATTTGCATTTATAATTACTGGAGATATTATTTGACTTGAAAACATCTGCATGTGCAAGATGGACCAACAGTACATCAAGAACACCTGTGTTCACTGGTCTTGCTTCCAACTTCTAGCATAACCTTGGATTCAAAAGAAGTAGTTCTATTTAAAAATAATCAAATTTAAACCTGGACTCTGGATCACTAGCATGGACACCTCCTGCTCCCATTCCCCAGCTCCCCAAGCTGCCCTCAGCTCACTAGATGGCAGCCCGACATCACAGCTCCCAAGAAACCCACACATTACTGATGACAGCAGAAAAACCATGTGTCACACCTTACTGGCACTAGAAATAGCTACTTATAATATTATATATTGCTTTGAAACATTTAGTGAAGGTTATGTACTGGAAAAATGTAATATTGAGCTCAAGGGTTTCTCAGGAACGGATTCAAGCAGGTGAAGCATTGGGTTGAAGGTACAGTAGTCAAGCAAAAATGCATGAGGAAAGGACTTCTCTTGTTTAATAGGACTGTACCTGGTGTATTTTTTGCTCTTTTTTTTTTTTTTTCTTTTTTTTTTCAGTTGGGACTAGTGATAAGGAAGTGAAACACAGAAGCAGCAGAAGGGAAGCAGTCACTGTAATGTGCTTAGTCATGTTCAGCTCTCCATGTTTTGCAGATACAGCAGGACTAAGCCTTGGAGCTAGATTTAGGGAGTTATGGATTTTATATATGGCATTCATGCAAGAGAGTTTGAATTTGGATTCTTGACGTTGACAGAATGGAAAGGCTTCACTCTTAATCCTTCTGAACGTGTTGGTGTCAGTATCATCCTCATGCCAGTCTTCTCCTGATCCTTTCCACATTCTCACTGATTTGGTACCCTGGGTCAGCATTGTGTCCGCTCAGAGGCATTTGCTGTGAACTAGGAACCAGACTGAGGTAATTGCGGGCCAGTTAAGAAATATGAAATGGGATGCTGTGCTCAGGCAAACCCAAGCAAAATAAAATGATCACCGATGGAAATTCAGGCTATCTGCAAAGCAGACATATGTCAAGAATGCCACTGGAAAAGGGCTTTGGTCACTTATTTTGCTTTCTGCGAAGTTTCAAGGAACATGAGATATATTTCCTGCCCCAATTTTCTATTCCTACTCCCTATTTTTTTTTCCCCAGGACAATGCAGAATCTCAGAAACTGTTTAAGTAGTAATTTAAGATTACCCGTGATGCTAAGGAGTCCAGATTTTCATTACAATTCAGAATTTGGGGAGGCTTTAAAGTGGTGGAGCACATCCAGATTTCTATTGGAGCATCACCTGTAATTTTCTAAAAGCAGAAAGATATGCATTTAGTATAGAAGTTCTCACACATTCACATGACCTCACTGGGAGTTAAAACTGTTCTGTGGCTGTGACACCCTATCCAGTGTTATTTTCTGTTTGCTTGTAGAACTTTGTCTTTCAGTGTTACAAGTGAACATCAATTATTTAACTATTTATTGTTCTTTTCAGAACATGTGGTTTACATTCATGTACACAGTCCTGTCAGACGGGCTGATATTCTTTATGTCCAAGTCAGACAGGCTTTAGTATGTTAGAGCTGCAGAAATACATCTTTCAATTGGGGAGCACTTGCATCAGCTCTGAGCTGTCAGAAAGACTTTTTACCATGTCCTGAAAAACACAGTTTATCTGTCAGGAAAGAGATGCAAAGGACATGTGGAGCAGCTGTGCAGCACTTACTCCTCTGCAAGGTCTCTGAAAGCTGAGGCAGGTCATGGAACCACAGTTGATGGAAAGCATCCTGAATCCTAATGCTAAAGAGTAGAATATAATCAGATTGTTTTACTATTAAAAGGCTGTTCAGGACCTTGACTCCCCTCCCAGCCCCAGACAGGCACAGATCCATCTCAGTATGCGTACCTGAAATTCTTTGCATTAGGGGTAGAAAGCTTTGCAGAAAAGTTTGTGCTCCTGCTGCCTGAGCTACAGAGTTCTGACTTCAAACACAGACCTCTCATCTGGCCTAATAATCCAACATCTTTCACAAACCTTACATCTACTTTTGGGAAATGGGAGCAAAAGGAAAGAAACACATACCATTCACAGTATCAGGTGCACATTCCTTTTAGGAGTGGCCATATTTACCCACTATAATCTGTTCAAAAGTAAGGTTTTTATATTGCTTTCAAAAATGTTCACTGTCTCAGTACTGTAGGCACAGAAATTTTTTACCAAATTACCTGCACAGAAAGAAAAAAAAAATAATATATTTCCAGATGAAATATTTTTAGCATAAGGATCAGTTTCCAAAATGAAATAGTACTGAGACAAGAGAAGCTCATTTAATCTTTTGCCCTAAATGAAATAAAAGCAGTTAGGTAAATCTTATCTAAACCCAAGCTTCTAAGCTGCCACAAGTGATATTTTTGAAGTGAGTGAAGTCTTAAAAGCCCAACTTTTGCCATCTCTTCTATTTTCACTGTTTTAGTCCTTGAAAATCTGTAAAATATTATGAAGCCTCATCTTTGGTATCTTAATACCCAGGCAGAAATCAGACTTGGTAACCTAATGCCACAGAATACAGCAGGGGAAAAAAATGCACACTTTTAAACAATTAATGGGGAGCAGTCCTTTGGTGACTCTAAACCATGATGGGTTGGATTTGGCTTTTGGTGCAGGACGTTTCTGCCCTGCTGTCTGCTGGACTGGGACAGGCTGAGCACCCCAGACCCCACAGCTGATACTGGCTACATCTAAAGGCAGCGTGGTGAGCCCAGTAAACACTGGCCTGATCCAAAAGAGCAGCCTGATACATTCTCATGTGCCTTACTGCTATAACTTAACACAAATTTACCTCACAAAGCTGCAAACACTTGGAAAAAATATTGCAGCGCACAGGCAGAAAATTTTTGCTTCATCTTAAGACTTGCAACGTCCTGTTTTTGCTAACTTTTTCTAATTCAGACCACATTTCAGCTGACTATATCCCATTAGCAGGACTGACTCAAAGCATATTTATGGTCAGGGTCCTGAGAGGTCTTAGGAAACCTGGAGTGTTGTCTGAGTTCTGGCACAGACTTTCATGTCAAGTTACTTAACTTTCTGTGGATTTTGTTTTCTACAGGGTCTCAGTTTCCCACTATACAATGACACTTTCCTTCTTCACAAATTATTACCAAAAAATAAGGATGTATGATGCTGCAAAGATGAGGTCTGCCTTACAGCACCATAGCTGAGCCTTGCTTGCCAGAAGGTGGTTAGCAGGGCAAGGTGTCTCAAAAATCTGGTGGAAGGAACATCTGGAGGGCATCTAGGCCAATAAGAGGCTCCATAACCTCACTAGGAGATGGGCTGCAGTGACATGATCCTTTCTATATCCAAGCATTTCTCTTCATGCTCAATCTCAGCATCTTAAACTGCACTTTATGACTGCTGTGTCTTGCTTTTCCATCTGGTGTTACTGAGTGGGTTTGGGTTTGATGGGCTTTGCAACTCCCTCTCAGCTGAAGGCTGAGCCTTGCCCTGCCCTCAGTCTCCTCTTCAGCACAGTGAGCAAATTCAGCTCTTTCCTATGCTTCCTGCAGGCCACCTGTCCAAAGCTCCTCACTGACCTCACTGCATCCTGCTGAGCCCTCTCCAGCTTCCCTAAGTCTGGTTAACCTGGCTTGCAGGTGGCAAAACTAAGCTTGTATTTCCCACTGGTGCCTCACCAGGACCAGGAAGGGCAGGGTAAAAGTGTCCATCAACCTGTCTCCCTCCACATAACACAGCTGCTCTTCCACCTTGTTTGCAGAGAACCACACTCCTTTGGCCCATATTGAACTTGGCATCTACTGTAATTCCCAGGTAGCTTCCAGCAGGCCTGCTCCTCAGCCAGTGAGTTCCTGCTCTGTACCAATGTCCCTGGCATGGAGATCAGCACTTATTCCTGTTGGAAACTGTGAGGTTTCTCTTGGAATGATCTTCAGGTTTCTCAAGGTTTTCTGCACTGGAGCTCTGCTTCAACTGTGTCAGCAATGCCTCTGCCCTGCCCCAGGTTCAGTGCTGTGGGTGCACTTGTTGAGAAGACCTGCCGTGTCATGGCCCAGGTTGTGGGTGGAGACACTGAATGGTTCTGCCCTACTACTGACCAGTGAGCTTGCCTGTTAATTTTCAGCCCAGCAAGTTGTTCATCCACCCAACACGTGTCTTCACCTAACAAGAACACTGAGGGACATGGAGTTGAGGGCATCTATAAATCAAAGTGTGTTACATCTTGTTACTCTTCTGTTGTCTACATGCAGTTATGTCATATGGCAGACAGGTTGGTCCTGCGTGTGCATCCATGCTGTTCCTGATGGTCTTCTGGTCTCTCATATGCATGGGAATAGACTTCAAGAGGATATGTTCCAAAATGCTTCTAGCATCTGAGGTAAGCCTGACTGGCTTATGGTTCTCCCAGACCTCTTTCTTGCCTTTTTTAAAGCTGAATATAATATGAACCTTCTTGCAGTTCTCTGTGGACTCTCTTCATCACCACAGGTGACAGGAGCCCACAGGGGCATCAGCCACGTCTTTCAGCTGTCTTGAATGAATCCTCTCTAGACCCATGGATTAGAATACCTTTGTGATGATCCTGCTGTCCCTTTGAGGGGTGAAAGCCAAGAGTAAGTTGCTGTGAACACACATGCATTCATTCAAGCTTTTTTTTTGTTTGTTTGTTTCTAGTTATTCAAGCCTTTATCTGAAAGTGGTATGGGCTGGTTTAAATGCTTATACTACTTGGTTTCGGACTTAAAAAGGAGAGTCCATCTGAAATAAAGTTTTCCCACTGATGCAAATCTCAAATTATTCCAAATATTTTAATGTCATTAGGATCGCTCCAGATTAAAACAAAACAAAGCAAAATAAAACCAAACCAAACAAAAGAAGACCCAAACAGAACAAACTGCAAAAAGAAAACCAGGCCCTTTGTCATGATTTGTGAAAGAAAATAACCATGATATAATGTAGAAAAGCAATGAACTATGAGCAAGTGGAAATTTTTTCATCATTGTTGGAACAAAAGTAATTAGGTTACAAAAGTTGTCTACATTGTGTGCCATGCTCTCTTTTCCTGGCAATAAACTGGATCACCTCCTCTATACTCCCAGTGCCTGACTGTCCTTTCTTCCAGCCTCCTCAACACCTTCAGCACTGTGATCCCGTGCTCTTCATGCTCCATCATGTCTCAGCCCCTCTCACCTCTTAGATCCATCTTTATATTTTCAGTACATAAAACATACATTTCCATTTTGTTAGCTGGTGGAAAGGAGACAAATGTTGTGGGTAGTTTATGCATCTTAGTGACTGGACTGGATTGACTGGCCTCAACCTCCTCACTGGTGGCATAAGTCTCCTTTCCTTTTCCTCTTTGAGATAATTATAGGGTTAGTCTTCTGTACCCAGCTTGTGATATGTGCAAAACTCATAAGATTTTGAGACCTTTAAGATGTGTAACCACCTAGTAAATTTAGTTGAAACTGGTCAGCAAGTTAAAGAAGGTGCCAAGAGAGTAGAACAACAGACAGATGGACAGTACAAACTTTCCTTGGGAAAACAGAGTAAAATTGAGGGTTTGTAATTTCAGTAATGTTTGTTATGATTTCACATTAATTATGTCTGTCCAAGCATTCTTAACTCATGTATTTTAACAACTATAGCTATTAAAATCTATTCTTTAAGGCAATTCACAGAAAATCAAATGCAGAACACTGGAGCAAAAGAAATTACAGAATCATCATAATGCTTTGTTTCCGGTGCTGAAATCCCAGCCATGATTACTTTATTTAAGCCAACTTCTCTGAAACATTTTGCCCAAATGTTCCAATCATGAACTCATCCAATCTATCATTGTCTGTTGAATGTTCTGCCCATTCTGTCATAAGGGAAATAACATGGAAGACCTGAACTTTCCATCTACCTAGCAGTCCTCACCAAGAATATTTTCCTGGTTACACTGCAGATATTTTGACATCCTTCTGACCAAATGTGTCACATCATTTGACAAAAGTCCAACTGACACATGACAGTGTATTTGTGACATACTGGCCACATTGCAGGCTGTTGGCCTGGGAAAAAGGAGCAGGGGGTTTTACCAGCTCTGGAGATCCTGCAGCTCAGTGAGCTGGCAGCCTCCCAGCACAGGGCAGTGCCTGGATGCCGTGTTGTGGCAGAGGGGACTGAAATGGGAGTCAACCAGGACAGTGCTATTCCAGGTGTAGGAAATTTGACTCATCCAAGACCAGTGCCAGCAGTGGCAGCAGGAGCTGAAGGCAGGCATTGTCCTACAGGGTGCTGAGGTGAATGGTGTCCTCAAACACAGGGCAAATCCAGACACAGCAACAGTGGTCGCTGTGACCTGAATCAGACTTTCAAGTCACTGTGATCTTCGAACACGGGAATTCAAACAATGGCCAAATTGGCTAGAGACAGGCCACGGATTGTCAAAACCTGTAATGTCTTCCCCAGATGTATTATTCCTTTGAGGTGGGTGAAAAATACAGCCTCACCAAGTAAGAAGAGCCATGGCACTGCTTGTGGTTCTGACCGTACTGACCAGATCTCAGCAGCAGGAAAGGTCAGGGATCTTCCAAAGTGGAGATGTTCCCAGAAACGATGCCAGCTGCCCATGCTGCCTGGCTTGTACTGTCCTGTATGACAAAGAGATCCCACCCACTCCTCTGGGCACAGACAGGCTTCATTCCCAGAGCTGCCTCTGTTGAGACAGAAGCATGGAGGTTCCATGGGTTCTGTAGTGCCTGTGCAAATAAAGAGTCAAGGCATGTCTATATAAATATATATATATATTTTCATCAGTGGGTATGTAAAATAATGTATCTATTTAATTTGATGAAGGAAAGAAAGAAACATGATCTTTTTGAAGGCTCAGCTAAAAATATATGTATGACACATAAATCTCACCCATACTCGGTCACTTGCCCCTAAAACCAATGACATGAATGTGGGGTCAAAGCTTCCAAACATGAATTCGCATTCCCAAAACAATATAGGTGGGACCAATTGTGTGCAGATGCTGAATGAGCAGGAGTGTGGCCCTCCAGTCTACCAAAAGCTCAAACTGTTAAGTCCATGAAACACCCAAATTACTTCTGCAGGAATTCACAGGACCAAGAAGGCAAAACAAAGCCACAGATTCCTAGTGCTGAAGGGCCTGGCACAATAATAAGGACGTGGATCGTCACACATCCAAGAATCAGATAAGGATGCTATATTTTAAGACAGGCATTACAGGATAAAACTGGAAAACCCCATGCCCCAAACTCAGCCATAGCTTCTATACCAAATTCAGGACAGGTGACAATTTTTATTCTGTCTTTGGGCAGAAATAGTGGGTTTTCTTTGAAATAGTCATTGAACTGGATGCTACAGCTTCAAGAAACAAAAAGGCACAGTCTAAGCAATAGCAGAGAAGTTGCAAATCTTAGAAATTTCTGAAGTATTATGGTATTTCCTGTGTATTATGATATTTCAGAGCAAGCTCTGAAAATCATAAGGTTTTTTTTAAAAAGAGACTGGAAAATCTTGAATGGCTAAAGGGGTATTCTGCTGCAGAAATTGCAACAGGGAAGGGGTGGGCGGACCTCAGTCTTGGAGAGAAGGATCCAAGAGCTGGGGGATCTCCACAGAGCAAGGTTTGCTCACAGTCAATCTCACCAGGTCCCTAAGAGAAGGATGGAGTTGGCATCCTTTCCAATAAGGGTCACAGTGGAAGTTGCACATCTATGCACTGGGTGTATGGTTTCAAATAATGCAGAAAAGTGGATTTGAGGACTGCCATTTGATCTGACATTTTAATGCCTGTGTTTTGAGACACTGACAAACAGAGTAAGCCAGAACATTCAAAAGTAAACAGCACTTCCAGGAACACGTGTCACTGTGTATTTCTAATGTTCTCACTGAACTAAAGAAGTTGCTTAACTTCTTACTCTTTAATGGGATTCATATAACTGGAAGATTATTGCAAACTATAAGGGCTGTGCCACGTGGCAGGGGTAATTCTTTTCTTGGCACTCTTTGCTCAGCTTTTCCTCATGTTATTGCTATTTAGCAGTTGTGTTTCAGGCTGTCTCAGCTCCACTGCAGCCAGATGTCTCTGATGATAGTGGAATAACATCTAAGTGTAGCTAGGTAATGTCTGTCCCAGCCATCAGCTTTTCAAAACACATTGTCTCTCCACTGGAAATCTTACAGGAAGGAAAGAAAATCTCCTCTAGCAATTGAGATTTGTGTGGCCCAGATTTGTGCAGCCCTAAGCAGCTTGCAGAACCTCGGGATCTGTGAGAGCTGGGTGTCCGCTCACGCCGTTGTTGCTCCACTGCCCAGCAGCACTGTCTCACCAGGCCCTCAGTGTGGCTCATGTGGCAGAGGAGTGACCCTGGGGCTCAGCCACCTACCTGCTCTGGACTGGGAGCCTGGGAATCCTCAGGACACTGGGGAACCTGCAGCACAGCTCCAAGCCTCTGCTTTGCTTGGTGAGCATGAACCCGAAGCAGCCAGGCCCGGCAGGACCGCTGGGTCATCTGGCACCAAGGATCCCAAAACCAGGGAGGGAGCACGGCTGCCCTGCAAATGCCTGGACCTTGGGCTGCCTGCTGAGGAGTAGTGTCTGGGACAGCCTCAGGTGGGAGCAGTGCTGAAGCTGCTTCTGCAGCCAGCTGGGGCAAGGTTGGTGACAGGCTGCAAAAGAGAGCAAGGAAAGAGAAAGGTGAAAAGGAAGACTGGGCTGACTTCTTTGGAAGCAACGAAGCAGAAAAGCAGGAAGCTGTGGGGTAAAAAGTTCAGCATTTACCCCTGGAGGTGCAGACAGAGCTGCCATGAAGCCCATGCAGCAAAGGGGAGGTGGCAGCAAAGGGGAGGTGACAGCAAAGGGCAGGTGACAGCAAAAGGCATCAGCCTTACCTTTGGATTCCCCAAAAGAGTTCCTCTGTAACAACGTGACACTCACAGAACCTGTTCATGCCAGGCAAAACTGTGCCTCTATTTAGAGCTTCCTGGTAACTTTTCTTAGCCTACTGTTCAAGGTCTCATGAGGCTTTTTTGTTTCAGAGAGAAATCTGTCTTTCACTAATGCTAATTCCTGAGCTGACTTATGCTGTCACACCTATTACACATGCAGCAACAGGCTTAAAATCATGAGATTCTTCTGGTTTTATTTTAGGATTCAGAAAACATCTTCTTTGTCTTTGTCTTTTAAGTTTTGCAGACATTAATCATATGGAGAATGCCACTGATTGTTGACTGCATATATTTCTAAACTAAAATTGTTAGAACTGCTGAGGGAGTTTTGATCAAGCATCGTGGGAACTGTTGATGCTAATACTTGTGATTGAAGTCTGAATAAAGAAAAAACTCTACCACTATGCACAGCAAGCAGTGCACCAGGTGGGCATGGAGGTGTTTTCCATCCCTGAAGTAGCTGTAGTTTAAATGCCTTCCTTAGCAGCTCGTTTGCCTAGAGCTGTGTTAGGCACAAGCAGAGATCCCTGAGCCGCACTGACACTTAACTCCCATCTCATCTGGGTTTGGCTCCATCACATCAAAGGGAGGTCTGAGCATATACTGATATTAGCAAAGGTAGATTATTACTGACAGCAATAAATTAACAGTGATGTTAAATAATCACTGTTTAGATTTGCATCTTTTCTTGGGCTCAGGAATATTCAATCCCTACAAACATCCAACAAATCTTTTGAAGTAAATGTAACCTAATGAATCCTCATATGAACTTTTCTTCAGGCTTCTTGGTTTTAAATCATGTGTGACTCTCTACTGGGCAAGCAGCCAGGATTACTTGATTCTTTCAAAGAATTTTAAATATAGGTCCATGCATAGTTTTGTGTCACTTCAATGTAGTGAGTATTTTGCTGAGGAAACACTGTCGAGCTTTCTGCTCCAAGTTTACACACAGAAATGTTTTATTAGAGTACATTGACCTGATTTTCAGATACAGAAAATGCAAGTCTCTGGTATGCTTTCAATAAATATTTCCGTGATGCAAGTTGCAATGAAAACATGAACAGGTGCTGTATGGATGCAAACATACAAGCATCTGCAAAGTAAATATTTCCTTTTAAAAATACAATTTACTAGAATAGTTAGAGGTTTATTTATCTCTTTTGAAAAATAAGTCAAATTTCTACCAAAAGAGTGAGAAAATGTCAAGACATTTCTCAAAGTTATATCAAAGGAGTCATGAGCAGTGTACACATGTTCCAACGAAAACACTCCAGAGATTGCTTGTCATCCTCTTCTGTTTTACAGCAGCATACAAAAGCCTGGGGTACTTCTTTAAACATTGTTGCAAGAAGAAAAATATTTCCTCCTGAGAAGCGTGCAATATGGATGTAATAACGTTTGTCAGCAGTCATGTTTAAACCTTTAAGGAAAGGAAAAAGAGCTCAAATGGGGCAGAATAATTTCTTATCTGCTTTGAACCTGAGGAGCTGCCAAATACACAGCACCCAAAGGGTCACAGTCACTACACAACAGTGACTCCAACCAAAATTCTGTCCCAGTGGGGTGAAAGTATGTTGTAGTGCAGGCTGTCTGCAATGCTATAAAATGGTTATTATACAGTCATACTCTTGTTATAAACCATTAACTAATTGTCTACTGATAAAACTTTAACCTTTTCTGTTCTAAAAATAAGAGTTTTGGCATATGTGTGTTTATTACCTCTTGGGGACTGACTCTGGTCCTCATTATAGACTTGCATGTACCCTGGGGGAAGTGGTGCTGGCTGGCACAGGGTGAAAGTCAACACAGTCAAAGTGAAGAAGAAAATAGAGTTATTTTAAGAAGGAGTTGGAATAAACATGTCTTTTTTTGTCATCAGCATTCAGTGGATTAATTCCCATTGTGTAAGTAGGGACAGTACCTTGCTTTTGCACGGTGTTTTTTGGTAGTGAGGAAAGGACATTAGTTTGGCTTTTTTAATTATCAAAGCAATTCCATCTCACTTTAAAAAACAGGACTCAACAAGCTGATGTGATGTGCAGAGATGTACAGGATGCAGCAAAATAAAAAGGCCTCTTGGGACGTGGCACAATTGTCTAGCCATTAGATACTACTGATACTGCTACTACTCCAGACTACAATTCCTTTACCACCATACAGATTGTTATGATGCCTTTTCCTCTTATGAAGAATAAAAATGAGAAATATATGTATTTATTATTTTAATTTAATTGGCAGCAATCTGCAAGGTACTCATAATGATACTCATATTCAAAATATTCATACTGAAAATAAAAATTAACTCATGTCAGGTGACCAAGACACTTTGTGTTGAAGAAAACTCCCCAGGACATAGGAAAGACTATGGAAATGCTGAAATAATTAAGATTGTTTTTACAAATGGGAGCACCAAAATTGTTAATGCACTTCTCCAGATAGCCAAATGTCTTAATAGTCTGCTCACAGAGGTTTTAGTTAAAGCCAGGCTGTGCCACCACCCCAGTGCCAGGCTGGTACGAACCTTTAGGAGGGACAGGGCTGCATGCTGCCCCTCTGGGCTCAGCTCTGTCCAGTCCGGGCATGTCTGCCTGTCTGTGGCAGCCCTGTTTCTTGTCTTAGATCTTTCCTCTCTCCGTGTTATTCTCACTAGCATGGGAAACAGAAAAAGGAAAAGACCCTCAGTGGTGGATCCGCACAGGGACACGAGGAGGGTGCTGGGGCTGTGGCGCTGTGGTGACAGGTGAGAGTCCAGGGTGGCAGCAAACAGCACCCGGGGGCCAGCGGAGCCCTTCACTCCCTGGGATGCCAAACTGCAGTTTCCTCCGGAGGGATTGCCAGGGAATGGGAGGCTTCATCGGGGAGGGGCAGGCACGGGTCTCTGTGGGGCAGGACAGCCGTGTGTGGGGGCTGGGTGGCAGAGCTCGAGTGGCCCCAGTGTGCATCCAATGGCCGGGGATCCCCCGGGTTTGGAAGAAATTGCGGGGTTGGCCGGGCAAGCCCTGGAAGCAGGACGGCTGCATGGCCCAGCTCTCCCACTGCTGTCAAACTGTGAACAGCAGCAAATCTCAGCTGGACAGAAACATCTCCTGCTCATCCTGCTCACAGAGAATGCTTTGGAGCCTTGAAATGTTGATTACTTTACAGCCTCCTGCCATAAGCAGTTAAATGTTTGCTTTCCTGCTGTTTAAAGGGATAAGAATGTAAAACTGGATCTAAGAGACACACAGGAAGATGCTCATCCTTGAGCAGGACTCCTACAGACAAAACAGAACCAAGTGTAATTTGGTTCTTGAAGATGGGGAAACTGAGGCCCAGAACAGTTCAGTGACATTAAGCTCCATCCAGCTTTGCTAAATTCAGTCTGTGGTATATTGAAAGCATACCTGTCTGGGCTCACCCCTAGATTGGGGTGACCCCGAAAGATGGAAAAGTCTCTGCTCCAACCCGTGCCTTTAAAGAAAGACTCAGTAGTCTTCAGTTGTCCCATCTCAAGGTTGTTTATTGTATGTTATCTTAAGATTTTCTTCCTGAGCTGCTGCGGTCTGTTCAGCAAGTCAGACAAAGGCACACTGACCTCCCAGGGGGCTGGTGCTACCTTTTATACTAAAATCTACGTGTACTGTATTTACAACTCTGTTCCAATAGCTATTACCTATGTTAGACAGTCAGCTTCTATTCTAAACCAATCTAAAAGTGTCAACATCACCATGAACATGGAGATTAGGAAGGAGAAAGGAGGACAGGGCATGCCCAAATCCCTCCATCTTAAAACTCCTGACCCCCATGTACAGTACTTGAAAATTTTTCCCTTCACCTTGTGATTACTAGTGTTGTGCCATCTAAACTTTTGTGGCTTGTAATTCTTCATACAGAGTTGGTAATTTGCTCCATGGGCTAAGATCGAAACCCCTCGTGTCCTTGGCTGCATGCCAGGGTCTCAGAGCCCCCCGCCAGGGGCTCGGGCCATCCAGGGCTACTGAATCACAGGTCTGAGTCCTTTGCTAATAGAAATGCTGCTAGATGATTGCAGGTATTTTTAAATGACAAAATAGGAAAGAAATCGTAATTCATTCTCATGGTTACTTACACTGTCCTTCCTATTCAAAGGAAAGAGCATCTCTGCTTCTTTCCTTTACATGGCTAACATCATCATGGATATCTTTGACTAGAATGTTGAGTTAGATATAAGAAATACTAAGAGTCCAAAACTTTGGGTTGCAAGCCCAGCTTTGCAAATGGGAGACAGTTGTCAACTGGGAAGTTGCAGTAGGATTGTGAGCAAAACTGATTGAGAATTTCTAACTTCATATGAACACTTTATATAAAATACAGAGAAGAAAAATACTTAAGGCACCAGATGGCAAAACCAACACAAATACATGAACATCTCTTAAAAGACAGTGTACTTTCATTTATGAAAATATTAAACCATGTTTATATGATAGAATAACAAACTGAAAGGGAACCTTAACACTTGCTAATTTGTATGTGTGATGCAGCTGAAGGGAGATAAAATTGCTCTTGAGTGACTGGATATGTTTCTTCTGCTTTCCTCCATTTCTTTTAAGCCTTAATTAGAGCCAGATGTTTCTTATTTCCTTTCTTTTTTAAGTGTGCACAAAGCATGGTGCCAGCAGTAAACACCATCTTTGACTTTTTTTAATGTGTCAACTGCATCTGAGTCAGAGTCACAAACCAGTAAAATTCCAGCAAAGCAATGCAAGCTTTCCCCTCCTACCATCATTCCTACTGGAAGATTGGCATTGCTGTGTCCTGCAGCACAGGAGCCATAAAAATCCCACCAAGTGTCTGAGAACCTTGCCCCTGGTAAATAACACCGGAGGCAGGAGGCTGGAATGCTGTGCACCATGAACACAGCTGCCCCTGCCGTGCTCTTCAGAGTGCTGGAAGTGATTTCTTGTTGCTTAATTGCCGTTCAGCTGTATGGATCTGGAGCCTGTTTTCCATTTCTTCCTTCCCCTCCTCAGGGAGGCAGAGGCTTGTAACCACAGCATACAGGCAAAACCATTTCTGCTCCAATTTCATGCCTTTATTGTACCCCTACATTGACCTCTGAGTTGCCATCTCTGACAGAGTGTTTTGTCAGTAAATGGCAGAAGTCTATAGGTGAGAGCTTCCTTTCTGAACTAAATTGCTTAGCATTGCTGTAGTATTTTTAATTATGGTTTTCATCTACTTTTCTAAATGTATTTTCATTCTAAGAAACATATCATATATAGAGATCCATGAAGTGCAACAGTTACCTAGCAAAGAGGTAGAAATCAGTGTTCAAAAAAAGTCATCTGAGGACAAGTTATTCCTTATTTGACAACTATTTTGAGCAAGCACATATTGCACCTAGAATAGATTTTAAGGACAAATTTTTCGGCAGTTTTCCAGTTATCTTTCTCCCTTTTAACAGATGTGCTCTTTGTTACTTAGTCCTTGGGAGTCAGGCTCCCTTCCACTACTGCACATGTTGAAGATCTTTTTGGATAAAAAACTGTTCTGGTTTCTTCCACCAGCTTTTGTACCAGCAACTCCTACCCCAACTGCTGTTTGGAGGAACTGAAACATTTTGGGGAAGAGTAACTGATTAAGGTGCTTGATCCACTGAAGTTTTTTAGTACCTAAGTTTTAAGGATAAGTGAAACTGGAGGATTCAAATTCCTAGCTGTCATATTTGCTCTTTGTTCATGCTATGTTTAATTACAAGGGAAAAAAAAATAAATAATACATTTAAATAATACATTTAAATAATTTAAATAGAACAAACATCTCAGTTTCTAATGACAAGGTAGTACTGACCTTTCTTGAATTAAAGTGCAACTTGTTCAAATGTCTGTACGTGTTATGAGAATAACCTGTTTATCCCACCCCATCCTGTCCCATAAATGGTTATATTTTTTTCCCCTGAAAATATGACAGACATCTTACATGAATAAATCAATTTTATTTAAATAAAATTACAGGAGTATTTTGTCTACTAAAAACTAACATATAGTTTTTCAAAGGCACCGATATTTTAAAATAATTTAAATTTTCTTGAGAGCAGCTTCCTTTTTCTGAGTGGTGTTTGTAAACTTGTTGGACTTCCCTCCCCTCATTTAACTCAGGCAATACCTGCTGCTTGTGAAATTGTGAAGGCTGTACCTTTTTCATTGTGATAGATGCCCTACTGTTCCTGGGCATCTCTTTAGAACACAGGAGAATGGGTCAGGCATTCCATGTATCAAAACCTCACTCTGAAATAGGGTGTTCCTCACCTTTGTGGCACCATACACTTGTCAGGCACAAACCCCCACCATGACACTCACTTTCCATGTACTGTAAGTATTAAAAATTAAATTCCAAAAACTACGGTTTCTTTGAGACTTCAGGATATTTTTTTCCTTGCATTTCTCCAAGCTTGATAATGCAATGCCATCCAAGCTTGATAATACAATGCCACATTTTCTAATGTGAGGAGAGAGCCTTTTGCACAAAGCCTGCCCTACAGTTCTGTGTCAGACTGTATCAGCCTCCAGTTTCAGCTTTTTTAGAGGTGTCTTTGCTAAGCATGGTTGCACCAAAACCAGCAGACATGTGTTGGGCTTATTTGTCCAGTTCTGTGACCATTTACAGGAGATTCACAGCAGGGACACAGAGGGAGGTGCAGGTGATACCTCTCAGCAGGCCAAATCCTGCTCAGTTTTTGCCCAAGAAGACCCAGCTCTACAGCCACTGCCAGATAAGGACAGAGCCAGAGTCCCCAGCTCCTCCCCACGGGAGGAGAGGTATCAGTCAGCCACTCTCTGTTCAATGAGTTCAAGTACTGTCACTTTTTGCTTCAGTAGAAGCAGGGAATTGTTTTCAAAAGGAGATTTTGCTAAGCACCTTCCATGTGCACAGCTTGCCCATGAGGTTCACTTGATCAATCATTCATCATTCAATACAATTGATTGTATTATTGTGACAGACTTTTGTAATAATCCCCAAGTTCTCTTGGATGGACAATCATCATCTTCTCTGCCCAGCACTGCAGAAGCTTTGTAGCTCAACCATTCTAACAGGAAAAAGGATCTGCCCTTTAAAAAATATCCCCACAATTTAGAGACAACCGCGATGTGGTGCAATGAAGGTAAGATCGTACCAGGGATACATTTGGCAAATGTATCCCTGCTGCAATTAACAGGCAAGCTCCTCAGGGAAGCCCTGGGTCTTCCTTCTACAGAAAAATCTGATCTTAATGGAACCACAGTAATCAAACTCCACTCTTAGATTTGCAGAGTGGAGTGAATAGAATTATTTCAGAGTTTGTAGTAAGACCACTGTAAATCTGAGACACGGAGCTACAAATATACCATACCAATACCTACCTTACAAGAATGTGCCGGGCTTTACTAAGATTTGTGACAGGCTTTACTAAGTTTGCCAAAATCTCCAAGAGCCCTCAGAGAAAGACATTGGAAAAGGGCCAACAATTGCTAAGAAAAGCAGTGGTCTTTGGCTAGCAATGTGCAATTTCCTCCTTGACATTTGTAAATGTAGAGATGTATGCGAGCCAGCTACTCTTGCTTTCCAAAGATTCATCTGGATAATCTGACACCTGGTTACAGGTGTTACTTCACAAAACTTGGCAAACACCTAAAATTATTTTAAAAATTAACAGCTGAAGTCTTCTAAGAAGACATACAAAAGCTCAGACAGTTTATTGTGCTTTTCATCCTGCTTAGGTTATCTCTTTGGTTTAGAGATACAGCACCTTAATATTTACATGGTATTAAATGTATTATCAAGAACAGCAGTGAAGTTTGCAGTTAGCATTGTTCCTGCCTGTGAGAAGCAGAGTAGTTTCTGATGATCTCCTTCAGAATAAACAACACCACTGATTTTAGAAAGGCACTCACAAAACTGACAGACTAAAATACAGCATTAACAGTATGTGCAACTTAGAAAGGTGCTCCTTGAAAAAGGGGAGATAAAAGGTAGATTTTAAAGGTGAAGTAAATATTTATGATGTATTGAAGGTAAAGTAGTTTTAGAAAAAGCTTCTAAGGATTTTTTGGGTCTTGGGATCCCTTTGAGGTACAAACTATTTTATTAGCTAGCTTTTTTAAGCAATCATTTTGCTGCCATTGGCCATGAACACTATGCTTTTCACTAGATCAGTTTGCATGGAGAAAATAAATGCAATTAAAAGTGGTGTTATTTTTTGATTCCCTTACTGATGTTGGTAGCTGGGTATGGAGCTACTAAGAAGGCAACATCTGCCCTCCCATAGCTCACTGTGCAGCACTGTGCAGGCTGCCTGGTGACTGAAGGGGTGATACAGGGAAAGGGACGAAAAACCATCTCATCACCCACAGAGCAGAATTACCCACTCCTGACTCAGGTGGTGGGTCACATGTCTGCTCTGAATCCTGCAAAAAAACCACCAAATTCCACCTAAGGAAAGGAAATAGCTTTGGGAAAGGAACTGGTTTTTCAGTTAGGTGCTGCCTGACTGGACACCCCTCAGCCTTTCTGGAAAAGAAATTGTTCCAGGCAATCGCTCCAGGGAAGGAACAAGTCCGCTGCCTTGAAAAGTCAAAGGATAGCAAAGAGACAGGACTGTCTCAGCACAAGCACAAACAACCACACTGGGTTTTGATCACCATACACATCTTTGGTCCTCCTGCCAGTTTTGGTGGTGTCTCTGGGGGGGAACACAATGCACACTCTTCAGTGAACCACTCAATGGGTTCACAGTGAGAAGTTCTTCCTGTTTAATATAAAGCCACAGGCAGAGACACAAAATTGTTACACAGAACAGCTGCAAGACTGTGGTTTCTTTATCTTGTTTTACTGTTATCCAGGTCTGCACAGTTATTCATCCACAGGTACTTGCAGGGCAACCAACACACATATTTAGACACCCTGATTATGGAAACTTCATGTCCAGCAGCGGCTGAAAAACATTTTGCTTAGCTTTTAATAAGGCAAACATACAGACTTCATTGTGCCACGTCATCCACGTCGAGTCTGTCTATTACAAGTCTGATTTTCTGTGAAGCATGTGATAAACAATGTACTAGTGCAACCACCATGAATCAATATCAAGCTTACCCTTCACAAAAAAAAAAACAAACCAAAAAAACCAAAAAACAAAAACAACTGTGTAGATGTAGACATCATAGGGGATTGATATTTGCAAAGCAGGTCATAGTAAAGAATGAATAAGATGGCAAAAAAATGTAGAAATGAGGTATCAATTAGCCTAATGGTTGGAGTGGGCAAACTGGTCAAGACGTACTCATGCTAAATTTCTTCTTCTGACTCGTGATCTCGTTCAGATGTTTTCAGTAAACCCATTTCCATGGACTGGGACTGCTTAACCTTTGAACGGACCGCCCTGGAAACAAAAGCAAAAAAGATGTCAATGGTAACTCAAAGGCTCATCTGAACATTTTTACAGGGTAAAATCCTGTTTAACTCTGATATCTCATCAGCGAGTTAGGATGGCTCATTCTGTGATTCTGTGGTTAGGAAGTGCTGCCTTTACTGACCTGTCCTGACTGTACAGCTTGCAAGCTCTTGTTCCTATGGACATATCCCAGAGCATTTCAAACAAACCTCAGTGAACCCTCCAGAAGGTTCAGTGTCGTGCAGGCACTGTGCACACTTGGGAAAGGACCATAAAGCTGTGAGAAAGAGTCTGGCCAAGCTACTCTCAGAGGGGAACTCTGCCAGAATGCCATGATCAGCCTTCTCTGAGGCCTCGTCTGATGCTGCAGCAGCCACTGGTCCCAGCATCAGAAGGGACATGAGATTGCTGCCACTTTCTCAAGAGCTGTCCCTCTTTATAGAGCAAGCCAGTTACCCAGCCTTGAGTGCTGGTGCCTTTCAGACTGAGACACAAAAAGAACTGGCACCTCATTGCAAATCAAGACTGGAAGAACTATGTATTTAACATGATTAAATAGGGCTATTAGGATGGTAGGGATAAAGCAAGGGGTGACAAGCATGTTTAGGACACTGCAGGAAAAGGCTTGGTAAGGTCCTGTGGACAGAAGGTGATCACATTCTGTGATCTGATGGCAGAGGTATTTTTACAGCCAAATTAACACTGCAGTTGGAATTCTGTCAGAATTAACACTGGTGAAGAAAAGGGCTAACTTTAGACATTAGGGAGTGAAAATGACTAGTGGAAAAGAATTCAGGTTTGATCACAGGAAATTTCTAGCAAGGAATTCTGTGTAATAATCTTCAGAGTAAAGTCATGAAGCCTGCTCTCTAAGCCACTTAAAATTAGCAGAGAAGAGCAGTTGGAGTCTGCAGGTAAAAAAATCTCCTACTTCTGACTTTATATGCACTTACAAATGTGGAAGCCTATTGGTGTTCATTTTATGTGAGAAGTATTATGCTATACTATCAGAGCTGTATTTATGGATGCATTTTTCTCCTTTTTACTGAAGCAATGTCATGTGCTTTTCATTGATTACTAATAACTATTTTTATTTTACCTTGCAAGACAATTACTTACTTAATAGAAACCTTTTCATTTGCCACTGAAACTTTTCTAAAATAAACCTTCTACTAGACTAAATAGACAAGTCACCAAAGTTTCAGTGTTTCAAGTAACTTACCAGCTGACAATTGTGTAATTCACTGCAAGTATAAGAAAAGCAAAAGCATAATGCCAGCAATAGCACATGGTCAGGAACATCATGTTAGTGTGATCTGTCTGATTCCACTCTGGGCTTCCATTTGGAGGATAAAGCACAAAGCCAATCTGTAATAAAATAAAAGAGATTTAGTACATGTCATTTGATGAGCATCCTGTGCCATATCATGTTTTATGCTACCCATCACAAGACAGACATTTAATTTTCTTATGGTGTTGATTATTTCTGTGTTTACTATTAAAAACAATTTTGTAGTCAATCTCAGGTGTGATGGAATGCTTTAAACATGTCTGTGCAGAAATGCCTTTGAAGATAAAATGACAGTCCCAGAGACCCACTGCTCTTGCCCAGAAAATTAAGGAGCCTGCCCAACATCCCAGCCCTGCAACAATCACAGTTGTGCACTCTAAGGAGAGGGGCTGTGCTCAGCCCTCTGTGCTCTCAACTGAAATCACCTCATGGATCAGAAAACCTGCCAGGCCATTTGCACTGCCTCTCTTCTTCCCAGCAGTGTCTGGGAATGCATTACATGTCTGGAAAGATGAATAATCAATGAAAAATAAAGAGGAGCCACAATTCTATTTCTTCGGGGCCATCCAAGGGAAAGGTCAGAAATGGCATAAAAATGGAGCTCCCTCATGCAAGACTGTAAGTTCATGTGAAATACATAGCTGATTTGTTTATTCAGAGCTGGGAAAGATCAAATTCATATTTGTGAATAAAATGGAAAAACGATTAATCCTGTGGCTATGCAGGGTTTGCACGACAAACACCAACCCTCTGTACTGCCTAATACTATGCAAAGTCCTCACTCAGCAGTTTAGCTGGGAATTTAGAAACTGGGAAGAGGAGAGGAAGGAGGGGAGTGAATTTTGCATTTCCATGCAGAGAATTCAATGAATGAGGGTGTTGATGATGCAGAAAGAAAGTCTCTTTACCTTTTACAAATTTCCTGTGCTGCTGCCAGTGTGTGGTTTTCAGTCACACAGATGGTTGAAGTCTGATGCGGGTGTGAAAAAAAACCACACTTAAATTTCTTCTATTTTTAGTACTTCAATTTTTACTTTGAAACAAATCCCACATTGTCTCTAGAGCTAAAGAAATAATCTGTTCTAAACTTAGACTAGGCAGAAAACAATGAAAAAATGGTTGCATCTACTCCTCCTATGTAAAGCTTCTTAAATCACCAGCTGGAAGTTTGCAAACAAGAAAATAAAACAGCAAGTGCTGCAGCATCACGTTCTTGAGTTCACTTATAGAAAAATACAGCCAGTTCTGAGGTCTGTCTTCATGCCAGAGAAAGCATTTAAATATTTGATTTGGTGCTGAGTGTCCAGTTCTCCTAAGAAACAGCAAACATTTTTATTCATCTTGTCTGGCCAGCATAGAAAAAAGGGAAGCCAGTCTAGACATGCCGGAAGGAAAAATCATTGCAGTGACCTCAATTCCCCACTATAAGATGAAACACACATCAGCACCAGTGCTCCTATTTCTGTTACAAACTCCTAGCAGCTCCTTAAATCTGTCTCTTGTTCTGACAGCAGAGAATGAGTCACTGTCAAATATCTGTTACTGGATAGACTCACAAGTAAGTGAGGGCATGGAAGCTACCTTTTGGAGAGTCCTTTCAGGAGCCACATCCCTGAAATATCAAAGTTTTGGCTGTTTTTTTTTTCTGCTCAGCTCCCAGAGCACTAGAAAAGCAGGAGGCTTTACACCACCCAGTCTCCTAATGAGAATCTGTAACTTAAGTACCTTTTGAACCTGGCAATGTCAAAGAGGCCTTTGCCTCACCTGTCCAGTACTACACTGGGTGTCTACTCACTGCTCCAGCAGCTGACAGTAGAGACTCTCTTTGTAAAGAACAACATATATTTCCATACTCTAAAATCACTACCACTTGGCTGGCAAATTTGGAACAGAATGGTACAGGGATCAGAGAGCTCTGTAATATGGAGAACTCAAGGAAAACACTTTAGCTTCTTTATTGATTCAAATAAAAGGCGCTTGAAGTAAAATGGCGGCTTCTTCTTCTTCTTCTTCTTCTTCTTCTTCTTCTTCTTCTTCTGTAAAATTGCTATGAGAAATACCTTAATCTCTTAAAAGGAATATTTTTTTTCTGTATCTCTTTAAAGGAACTTATTTTCTGTAAGTCTTTTGAGGTCTATGTTTAAAAGGCATATACATATGCAAAAGGTTAAATGGCTAATTTTGGTGAGGAAGAAATTTCTAAGGGAGAAAAGTGACCTACCTGCCAGAACCAGCTGCCTTGTAATATGCAGAGGCTTGTACGGAGCATCTCTAGCACAATACTGCCACGGAAAAAAACTTCCAAAAATATGCATGCAGCAGCTCCAAAGATAGCGAATAGCAGTAACTGATGAACATGAACATCCAGCATGGCTCTCCCATGAAGATGGTAGCAGAAGAGAAAACCTGGAATAAATTGTGATCAGTTTAAGATCGTTTCTTCCCTTGCGATTTCCCTGCATCTGCTTTTAGAAAACAGTGAAATGTTTCTGGCATTTCTCTTTATGCCAGTATCACCTTCACTCACGCTGGCTTTAGCTAACCAGTTGTGCACCATGTCAGTACCTACATCAAACATGCCTGAGCTACTGAGCACTTACCCAAAACAGGCTTTTGCTGCTATTTCCATAACATATCTGTTGTTGTCTAAGGAGCTAGGAAAGCTAAGATACTCCTATACAATGCAGGATCGTGACCTGGGCAGTGTAAGGAGGGCCAAGACTGATCTTTTTGTGATCTCTTTGAAGTGTTTCAGGGAGTGAAACAGGCAGCTCCCAGAGGGTCATTCTGCAAGGCTAATTTGAGATTCCCAGACCAATGATCAATACCCATCCACAGGATTCACGCACATCCCCGCAGGGAGAGGTAAACTGACCTTCAATGAAGACTGCTACGGAAAGCATCATCCTGTCCATGGCCGCTGGCAGCGCGTTGGTCCCGTGAGCCACGATGTCCACCAGCCCTGAAATGCCATAGAAGAGGTACATGGTGGCATGCTGCCAGTTCATCAAGTGATCCCAGTGCTTCTTCTCGTAGTTGTACAGCTTCAGATGAGGTCCATCAGGAACAAACTGCTCAGCCACCATCCCTGTGCATGAAACAAGAAGAAAAACTGTTTGTTCTGGTACTTAAGGTATAAACTGATGGCAAGTCTTTACACGAACAATAGAGGCAGCAATACATCCCCACTCAGCATAATGCCAGTAAGTTTGAGGTTTTAGCATCACATAATCTGGAGAGGGGAGAGCCTGGGGGAAGCAGGCTTCAGCTCCACTCCTGGTGGAACAATTTGTATCTTGCATTTTCTAGCAATGAAAATGAAACCAGCATATTCTTTGCTGCTTTTTCTTCTTTTAAACAATTGCTGTTGTAGTAGTCCTCTGACCAAATTTTTCAGCCACCTTTTCCAATGGTTCAAACATGAGCATAACACACACTAAAGTCTCCATAAGAAAGATTTACCATTACCAAAATTTACCATTTCAGTGCCCTGCCACATGCAGGATGACAGAGTTCAGACTCATAATTCAAAGGAGATTTTTCCTCTAAAGCCATAAAAGGAAACCCCTCCACCGTGCGGAGTTATTAAAAGTCCCATGGGAATGTACACAGCGTTAGTATTTGAATCACTGCTCCACTCTCTCCCTTACCTTGGCCCCTCAGTGTTTTGCTAACTAGCTGAGGTACTCCTGCAAGGGAAAACTGCTTTGAAATGCTTTATATGATCAATGAAGTTTGGGGAGGGTTTAAAACTTGTTCTGCTTTTAAAACGTAAACACTGATTACATTGTTACAAAGCATAGGCCAGCATCCTGCTGTAAAAGTAGATATGCTGTAGAGCAAATGCAGTGTTGTTCCACCTTTATTTCCAGTTTTTCTAACATGGAAACAGCAGGTTTTACTCCTGATGCCTTTACTGTCTGTCTTAGCCAAGAAGTTTTCCCATACTTTTGATTTGAATTGGAATTTCCATATGTTAAAATAAGAACTTATGGTTTCAAAGTGAAAATAAAAACAGTACATTAATGTTTTAGCTGCCAAATTACTTCTAGACACAGACTGGGAGATTTGTAGGAAATGTGTCCACAATCATGCCTCAAAATGAATGCTATTATTTAGATTTTTACCATTTTTAATGATAAAACTGTAGACACAACTTCCTTTTAGTGCTGATATATCTTAACAGAGAGGAAGGAAAAGGAAGAACAAGACTGTGTCACAGCCTGCACCTTGATTAGAAATGAGGCAATTCTGGGCATCTAAAGAAGAGTAGACAAATAGCATCTAGAAGTGCAAAAATGCTTAAAATTTAGCTATTTTTCAACTTGAGCCACAGGTGCTGAGCTCCTCAGATCCCCTGTTGTTTAGTTTACTTACCCTCTAAAGCCAAATCACTACCACACAGCCTGCCAGGATATAAACAAGAAGTAAACACTTTCAGCCAGTTACACAGCTCCCAAAGCCATCCCAGGCCTGGACAAAAAAGAAGGACAAACAGCTCCCCCACAGCCAATCACAACAGTCCTGCAGCAATAAGATCTGGAGTTCAGTCTTTTCGTGTAAATATTTTCACTTTTGACTGAGATTAATAAAAAATCATCTGCATTATTTACATATTTTATCAATAAATCAGTGGAGGCTTCCAACATCTGAGATGGTT
This sequence comes from Motacilla alba alba, assembly GCF_015832195.1. Lineage (NCBI taxonomy): Eukaryota > Metazoa > Chordata > Aves > Passeriformes > Motacillidae > Motacilla > Motacilla alba. The sequence goes on along the minus strand of NC_052016.1, from coordinate 25,751,363 downwards.
GAATTCAAAACAGAAAAGCAACACCTTCACAGTCTGGTGCTCCCAGTGTGCACATGGGAGCCCCTTGCCTAAACATCTTGTGTCCCTCCCTGAACAGTGAACAGTACATGAACACTGGGATGTGGTCAGGAGTGGTCAAGTGGTCAAGAGTGGCCAGGAGACCTCACAGAAGCTCCAGAAGAGCACTATGGATGGAAACCATGTTATGGCCACAGCTGTGTAATTAACAGCAGTAGCCCCGCCACTTCTCAGTGGTTAAAGGACAAAAGAGCAGAAAAAAAGGAGATTCATTTTATCAGAGAACAAAATTTAAAGCAAAAAGTGTTAGAAGGTACAGCCTGCCCTTAGTCCACCTCACTTACCAATGAGGGCAAAGACAGCTTTGATGATGCCCTCAACAAACTCCAGGCGCTGGAATCCTGCCCTGGAGCCAAGGTAGCAAGCGTTCTTGTTTTTTCGACAGGCGTACTTCAGTGGATACTTCACTGACCACCACAAGCCAAAAAGAAGGAAAAAGCTTCCAGGGAGGGCATGCCCTTTGAAATTGCCCATGGTTTTCTGCTAGGCAATACCTGAGGGAGAAACAAACAGAGACCGATGATGGGAACAGTGGGAGAATTCTGTGGGTTATAATTCTAAAGTGTCTCCTTGCACAGATCAAACGGGTGTCACAGAATTGAGTACTCAAAATTAATTTTAAAATAATTTTGGGTACTTCTCTTCCCAGCCAGGCTCCCCAGTTTCACAGCTTTGCAGAAGCAGCAGAGCAGCTGACCTGAAATGCAGAGCTGGCAGTCAGCAGGGTAGGAGAAGGAAAAACTATGGCACACTATGTCTTGCTGTAGAAGTTGTGCTAGCAAAAGAGAGAACTTGAATACTCACTATTTGGTGCTTTCACCTTCAGAGAAAGTTTTATATTTTTTTCCTTCACAAAAGGAAACCAAGACAATACCTGACTGAAGGAAAAATAAATTGCATACCCATCAAATGGGTAAATATTCACTAGTAAATAGTATTTTTTTATTTCAATCCAGATGTCTTGTTATGATTTACAAACATGAAGTAATTCTCATTATTTTATGGGTGAATTATGCACCCACCACTAGATATATATTATCAAGTACACCAAGTGCACTGTGTGACAAGGTTATTACTTGGTCAGGATTATATAGTCATTTAAAAGCACTGCCATTCATATTCCTAGTAATTCAGGTCATCATTCCAAAATTTTGGGATAGTTGCTTTTGAGCCAGTGGCTTCTTCATTAAAGTTACAGTTCAAACATAAAATTGCAATTTTTCCTTAAGATATTGTAAATTGAGTTATTGTGCCTCATGCCCCAAAGGCATACTGAGTCTCTGCAGAGGCAGCAATCAAGAATAACCACCTTAGAAGGATTGGCAGGCTGTACTTTCTCTTATTATTGTTGCTGACTTAAAAGTTCAATTGCCACACTGCACTGGAGCTATCTGGCTATGAATGGAACATGGAAGCTCTAGTATATTTTTCTTTTTCATGAGTATTTCCTATGGTCAGCTTTGCATAAGAAGTTTTAAACTGTGGCTTTTGGGCCATGGAGCACTTGCAGAGTTCATGTAAGGCTGTCTAGTCACATAGTGTGAGACCTCTCCTATTTCTGGAGGCTAAACTCCCCTGAAAGCTTTACCTTTTTTTTTTTTTTTTTTTTTTTTTTTTTAAGAAGAGAAACTTATCCACATGCACAGGTCCTGGAGTTCTCCTAAGACTATCCCAACTGCATGAGGAGAAGTGGCCTCTATAACCACAAAGGAGAAGAAAAGAAAATATGACTGTTCATGCATAGCATGAGTCTGGCCTGATTTAAACAGGGTGCCTAAGAGGGTCCTGCAGCCCCTGCCTGTCCCCTCCTCTTCCTGAGCTGAACTCTCCCACTGTAAGGGCTGCTAAGTGGGAGAGGTGAGCTTTAAAAGCTTTCCCTGGATAATACCCTGTTTATCTAATTTCTAGGGAAGCACAAGAGCAGAGAAATGTGATGTTGGTTGCTCAAGCATTTCTGGGTGCGTCCCTGCAGGTGTTGCAGGGTCTGGTGTGCGCATGTGGAAGTTGGGAAGGAGAGCGTGTGGAGATGGGTGCATCGAGCTCAGGCCAGCAGCACGTGCCAGTCATGGGGCAGCCAAAGGGGGCACGAGGGACATATTTATGAACAAAACATAAAGGACTCCCACTTGCGGTTTCTGATGTGTGGAGAAGGCCTTCGGCAGCTGAGGGTCCAATAGCTGGGAGAGCCTTTCTCTGCCTTCTCTGCCTCCCCCATCACTCTTAAAGTTCTGGGTTGATGCCTGTGTGCTTTATTTGCAGGTGGGGAAAGCACTGCTCACTCCGCAGCAGCTCACATCACAGCGGGGCTCTCACTGGTGAGGTTTGGGGTGCTCAGCCCCATAGGTGGGACCCAGCCCTTGCTATCTCAGCCAAGAGGTTCCTTCTTCATTTTGGGACACCTTTAGTTCAAAGACTCTGACCTGCCTGCACATCCCTGCCAGTACTCACTGCACTACTGTTGCCTCAAAAAAGGCAGTACTAACAGCTTTAGACAGTCCTCTAAACTTTGCTTTAACCTTTAAAATACTTATTTTGCTTTTCAAAACTTAATTTCTGAGGTTTATTAAACATGCTGGTCTAGAAGGCGTTGCTGTCTTTTCAGCCACATTGGTCTTTTCCCTTCTTTGACTGAAAGGAAGAGGGGAGGAGAGAAGAGTGGCTTTTCCTCACTGCATGTTATCTCACTGAACACAGTTCATTGGAAAGACTTTATTCATTATCATTATTATTCACCACAGGTACAAAGCAGTTCAAAAGGACCAATTTACCCTGTACTGCTCATCAAAGCAAAACAACGGATTAGAAAGATAAATGAAACCTCTCAATAACCTTCCCTTAGGAGTACAGCTTCCCTTGTAGAGTACAGCTACAGTAGGAGAGAAATGAAGAATTGTGTTGACGTCATTTGTAGTAAAACTTCAAAAGTAATTCTTAATCTGTAAACCCAGATTCACACCTGGGTTACGTAGATTTTTAAACACTGGAGGATTTTTCTGCACTAAATCTGTGCAAACAATCAGGAAACTTTATTTTGAACTATTTTTTGCCTCTCAAAACAAGCAAAAAGAAGAAAAGACTGATACAGCAGCTGATGGTCTACATCCAATGTAAACAAAATGGAACCAGAAAAATTACTTTTTTGCTAAAAGAAGTACAATCACATATTATTAGCTTTAGAGAGCGTAAACTTCAGATTGAGTTCATCCAAAGGTGTTAGGGATTATTTGTAGGATTTCTCTAGAAAGACACACATCAGTTCTGCTGGCCAGCTGTTGTGGCAAACCTTTGGAATTCTGCATCTCAATACAGATGGTTTCAGAAAGGAGTTATACAACTTACCCTTTAAAGTTTTAGTGAACTTAAAAACATCATGACAGAGCTTGCCTTAAACTAATTAAACTTTCCAGATCGTGAGTTTTCTCTTTTCAGGCCTGAGAGTTTCTTTTGGTGAGTCTAGTTTTGATGTGACTGAAAAGTTTTTTTCTGCAAATAACTGGGGGATATTGCACAATTTAGGGGCTTAGTATGAAACTGAGGATATGGTGAGGCTAAGCACAGATTCCTCAGTAGGAAAGTCACTGTGGGGTCAGGAGATGAGATCTGGGAGGTGGAAGGCAGAGGTGTAATGGGAGGTGAAAGGAGAGGAGAACAGTATGTCAGGCTGCTGCCTTTCCATAACACACTTTGGCATTCCCCTGTGCAGCCTGGGACAAAACATCTGTCAGCTCTTCTGCACAGCTTGAGAGCCAGACAGTTTTGGTACAGCAGGTGCTATTTATTGGATAAAGATGGCATCAGCATGTTATGACAATACTTGATAAATTTGAGGGCTTATTTTTACAGAGCCTTACCAGTCTATATCTGCAATGTCAGACTGATGTTGCAGGATGTGCAAATCCAAGACCCTCTCTTTTACCCTCAGTGATTTCAGGGCCAAGGCTGTTGGCAGAACACAGCCATGTTCTCAGCAGCAAACATTCCTTGCTGCCCACAACCCTCCCTAGAGTTCATCGTCTTAGACTGGATATCAGGAGAAATTTCTTCACTGAAAGAACTGTCAAGCCACTGCCCACAGAAGTGGTGGGATCATCATTCCTGGAGGTATTTAAAAGGTAGGGAGATGTGGCTCCTGAGACGTTGTTTAGTGGATAACTTGGCACTGCTGTGTTAACGGTTGGACTCAATAATCTGAAAGGTCTTTTCCTACCTAAACAATTCTGTGATTCTATGGTCTGCCAGAGCTGTAAGCAGAGTTGACCCACAGATGGGAGCCACGAGGCCTGGCCCCAAAGCCACCTGGTCCCACCAGGTGCCACATACATTCCTTTAGCTGGTGACCTGCTTCACAACTTCAGCTCTGTCCAAATCCTTCTCCTAACCCTGCCAGGCAAAGGCAGTGGTTCTGATGCCTACAAAAGGCACACAGACATCAGAAGGCACACAGCTGGCATTACAGAATCACAATCACAGAATCACTAGGTTGGAAGAGACCTTCATGATCATCAAGTCCAACCCAGCCCTAACACCTTGACTAAACCATGGCATCGAGTGCCACATCTATCCTTTTTTTAAACACATCTAGGGATGGTGACTCCACCACCTCCCTGGGGAAGCCATTCCCCAGAACTTTATCACTCTTTCTGTAAAAAACTTTTTCCTAATATCCAGCCTATTATCCAACTCTTGGCACAGTTTAAGACTGTATCCTCTCATTCTGTCCACTGCTGCCTGGAGAGAGACCAACTACCACCTGACTTCAACATCTTTCAGAAAGTTGTAGAGAGTGATAAGGTCACCCCTGAGTCTCCTTTTCTCCAGGCTAAACAACCCCAGCTCCCTTAGTCGTTCCTCACAGGGCTTGTGTCCCAAGCCCCTCACCAGCCTTGTTGCCCTCCTCTGCACGCGCTCAAGGATGTGCTCTGGACGTCCTTCCCAAACTGAGGGGCCCAGAACTGGACACAGCACTCAAGGTGAGGTCTCACCAGTGCTGAGTACAGGGGAAGAATGACCTCCCTGCTCCTGCTGGCCACACTATCCCTGACACAGGCCAGGATGCCATTGGCCTTCTTGGCCACCAGGGCACATTGCTGGCTCATGTTCAGTCAGCTGTCAACCAGTGCCCCCAGGTCCCTTTCTGCCTGGGCACTGTCCAGCCACACCACTGTGTGTGGCTATACAGCCTATAACATTGCAGGGGGTTATTGTGACCAAAATGCAGGACTTGGCACTTGGATTTATTAAACTTCATCCTGTTGGACTCTGCCCATCCATCCAACCTATCCAGGTCCCTTGCAGAGCCCTCCTACCTTCCAGCAGATCGACAAACACTCCCAGCTTAGTGTCATCTGCAAATTTACTAATGAAAGGCTCAACACCCTCATCCATGACATCAATAAAGATATTGAACAGAACAGGCCCAGCACAGACCCCTGAGGGACACCACTGGTGACCAGCCCCCAGATGGATGCAGCACCGCTCACCACCACTCTCTGGGCCCGGCCATCCAGCCAGTTCCTAACCCAGCACAGAGTGCTCCTGTCCAACCTGTGGTCTGCCAGCTTTTCCAGGAGAGTGCTGTGGGATACGGTGTCAAAGGCCCTGCTGAAGTCCAAATAGATAACATCCACAGCCTTTCCTGCATCCACCAGACAGGTGACCAGGTCATAAAAGGAGATCAGGTTGGTCAAATACGACCTACCTCTCCAAAATCCATGCTGGCTGGGTCTGATACCCTGGCCATCCCGTAAGAGCTGCATGATGACACTCAGTACAAACTGTTCCATTACCTTACCAGGCACTGAGGTCAGGTTCACTGGCCTATAATTACCAGGATCCTCCTTCCCACCATTTTTGTGAATGGGTGTCACATTGGCCAGCTTTCTGTCATCTGGAACCTCACCAGTGAGCCAGGACTGTGGGTAAATGAGGGAGAGCAGTGATGGTTCACAAGCTCATCTGCCAGCTCCCTCATCACCCTGGGATGGATCCCATCTGGTCCCATGGATTTATGAACATCCAAGCGGCTCAGTTGTCTGACTGCCTCCTCCTGGATAACAGGGGGACCATTCTGCTCCCTGACACCATCAACCAACCCAGGAGGACAGTTGTCCTGAAGGCAAGTTGTCTTCTCACTAAAAACTAAGACAAAGAAGGCATTAAGCACCTCTGCCTTCTCCTCATCTGCAGTTATCCCTCCTGCAACCAGTAGAGAAGAGAGGTTGGTCTTCCTTTTGCCATTAATATATTTGTAGAAACATTTTTTATTATCCTTTACTAAAGTTGCCAAATTAAGTTCAAACTGAGCTTTGTCCTCTCTAATTTTTTTCCTACATGCCCTAGCAACCCCCTTAAATACTTCCTGAGAGACCTGACCCTCCTTCCAAAGATGATACATCCTCTTTTTGTTCCTAACTTCCTCCAAATCCTGCTTGCCCATCCAGGAGGGACATTTGCCTCATCGACTCGTCTTTCAGCACACAGGCACAGTCTGTTCCTGCGCCCTCAAGATCTCTGATTTGAAGCACATCCACCCTTTCTGAAATCCTTTGTTTTTAAAGACTGCTTCCCAAGGAATTCTCAAAATAAGTCTCCTAAGTAGGCCAAAGTCTGCCCTCTGGAAGTCCAATGTAAGAGTCTTATTGATGTTCCTCCTGATTTCACCAAATATTGAGAACTCTATAATTTCATGATCACTGTGCCCCAGAGGGTCTCCAACCACCACATCTCCCACCAGCCCATCCCTATTTGCAAACAGCAGATCCAACATAGTCCCTCCCCTGGCAGGCTCACCCAGCAGCTGTGACAAAAAGTTGTCCTCCACACACTCTAAGAACCTCCTGGACTGCATCTTCTCTGCCGTACTAGGGAAGTTCCCAGCAGATGTCTGGTAGGTTGAAGCCACCTACAAGAACAAGGACTGATCCTGAAACATTCTCCAGCTGCTTATAGAATGAGTTGTCCACCTCAAGGTGACAACCTCAAGTTGTCACCTTCCTGGTTGGGTGAATGATAGCAGACTCCCAGTAGGATACCAGCCTTGTTGGCCTTCCCCTAATTCTTACCCATAGGCATTCAACTTCATCATCTTTAGTTTCAATACCTATGGCATCCAAGGCCTCCCTAACATAAAGGGCCACCCCTATAACTCTTCTTTCTCTCCTGAAGAGCTTGTAGCCATCCAGTGCAGCACTCCAGCCATGTGAGTCATCCCGCCATGTTTCTGTGATGGTAACTACATCACAGCTCTGCTGCTGCACCATGGCCTCCAGCTCTTCTTGTTTGTTACCTAGGCTGTGTGCATTGGTATACATGCACCTCAGCTGGGCCACTGATTTCATCCCTGACTCAGGCTTACTACCCATGGGCCTGCTTCTAGACAGCCCAGCTGCATCCCCTCCCCCCTTCAAACCTACTTTAAAGCCCTCTCAACAAGTTCTGCTGGTTCACGAGCTAAAATCCCTGTGCCCTTAAGAGAGAGATGGAGCCCATCCAGTTCCAGCAGGCCAGGTGCCATAAAAGTTGCCCCATGATCAAAGAACCCAAAATTCTGCTGATGACACCAACCCTTGAGCCACTTGTTGATAATGTGGGCTCTCCTGTTCCTTTCATCATTTATCCCTGCCACCAAAGGGACTGAGCGGAACACTACCTGTGCTCCTGCCCTATCAACCACTTGACCCAGTGCCCTAAAGTCCCTTTTAATTGTCCTGACACTCCTCTTTCCAATCTCATCACTGCATGATTAGGGTTTTTCCAGTAATTAGAAAGCCTCATGGTATTGCAAAAGTGTTTTACATTCACACTTTGCCAAACCAGTATAGGCTGTTCACAGTTGCCAACAAATTCCCCATATAGCCATAAAGTTTTGTGTACCTGGGTTGTTCATTCCTCTGTTCAGGCTGCATCTTACTCCTTGGGGTCAGAAGATAACATGGGATTCCACTGAAAAAGGAGGCTTCCAAGTGAGCACCCAGGAAAAGGTGTGCGTTTTTGTGGCTATTAAGAGCTGCCTTTTTAACCTGAAAATTATCTTACACCATCAGAAGCATGAAAGGCAGGCAAGAAATAGACTCAGACGGTTGATTTAAATATCCTCCGATGGTTCGGGGAGAGATGTTTTGTAACATTTACCAGTTTGATTTCTGATCTCCACTTTTGTGGGGTCCAAGGCAAGACTTGCAAGTGCTGTGAAGAAATCCTACATGCCACCTGGATACTCAGAAGGCTTCTCAATTGCTTCTGGAAGAGCTAGGTTAGCTTCCCTTTTACCCCTTTTCCCTGTAAAGGACAGACAGCGGTTTAGACAGCACAGCCAACATGGGACAGGGACATGAGCAGTAGCTGAGCCAGACCCTGTCCTGCAGCAGGCAGCTTCCCTTCCCTGCACATTCTCCTGCCACAGTAGTATGCCCTGCAATTTCCTGTGTTTGTCAAGCCCTGGGGGATTCTACAGAGGACTGTCGACCAGAAATGTGGATTTCTTTTCCAGAAATGACACAAGTTATAAAACCACAAACTCACTGTCCTGCAATGCCTCCATTTCTGCTACACAACCATATGACAACAAAGATTAAGCTCAAAGATTAAACATCACCAATTTTTTCTTCCATATGCTAGATTAGAAATAGTGATGTGGAGCTTATAATATTTGATGGGAAATGTTTATTTATCCATAACAGCTGTGGGAATGGATTGTGATATTGGTGAGAATGATGTACCCAGATAAGAGGAGGAAATAACAATTGTAGACATTTTCTAATCAGTGCACAAGCTGTGATCATACAGCTTGTACAAAAAATGGAAACCAGCAAAGCTGAAATGCCTGTAAGATAAAGAAAATCACAGACAAGTTTAATTCAGTACCAAAGTTTCTGACTTGCAGCTAAAGATCTATTCACGAGGCAAGTGCCTTTTGTCCTGCAGCCATTATCGTGTAAACACCACAGACAGCCAGGCTGATTGATAAACTGCCTGCTCCAAGTACATTGTTCACTAAACATACTCCTGGTTTCGTGTCATGACTGAAAGCATTTCAGCGATTACAGCTCCATGTTTCCAGATGAGATCACTGCTCTGGTGCTAAGGAAATACTCAGCTGGCACCTATAGCTGCTTTAGAATTAGACTGGAACTAAGCACTGTGAGTATGAATGAAAGCAGGACAAAGACTATTTGAAATGCTGAAAAGTAACAGGACAGCCTAGGTAGTTTTGGCTTAGGGGTGTGGGAGATAAAGATTTTCAGGTAAAGAAAAAAAAAAATGTCATAAATGCACATCTCCAAAGTCTGTAGGAGAAGAATTCAAGCCTTGAGAGAATCTTCAAGCCTAGAAGACAGGGATGAGAAACAAAAATCCCAGAGGTAATGACCATAAATCTATCTGCTGGCCCTAGAAAGAAGGGACTCTGTGGGACACAGTCTCCCACAGTGATGAGTTTGACAACTTGACCCACAAGTTTGACAACTTGACTTGTTTGACAACAAGACCCACAACTTGTACCGCTCTATTCTTTTTCAGTGCCTTGCATCTGTCAGAGACTCTTCCTGCCCAGATATGTGACAGCCCTCTGAGTGCTCCTCACTGTGTTTGTTATCTCTCATAACCCTCCATTTTCTGGCTCTCTCTCCCTGTTCTCTGCACATCTGCTGACTGTTTCTGCTCCCACAGATGAGCAGGCTATCTCCAGGGGTTACCCGGGGACAACAAGTACTACATAACAATCTTACCATTGGCTCTTGATATCTGAGCAGCTGCTCGTCTGGGGATATGAAACTTTTGGTCTTCAGGACTGCCAAATTGGAGCCTTTCTCAGAGCACCACAAGTTCAAAAAACTTACACACACAAAAAGTAAACCTGGTAAGTGCATGGGACACATGAGAGTAATTTTTTCCTAGGAAAGATTCATAGTTCCTGTATTGGTCATAAACCCTGGTATTTCCTAGCACTGGCTGAAATTAAGGGTAAAATAGCATGGGTATGTCAGTAAATGGTTGCAGGTATAGCAGTGCTGCCTCCGGTGGGATCAGGTTTGGCTCCAGACATCACAGCCTCTTCCATGCCCACAGTGGGGTGTCTCCTGTGGGGTGACCCTCCGTCGGTCCCCCAGGCAGGGTAGCAGTTCCCTTCTCCACAGAGGGTCACAGCAGACTGCTGCCCTCCCGCTGAGGGGCTGCAGGGCTCCTCCCAGCCTGGCACTTTTTGACTGTGTGTGGCAGAGGCAGAGTGCTGCCAGAGAGAGGGCATAAGGAGGGGCATGCTGTGACATCCCACTGCTGTGCTGTGGGAGCTCTTAACTAACATCTGACACCATCTCCCCTGTCCAGTCCACCCAGAGCTGGGCTTAGCTGGAGCTCTTAGTGCTTCATCATTTTAACCCAAGTTGTGCTGGCTAGTGAAATTCCTATATGCAGTCACTCTCCTTTTGAAGTCAATTCGTTTTATCACAGAATCACAAAATCATGAAATTACAGAATGCTTACTGCTGAAAGGGACTTCTGCGGGTCATCTAGTCCAACCCCCCTGCTAAAGCAGGTTTATCTAGAGCAGGTTGCCCAGGATTGCATCCAGACAGCTCTTGAATCTCTCCAGAGAGGGAGAATCCACAACCTCTCTGGACAACCTGTTCCAGTGCTCGGCCACCTGCACAGGAAGGAAGTTTTTAATCATGTTCAGGTGGAACTTCCTGTGTTTCAGTTTGTGCCCATTGTCCCTTGTCCTGTCACCAGGCAACATTGACAAGATTCTGGCACCATCCTCTTGACTCCAGTCCTTAAGATACCTGTATGTGGTTCCCTCTCAGCCGTCTCTCCTTCAGGCTAAACAGGACCAGCTCCCTCAGCTGTTTCTCTGAAGAGAGATGCTCCAGTCTCCTAATCTTCCTTGCAGCCCTCTGCTGGACCCTCTTCAGTAATTCCTTGTCTTCCTTGAACTCAGGAGCCCAGAACTGGACTCAGCACCCTAGATGGGGCCTCACCAGGGCAGACTGGTGGGAGAGGATTATCTGTGTTTGAAACAGCCCAAGTCACTTCAATGAACAACCTGTGCAGGACTCTGGCTATTCCTGGAGTTCCATGGCCAGCAGAGGTTACACTGCCACTAGAAAGATTGCTCCATGGTTTTGCTACAAAAGCCAGTTCTGTAGGGTGTAATCTCTGACTCCTCTTTGTCTTTCCAGTTGTGTTCACTTACATGTTCTTTGTTTCCTAGGAGGGGAAAGGCTTCCTAAGCTAGGAAAATATCAAGAGAGCAAAAGTTTGATGTATCAACTGATGACTTAGAGATCAGAGCCCTGGTCTAGAGAGGAAATGAAATAAAATATGGATTGGTTTCTGTTGGCATCCTTTTTATAGACCTCCTACAGCATCTTGACAGTACAGTTGGGATTTTAGTGGAATGGTCTCGTAAAATAGCAAAGCTGACAGGACTACTAGACTATGGAAAATATTTGTAATAAATACTAATGACCACTTGGGCTGTGAAAGATCCTGCATTTTGCACTTACAAAGCTCTTTACAGACTCTTAGAAGTTATTGCAATTGTTAGTTATGTCTCCAAACACTTCTTGAAAACATGAAGACACAACCCAAAAAAAGGGGGGAGTCTACTGAGAAAACTTAATGTTTGAGGGGCCTTCAATGAATATTTTCCACCAGCAAAGAAGCCATATCTGAAAGAGAGCCCTGTGCTTAGAGGAGGAGAAGTCACAGAATCACAGAATCAATTAGCTTGGAAAACACCTCTCACATCATCAAGTCCATACCACAGGGCAGTGACAGGCACAGCCAGTCTGTCCTTCAACACCTCCAGGGACAGTGACTCCACCACCTCCCTGGGTGGTCCAATCCAATGTCTAATCACCCTTTCTGTGAAGAAATTTCTCCTAATGTCCAACTGAAACCTCTCCAGGCACAGCTTAAGACTATGCCCTTTCATCCTGTCCCTACTTGCTTGGGAGAAGAGGCAGACCCACACCTGGCTACAGCCTCCTTTCAGGTAGCTGTAGAGGAGGTGTGAAGGCATGAAGGTGTGAAGGACAGGGCTTGCTGACCTCAATGAGTTATAATTCTTTGGTTGCAAGGGTTTCTCCCTTACAAAAACTACCGGTGACTGTGCAGAAAAGGCGCTAGAATTTCTCTGCATTATGTACAACCAGATATTGGGGTGACTGAAGCCTTTGAATGAGAAATTGGATTACAAAGAAGACCCAGTTTTAGGAATCACCAAACACTAACAAAATATGGGAAGCGGAATTGTCATCTGTGCTGTGTGCATTAGTAAGCTTTCATCTTAAGGACAGTCTCAAGTTGACAAAAATGGGAAGGGAGCTCATATCAACAAATGTGAGGCCATTATTAAGTCCTTGATGTTTTTAATAGGAAGGACTTGGTTTTTTTCTTACTGAAAAACTACAAAGAGACTCAGCTTCCTGATGTAAACCTCGTAACAGCTCATACTTGGGCAACAAGCAGGTGACACTTGTAAGAGCTGAACTTCTCCTGTCCCCTGCAAGGGAGAAGGCTGGAAACATGGGACTACATGTCCAGAATATTGGCTTCTGCTGTGACACTGTGCTTCATTTTGCTGTCTCATCCCCTAGAGACCCAGCCACTTATTCATGAATCTCTGCTTTCTGAAGTTATTCCATTAAGTGTTCATAACCTCCTGATAGAGTTATAGAATAGTTTGACTCGGAAGGAACCTTTCCACCTGTCTGGGCAACCAGTGCCAGTGTCTCACCATCCTCCTCACAAAAAATTTCTTTTTTATACCTAATCCAAATAGACCCTCTTTTAGTTTAAAACCATTACCCCATCGCCCTATCAACAAGCCCTACTAAAAAGACTGTCTCCATCTTCAGCCACCTCACTTGTCTTTGCAGTACAGTTAGGTAGAGTGAGCCCTCATTGCAAACAAAGTGATTAAAAATAAATGTTTAAATCTGATGGGATTGAAGATTGTAACCAATTCTATGGGGCTTACAGCATTCTGCTGTGATAAGAAAAAAATATATAAAAATTTTCTTATCAGTAATTTCCACAAAGCTGTGCAACAAGAGCAGGTGTGGTTTGCACCTAAAGCTTTGCCTTGACTAACCTGCCTTTGTACCTTGAAGTTTCCTCTGCAGTCTTGTCTGTCTGTCTTAGGCTACCTGATAATACCACTTCTCCAAGAGGAGCCAAATGCACTGCCTGTACCAACCATAGCCTGGGGGGAGCACACTGTCAACAGCAGAAAGCTGTGTGGATCAAAACCAAAAAGAGAAACACTAATGAATAAATGGGAGTGTTGGCAAGGCAGTCTGTAACATTGATGCTAGCTGGGAGAAATGGCTGGCTGGCTTTGCCCAGCTAGAAGAGACAAAATGCTTGAGAGGCGTAGTTCCATTTTACAGGACCATCTCATACTCATTACATTGGAATCAGTTTGTGCTAATACAACATTAGCAGAAACTGAAGAGTCCTCCATGATACAGCAGCAGCAGCTTCAGTTCCTGCAACCCCTCCAACAACACAATTAACGGAGGCAGCAGACCCAGCAAGATCCTCTTCCAAAACCACTGCCATTACAGACACTACACAACTTGTCTTAGAAATGTCTCAAGTGCAAGGTGATTTAGAGCAAGAGTTTTAGGAGTGTTGCTCAGATAGCATTAAAGTGTTGTATCAGGCCCTAATTTAGGCATAAATTGATAAAAGGGATTTAAGTCTCCTTTTTACCTTCTGGAGCCAAAAGCAGCACCAGGACGCAAGGTCTGCCTCATGCTGCATGACAGGATAGAACTGCCCCTGCAGAGAGTCACTCTACAGAAAACAAAGGTATTTCAAAACCAATGTCAAATTATTTGTAATTCCTGGGTTTAGGAGCTTGTCTTGCATGTAGCTTGGAAGAGACGCCAAAATTCCTATTCCTGCCAACTGCAAGTGAGCATGAGTATGTTTGGTCACATGTAAGAAAAAGGAGCCAGTTGACAAAAGTTTCAACACTGAGAAGTCTTGGTTCATGTACCTCTTCGGACTGGAAACAAGGAGCCCATTTTTGCACTGCTGCACTGGCCATCTGCAGTACTGACTCAAATGATCTTTACAGGCAGATTTGTG